>NC_034595.1:10793799-10802274 GCF_900095145.1 Mus pahari | reverse complement strand
GAGAGAGAGAGAGAGAGAGAGAGAGAGAGAGAGAGAGAGAGAGAGGTCTGAATCTCATTTCTTTCTTTGAGCATGACTACTAACAAACTACAACCAATTCCCCTGAACAGCCACCAACTCTCGGGGTCCTAGCATTTATACACCCTCTGAAAAGTTCCCAGAATTCCAAACACCACACAACGGCAGAAACTATCTGCAGCTGACAAAACCATGCCTCTGATAGAGCATGAGACAAATCATAGTCAGCTGATTTGGACAGTCCGAAGCAGCCCCATATCCTCATACCCAGGGATAATATGAAAGCATATTATAATATTTCTTTTTTTTTAAGATTTATTTATCATATTTATACCAGAAGAGGGCATCGGATCCCATTACAAATGGTTGAGCCACCATGTGGTTGCTGGGAATCGAACTTAGGACCTCTGGAAGAGTAGTCAGTACTCTTAACCACTAAGCCATCTCTCCAGCTCAAATATATGACATATGTGGCCCATATGGGGCTAGAACCCTCGACCTTGGTGTTGTTAGCACCATGTTCTAACCAACTGAGTTAACCATAATATTTCTTGTTTGTTTTTTGTTTGTTTGTTTGTTTGTTTTTGAGTACACTGTAGCTGTCTTCAGATCCACCAAAAGAGGGCATCAGATCCCATTACTGCAGATGGTTGTGAGCCACCATGGCTGGGAATTGAACTGAGGTCCTCTGGAAGTGCAGTCAGTGCTCTTAACCTCTGAGCTGTCTCTCCAGCCTATTTCTATATTTTTTGTAAAGAAAGTAAGAGTCCAGAATTCTCACTACACAGCCCCACTCTTTGCCTGTTGTGGATCAAACCCAAAGTCATATGGGAACTAGGCAAGCACTATACTGCTGAGCTACATCTCCAACTCTTAGTGGTTTAAAACCGGGGATCTTCATAGCCTAGGCTGGACTCAAACTCACCACCCTCCTGCCTCCACCTCCCAGGGCTAGGAGTATAGGTGGGTACCCTCCCCCCTCCCTGCAGTGGGGCCTGATGTTGCATACTTTTAAATCTAAACTTTCTAAAGAAGGCTCCAGGCTTGTTTTCTGTAGCACAGCACCCGCCTTTTAAAATACTCATTTCTTTTTCCTGTTACCCAGCCACGCCTACAGTGTCTTTATCCTGGGGAGAGAGGAAGGATGCCTCCCTCCACCCTGGTGTGGAATGTCACTCTGCCCTTGGGCTTTTCCTACGGGTGCTTTTCCTCCCATCCTCCCTTCAGGACCCTTTTCATGGCTAGGATAACATCACTTCTTCATTCATCTCAGTTCGGTTTGGGGGAGGAGGTAGTGGATGAGTGGCTTTCTCTTCTTGCTGGTTGGTGCCATGGATCTAAGTGTGCCATTGACAGCAAAGATAAAGGAACATTCATACGACAAAATGAGGCTGTAAATTAGTGAATGTGCCGTCTCTGCCCCCTGGAAAGAATGTGACCTTGGGTGGTGTATGCAGGTTCATGTTGTTCCTACTGCAAATTAGCCGACTTTACATTCTTAATTCTGAGAATGTACTGATGAGTTAAATCCAGGCAGGAATGTCTCCATCCCCGATTATTTAGGTCCTAGAGAGTTGGACTCTGTATTTTCTTTCCTCCCAGTTTCCTGTTTTATTTGCTTTCTTGCCTCTTCACAAAGTAGATCAAGAACACCCCTGTCAATGAAGTATTAATGTCAGTTCTAGAAATTCAGAATATCCCCAAACACTAGAAAACAAATGTGTAACTGACACTATTTTAAGCACAATAATTTACTCACTGATTAATTTCACACGATAGCTTGAGCATATTATTGGCTCCTTCCTGAAGATGGGAGTTGTTATGGAGAGGCTGGTAAACCAGGACTACAACCCGGGCAGAGTGGTGGAAGTCGTGGCCCTAACTGCTGGGCTACACTTGTTTGTCCTTCATGACACCTTATGTAGGTGGTCTCACACAGCCCTTATTCTTTTCTTTCCCAGTCTAGTTTTTCACAACTCACCACCTCCTCAATACCTTCTTGCCCTCTGGCTCTTTCAGGCATTTTCTAGGACAGTGTTGTAGACATGTGAGTCATGGCAACTGCAAGTGGTCCCTCTGACTGTTCTTCCTGCTTTTCAAGGGTAACAGCTAACTTTTTTCTTTGTCATATTAGAGCTTTGGAAGCTCTCTCGAAGTTTCCCCCTCCGTCTTTAGCGTAATCCAAGGAGATAAGAGGCCCAGCTGGGCGTGGTGGTGCACGCCTTGAATCCCAGCACTCGGGAGGCAGAGGCAGGTGGATTTCTGAATTTGAGGCCAGCCTGGTCTACAAAGTGAGTTCCAGGACAGCCAGGGCTACACAGAGAAACCCTGTCTCAGAGAAACAAAACAAAAACAAAAACAAAAAAATTAAAATGAAATCTCAATTTTATAAAAGTATGTTAAGTACATATAAACAGGATTGGAATAATTAAAGATGTTCACAGGAGTATAGGACACTTTGAGTTATTCTTTGAGGTTTTCCTGTATTTATCTTTTTTTGTTTTGGGAATAATCAACGTGTGTGCTTTCTCTTCATGTTTACTCTTTTTAACTATGTGTAGATGCCTGGGTCTTCTTGTGGGTGTGCACACGTCAGTGGAAGTGTCCAGGAGGCTGGAGGTGTCGGATCCTTTGGAGCTAGCGTTACAGATTGTCCTGAACTGCTCCATAGAGGTTCTGGGAACTGAACTCGGGTCCCCAGGAGGAACAGCAAGTGCCCTCAGCCACCCAGCCCTGAGGCTGACTTTCTAAAAGTTTGAAAATGTTAGGACATAAGTAGATATTTGAATAAGGATTTTTTTATGAATTGACTTAACTCCTCTAAATATCGATTTTCAATGACTATATTTGAAATGAGCATTTTCCAGAATGCTTCCAGTAAGAGGAAGACAGCCACACCTAATTGTGCCCTGGGGAGGATGCTTGCAGTGAAAGCAGAATGCTTGTTTGGGAACTGAACAATAGTTAGTGCTTTAGGCTAATTGTAGGATCTGTTTTTTATAATTGGAAAATGTAAGTGTATGCAAATACAGAATTTAATGAGCACAGTGTCTTAGTCTGGGTTGCTGTAATAGCCCAGCATGTGGGATGACTTGTTCAAACCTCAGACCCACAGATGAACAATAAACCGTCAAGTCCTTAAACAACAAGCATTTATTTTGGCACAGCTTGGTAGCTGGGTGGTCTAATACCAAAGGGCCCAGTGTTAAGTGTTTAATGAGACCACCTGCTTCCTAGACTATACTGACGTCTTCTTGTCCTGATATGATACAAGGGGCAGGGGCTCTTTGCTTTCTCTTCTAAGGGTGTTAAATCCTATTTGTGAGAGCTCTGAGTTCATGGCCAAATCACTTTCTTTTTTTTTAAGATTTATGTATTATATCTAAGTACACTGTAGCCGTCCTCAGACACTCCAAGAGAAGGGCGCCAGATCTTGTTACAGATGGTTGTGAGCCACCATGTGGTTGCTGGGACTTGAACTCAGGACCTTCGGAAGAGCAATCAGTGCTCCTAACCACTGAGCCATCTCTCCAGCCCCCCAAATCACTTTCTAATAACTGAGTGTTAGGATGTCGAATATGAATGGGGTGGGACATAGCCACTCCCATTCTTTTCACTCTGTTGAATGGTGGTCAGGGTCTCTATCTACATCTGATACTGCAAGTTCCCTAGTGTCTGCCAGGTCTGAGGGACTACAGTGGTAAGGGCAGATCTCATGTCTGTGCCTGCTCCTTTTAGACAGTTCTCACAGTCCTGTCTCAGGTGTGCACCGCCACACTGGTGGCTTTCACGTCTGTCATCCTGCTTTGGACACCATAGCACAATCCTCCTCACAGTTCACTCTAGTGATCACGCCCTTGTGGATGTGATGAACTAATGGGCTCCTAAGGTACCGTTTGTGCTGAAGAAAAGGTCTGTCCCTAGGAAATCAAGAGATGGGCAAGAATGACTGAACATCTCCATGGACTGTTGGGGAGGGGGCGGGGAGTGGTTTGCTTATTCGGTTTTTTGTTTTGTTTTTTTCGAGACAGGGCTTCTCTGTGTAGCTCTGGCTGTCCTGGAACTCACTCTGTAGATCAGGCTGGCCTCGAACTCAGAAATACGCCCGCCTCTGCCTCCCAAGTGCTGGGATTAAAGGCGTGCACCACCACTGTCCGGCTCTTATTCATTTTTTAAAATGTATTAAAGCTTTATTATAAAGAACTTGCAGCCAGATGCCATGAGTCTAACATTTGGGAAAGTGAGGCAGGTTGATTTCTGAGGTCAGTCAGGGCTACACAGAGAGACAGATGAAAATCAAACCAAGCCAAACCAAACCAACTTAAAATAACCTGTAAAAAAGGGAAATCAATCACAAAGCAACATTAATCATACTTAACTTTATGCATCTCAGTGAACTTCTGTAAAGTTAAAGAAGTCATTCTGAAGCTATGGAGAGTCACATTGGATTTTTATGTGTTCCTTATAAAATATATTTTATGTATTTATCTCCCACCAAAAATAAATAATCAATCCAAACATTTTTTTCTTTTTATTCTCTTCAGTGACTGAGAATTTACTTCAAAACACACACATATGACATTATGTTTACTTCTACATAACAAAATGCCTCAAAACTTAATGGATTAAAATAAGTCAGATCCTTAGAACCGGACATTTGAGAACCGGGAATTACTTGGGTGGCTCCAGATATCTTCTCTGTGCTGTCTGGAAACCTGAGAATCTCTGTAGCTTTCGCAAGTAGCCTTAGTTCTTCATCATGCCCGTGGTTCTAGTGACCGGGCTTCCCCTAGAGTGAAGGGGTTAGAGGTCAAAAGATGGAAACCCAGTGAGACCATGTCTTACCTTCTAGAGTAAGTAACAACACAGTTGCTTCTGCTTCCCTTTATGTGCTGAGAGAGAAGATGCACCCCTGCTTCCGCCTGTGGAGTGCTGGGATTACAGGCCTGTTTGCCATAGCCCTGGTGTGGTGCTGGGACTCAAACCCAGGGCCCAGTGTGTGCTAGGCCAACACAATACCTCCTGCTGCATGTCCTGGCTTATGCATCTAGAAGTAACTAAGGAGAGGGAGTGGAGACTTTGCCTCTGGTCGGAAACAATAGCAAAGAACTTGTGTTCTCTAACCTCTGCAGTAAATTGTTTCCCTTCTTCCATCCGTAAACAACCTCTCCTGAAAGAAAGCACCCGCCTGAATCACAAGGTTGACCTGGAAATCTGGCTTTTTGTAGATAGCCATTTCCCAAGCCTAACTCTTTCTAGCTGTAGGAAAGTGAGGACGTGCAGGATGTTTTGTTTGATGCTTATACTGAAAAACAAGGAAAGAAAAAACTACTGGTTAATAGCTCCCTAAAATGCACCTGGGGCCAGGTTGGCAGTTCCTTAATGAAAACTCAAGTCCCGAGAATTGTCTTCATGTCTTGGCATTGGCTTCTCAGTTGATCGCCCTTTCTTATGAAAGGCAGCCCTTGTTTGTAGCTAGCTTCACAGCCTGTGGAAGCTTAGCAATTGTAGGAACGCCTTCATTTCACACTGATCCTTTTTTTTTTTTTAAGTCTGAGCTGATGATGATTCTACCACTGTGATTAATTTTATTAGTTGTCCTGTGAGCCATGCTGCACCTCTGTGTATTAGACAAAAGCCATCCCCACGAGCTGTGCAGAGGTCACCTCCTCTCTGCCTTCTGACTCAGTCTGGGACAGCTGGAGGACAAGTGTCTAAGCTCCCAAGGCCGACTGCAAGACTTTACAGTCGGTCCCTTAGCGTCCGTCTTTAGATTTGGCTTTCTTGACAGTGCCTTAGATTTGACTTTTGCCTGCAAGCCATTTATGATTTTATCACGGTGTGCCATCTGGCTAAGAATTTTCAAAAGCGGCAAGTTGTGGCTTGATTTTATTTAACAGTGTGTGATTTAACTTCTCTCTGTTCACTTACATTTTACTGCAATCTCTAACTCCTTCAAATCTCTTCAAACCACCTTAGCTAGACCAGCTAACTCTTGAGGGATATTTTCTACTTTCTTTGTTATTAAAGGTGATCTTCTGCCACTACGGAATAAGGATTCTTTCCCTCTAGTTTCTAGTGAGTTTTTTTTTTTTTTTTTCCCACCTAAAAAGAAAACCCCAAACCTGTGTGTGCAGGGTGGAGAAAGGAGAAAGGTGTGTGAGAGATTGTGTGTTGTATGATACAATGTGTGTGTGTGTGTGTGTGTGTGTGTGTGTGTGTGTGTGTGTAGGTCAAAGGATAAGCTTGGATATCTGTTTTCACCTTTGGTCTTCTTTGAGACAGAGGGTTTTTTGTTTGTTTGCCTTTGGGTGGGCTAGACTAGCTGACCCATGACCTTTGAGACATTCCTATGTCTCTACTTCCCATCTCCCATAGCAGTTTTGAGAATTTGATTGTCCTTTTTACTGCACTCAGCTTTGTGTGGGTTCTGGAATTCAAATTCAGGTCTTTGCACACTTCACCTGCTAAGCTACCTCCTTAATCCCTTTCCCACTTTTTTTTTTTTTTTTTTTAATAAGCTTTTGCTTACACTCTTGTTGTGGTCTGAATATTGGTTTCCTCTCACAATTCTTAAACTGGAACTTAATCCCCATGGTAATGTTGGTAACAAATGAGGCCTTTGGAAGAGGATTAAATCATGAATGAGACTAATGCTTTAGGGGGAACTTGTTTGCTTTTTCTACCAAGTAAGATCCAGAAAGCACACTACCCATGAGGACTTGGCCCTCACTAGATACCAAGTCTTATGGAGGCCTAAACCTGGGTTTTGTAGACTGTAAGCAGTGAGTTCCTATAGAACCAGCTGAAGGTATTTGTGTTGGCATTCCAAACTGACTAAGAGTCTCCCCAAAGTCTCTTGCTTCTGTACAGTGCCCTCAACATTCCTGGGGTTCATTCCCCAAAGTCCGCTCAAAGGCAGCCCGATTTCAAAGTTACTCTCAAATTTGGGGTTTTGTTACAGCATCTCTCCAGATCTAGATACCAAATCTGAATTCCTATTTATCAATAAAGAGCAATGCCTTCATTAGTTTTCTATTAGTTTATTAGCTTAAACACCCTGATTAAAGCAAGTCTCGGGAGAAAGGGTTTATTTTAGCTTAAAGTTCTAGAAAGAATGTAGTCCAACACGGTGAGGAAGAGTAAAGAGAAAGCAGGAGGAGGGCCAGGGTATAGGCTCTCAGTGCCAGGCTCTCAGTGCCAGCCTGATGTGGTGCTGTACGCCTCCCGCCCTAAGTGGACCTCTGTAAGTTCCAGGCCAGCCAAAACTACATAGTGAGAACAAATGACAAATGACCTCAGTGGATACTCCCACTAACACATTTTTCTGCAACAAAACTTCTCCTGTACCAGTGGTTCCTAACCCTCCTAATGCTGTGACCCTTTAATATAGTTCCTCAACCTTACTTTTTGTTGCTACTTCATAACTGTAATTTTGCTACTGTTATGGATTGTAATATAAATGTCTGATATGACGGATATCTGGTATACAACCCCTGTGAAAGGGTCAGTTGATCCCCACAGGGGTTGTGACTCCCAGGTTGAAAGCCACTGTCCTAAAGTATCTATAATCTTCCCAAACAGTGCTACTAGATAGGGAATTAGTGTTCAAGCACATGCGCCTGTGTGTGTGTGTGGGTGGGTGGGGGCACCTCACATTCATACCTAGCAAATCATCCCAAATTTTGTCTTTTTTTTTTTTTTTTAAAGATTTTTATTTATTTATTTATTTGTTTGTTTTATGTATATGAGTACACTGTAGTTGTCACACACACCAGAAGAGGGGATTGGATCCCATTACAGTTGGTTGTGAGCCACCATGTGGTTGCTGGGAATTGAACTCAGGACCTCTGGAAGAGCAAGCAGTCAGTGCTCTTAACCTCTGAGTCATCTCTCCAGCCCCAAATTTAGTGTCTTAAAACAACAAAACATTTGTCTTATAGTTCCTGTGAGCTAAGAATTCTGTAGTAGTTTAGTTTCCACAATGGCTCTGGACCAAAGTCCATCACAAAACTGAAATAAAGGTGTTTGGCTGAGTCAATGGGAGTGTGAAGGGTTGAACTGGTGAGGAAGGGAAGCACACACACACACATGCGCACACACACGCACACGCACACACACACACACACACACACAAACACGTGCATGTGTGCACCGAAAGAGAGAGAGACAGAGATAGAGACACAGAGAGAGACACAGATTGGGACAGAGACAGACAGAAACAGAAATGCCCCATGAAGTCCACTGTCATCTCTTGATGAGAAGTGAGTTTATACTTGAGGAACAAAGTTCCTTCTTCTTTTCTTTATTTTTTTTTTTTTCAGCTGCAAAGCTATCAGGATATTTTGCTAATCTAAATGTACTTTTTTTTTTTATTATTATTTTCTTTATTTACATTTCAAATGCTATCCCGAAAGTTTCCCATACCCCTCCCCCCACCTCTGTTCCCCTTCCCAC
>NC_034595.1:10783671-10791778 GCF_900095145.1 Mus pahari | reverse complement strand
GTTTATGGTCGGAACTACGACGGTATCTGATCGTCTTCGAACCTCCGACTTTCGTTCTTGATTAATGAAAACATTCTTGGCAAATGNTTTCGCTCTGGTCCGTCTTGCGCCGGTCCAAGAATTTCACCTCTAGCGGCGCAATACGAATGCCCCCGGCCGTCCCCCTTCTTCTTTTCTGAAGGAGTCTATGAATATGTTTTAAAATTACAGAGATTATACTACATTCCTGCTTAAAAACCTTTTTGTGTCTCCCAGTAATGCACAGAACACAACTTTGTTGAAGTAGAATCTCATTCTGTAGCTCAAAATAGCCTGCAGCTTACAGTCCCCCTGCCTTAACCTCCCTGGAATTGCAGACATGCACCACCATGCCCGGCACAAAACATGCATTCTTTGCTCTGCTTCCCAGCCTTCTGGGGGCAGCTGCTGGCTGTGCAGTTTTCCAGGGCCAGCTCCTGGCCGCCCCTCACTCACTGGCCGGCTCCTGGCCATTCCTCACAGGCACTAGTTTGTGCCTGTCACTTTGCTCTCTGCTTTCATCACTCTGGCCTCACTTCAGTCCTTGACAGGACAGGCTCACCCCCAAAGCCTCTCACCCCTCAGTTTCTGTTTTCTGAAATCCATCATCCCTGCGCAGTTGCCAGCCTGCTCCTGTCAATTCCACTCTCTCAGAGAAGAAAGAGCAGCCACTCTCGGGAGGCTTCCAGGGCGCAATATCATATTGTTATATTTTGCATAGAACATTCATTAAAAGTATTTCTCTAGTACTGTGGTTCATCATTTGAATGTAGCACAGACCTTTCTTCGTCATTCACTGTTTCCTCATTTTTTAGAGCTTTATTTCATCTATGAAACATATTTTGTGATTGAATTGTTATTCTATTATACTGCAAACATTGGAGGTCTTATTGTATGTCTCAATCACTCGTGTATCCTGTCTTCTATTGTTGTGAAGAGACACCACGATCAAGGCAACCCTTATAAAAGTGAGCATTTAATTGGAGTTTGCTTATAGTTTCAGAGGGAAGCAGTCAGGCATGGCTCTGAAGCAGTGGATCGGTAGCGTCCAGGCCCCCAGGCAGCAAGCAGAGAGAGAGATTGGGCCTCCCATGGGCTTTTAAAACCTCAAAGCCCATGCCCAGAGGCCCCAAGAAGGCCTCACCTCCTAGACCTTCTACACAGTTCGCCAACTGGGACTAAGCATGCAAATATGAGCCTATGAGCACTTATCCAGCCACCACACACGGAGGTCTTGGAATCTAACAGATACTAAACATTTGTTTTGAGATATCGCGCTGAAACGATGCTATAGATGAGAATAGTTAGTGTGGCGGGGCTTGGGAGAGATGATGAGGATGAGCTCAGGAGGACAGCATCTGCACCACCAGCAGAAGGACTGGGTTCAGATCCCAGCACCAGTTAAAAACCAGAGATAGAAGCCAGGCGTGGGGGCGCACGCCTTTAATCCCAGCACTCGGGAGGCAGAAGCAGGCGGATTTCTGAGTTCGAGGCTAGCCTGGTCTACAAAGTGAGCTCCAGGACAGCCAGGGCTACACAGAGAAACCCTGTCTCCAAAAACCAAAAAAAAAAAAAACCAAAGGAAAAAAAAACCAAACCAGATACAGTGGTGCACATCTGGAGTCCCAGTGCTACAGAGGATGGAGACAGAGGATCCTTGGAGCTCCCTGGCCAGTCTGTCTAACTGAAGAATACTCTGGGCTCACTGAAAGGCCCCATCTTAAATATGAGGTGGAGAGTCAGTGAGGAAGAAACCCGAAATCAGCCTCTGGCTTCAACACACATGCTCACACACATGTGCACATATGAACACATAAAGAAGGGGTATTCAGTATATTTCTCTGCATCACTTAGCTCATCCCTCATGGTGCCAGCAACCCCAAGGTTCAAAGTTAGACATTTCCATTAATCCTAAGCTATTAATACCTTTACGTAAAAAATGCTTGTTACAGAATGCTTTCCTCTTATATTCTGTTTTGGGTCTTTTTAAAGTGTAAGTTTTATTTTATGTGTGTGGATATTTTCTTGCATGTATGCTTGTGCACCATTTGTGTATCTGGTACCCACAGAGGCTAGCAGAGGGTGTTGGATCCCTAGAACTGGAGTTACAGACAGTTGTGAGCTGCTGTGTGGGTGCTGGGAATTGAACCCAGGTCCTCTGGAAGAGCAGTCAGTACTCTTAACCACTGCTCCATTACTTTTTGAGCCATCAGTGTTTTTTTTTGTTTTGTTTTGTTTTGTTTGTTTGTTTTTTTCAAGACAGGGTTTCTTTGTATAGCCCTGGCTGTCCAGGAACTCACTCTGTAGACCAGGCTGGCCTCAAACTCAGAAATCCACCTGCCTCTGCCTCCCAAGTGCTGGGATTAAAGGCATGCGCCACCACTGCCTGGCTTGTACTGGTCATTTAAAAGCTGTCAGTGAATTCAATAAACTTGTGTGGCTCGAGTATCATTTTACATTGCTGGGGATTGAACCAAGGGCCTTCTATGTGCTAGGCCAGTGCTCTGCCACTAAGCTACACCTCCAGGGCACAACTACCATTACGTATTTACTTTGTGAGCAGTGGAGCAGAATGCGGTGAGAGGTGTCCTTACGAAGAGCAGCTTAGGTAGAACCGAGGAAAATGTGTGCTGTGAGCCAGTGATTTGCCCTGCCGCGTTCTCAAGTCTTGAAAATTTGTTGGAAGATCTGCAGAGTCTCTGGAAGTATATGTCCCAGATTACTGCCCTCAGGTGAACTTGTAATCACAATTAATAGAAGCATTGTCCTGGGAAATGATGCAAGATGCTCCACTTCCTGGCCCCTGGGCTGCAAGGTCTAAAGCGAATGATTTGGTCTCTTGGGTTAGTCTGATATGCTGAGTTTAATTTTCTTGGTCTTTGTGATATCTTTTTTTTTTTTTTTTTTTTTAAATATTGAGGTAAAATTTTCTTCTTCTTCTTCTTCTTCTTCTTCTTCTTCTTCTTCTTCTTCTTCTTCTTCTTCTTCTTCTTCTTCTTCTTTCTTCTTTTCCTCTTTTTCTTTTTAATTTTCAGATTACCACACTTATTAACCGTAAAGATAATACCAAAAAGTCTGATAAAACCCTGCAAGCAATTCAGCGTGTGGGACAAGCTGTCAACTTGGCAGTTGGAAGATTTGTTAAAGTAGGGGAAGCTATAGCCAATGAAAACTGGGATTTGAAAGAAGAAATTAACATCGCCTGCATTGAAGCTAAGCAAGCAGGTACCTGTTTATCCACTTTGTGTTTGTTTGTCTGCTTGCTTGCTGTTTTGTTTTTGTTTGTTTGTTTGTTTGTTTTAGGAGACAAAGTCCTTGCTGACCTGGCACTTCCTTTGTAGGCCTAGCTGGCTTTGAACTCAGAGAGATCCACCAGCTTCTGTTTCTGCCTCTGCCAAGCCTTTGAGTCCACACCCAGCTCTCCTTTCCTTCTTGAGGCAGGTCTCACTCCTTAGCCCAGGCTGCCCTCAAACCCAGTGGGAGTCCTCCTGCCTCCGTCTCCCAAGTGCTGATATTGTGGGTGAACATCACTGCTCCCAGTTGTAAATATTTATTTTAAAGACCATTCCAATTTCATTATTCTGAATATTACGGCAAGTATTTTTGATTATCTATTTAATTTGAGGCAGCCTCACCAGGTAGCCTGGTTATTCTGGAACTCACTGTGTAAACCAGGTTGGTTTTGAACTTGGAGTGATCCTCTTGTCTCTGGATTCCTAATGCTAGGGTTACAGCTGTGGACCAACACACCCAGGAAAACTTAGGAATTTGTTTTCTAAAATGCTGGGGTTGAACCCAGGGCTGTTTTTATGCTAAGCACCACCAAGCTACATCCCTGACAAAACACTTTAGGTTGACTTTGAGTTACGATATCCATCCAGCCCCATCCATCCGGAAGGTGGTGGTGCATGCCTTTAAATACCCCCCTCCCCCCCCACACACACACTCTGTGAGTTTGAGGCCAGCCTGCTCTACAGAGTTCCAGGACAGCCAGAGCTAAAACAGAGAAACCCTGTCTCAAAATACACAAAATCGAAACATTAAACAACAACAACAACAACAAAAAATCCTAGAATATTAATGACGTGGGTTGGCTTTTAGGAATGGTGAGCTCCTTCTGACTCCAGTCCTAAGCCTGAAACACAGGATTCACTCACAGTTAGAATGTTGATATGTCATACTGACTGAGGTCGGTGATGCAGAGAAGAGAGGGTGAGAGGGGGTTAAGGATGGAGGCAGGGAGATGTCATGTGAAGCGTTTACAGACAAACAGCTAAGTGCAGACAGTGCGATAGGGTTACAGAGAACAGGAAGGACAGACAGCATACTCGCTGATGTGGCTGAACAGACAGAATGTAGCTGTGAACTACAGGAGAGGGAGGGCTCTGGCCTGGTTCTTGGGCTTCTAGCCATTTGTTGGTTTAGGGAGCAGCTTTATGTGGGGACGCAGAGGAGATGGCCTCACTTTATTTGTAGTTTATATTTTTTTCCATTATAAAAAAGGATTTGAAGTGGGCCATAATAAAAGACATGTCAAGTGAATCTATTAAAATCAGAGAAAAACTATACCAGAATCCTTGGCAAAGATGAATATTTAACTAAGTAGTAAATTTATCTTTGTACTTCCTGGAAAGCAAGAGAAATGGGAGAAACAAAGGGTTATATAACCTTCATTGTTTGCTGAGAGGTAGCAAACCAGTTTGTAAGTGGAGAGTCCTGTTTTCCTGGCACCACGTTATTCTCTGGGCACTTACACAGCTTGTGAATAGAATACAGTGGGCAATGCAGAGAGAGCAGAAAGACTGTCTCGAATTGTCCCTGATAGCAGCCCTTGCTGAAAGCAAGAGGGGCAGGGGTGAGATTTACAGGGAAAGAACAGCATGAGGTCCTATGGTCCCTTAGCCTTGTCTCCTTGTGCTTAGTGGGGGCGGGGGTGGGGGTGGGAGAGGAAGTGAGCCATATGAGCAGGCATATGCAGATTGTTCCACCCAGGGACCAGGCAGGTCACCCCCACCCCCACCCCCCACCCCCTTGGCATGAGCCTCACACACCATCTCTTCTAAATTGGTAGAGGTGCCCTTTCACTCCATGAGGAGTTCCACCCCAACCGGGCACCTCCTGAAGATGCATGTAAATAGGGACGTTTCCTGAGGGCCTTTGGCTCACTCAGCCCCTAATGGCCTCTTTCTCCTGGGCAGCTTGCATGTGCTTGAGGGCAAGACTACGAAGCAGTGATCAAGACCGAGCGAGTGCTCCAGGTTAACTGTTAGATTCCAGTCTGACCTTCCTTCACCAGGCAGGGAGACACTGGGCAAGCCACGTTCCATGGGAGCACGGGGCGAGTCTTATTTGTGAAGGCATTGTTATATGACGTGTGTGTGCACCCGGCATGAATACGTGTTTACCAAGTTTTCATGGCATGATTCTTTTTTTTTTTTTTTTTAAGGTTTTTCGAGACAGGGTTTCTCTGTGTAGCCCTGGCTGTCCTGGAACTCACTTTGTAGACCAGGCTGTCCTCGAACTCAGAAATCCTCCTGCCTCTGCCTCCCGAGTGCTGGGATTAAAGGCGTGGGCCACCACGCCCGGCTCATGGCTTGATTCTTGCATCTTAGTCTCTCTCTGTTGGTCTTTACTTTTGCTTGACTCCCTGTCAAGATTTGGTTTCTATATGGCAGCTCAGTAAATATTTTTGTTAGAGTGTGTCTTAGTTAGGGTTTCCATTGCTGGGAAGAGACACCATGACCAAGGTAACTCGTATAATAAAGACATTTATTTATTTATTTATTTTTGATTTATTTATTATTATATATAAGTACACTGTAGTTGACTTCAGACATACTGAAGGGAAATAAAATTTAAAATGAAATTTAAGGCCTGGGATTCATGTAACTTATGTCCAGAGAGTTGTTTTGTAAGCTTAAAAGCCTGAGGCAGAGGACGCAGAGCAGGCCTGGGCACACCCAGGTGTTCCTGGGGCTAATAGTTTGGAGTCATATGTTAACCAGGTGTTCTGCTAACTTACAGGTACCACTCTGCAAATGTGTTGGCATTCAAACGGACCAATGAGTAACTGCGCCAATTCTTGCTAGCCCCTCTCCCCTCCCCCTATAAAACCCCCTAGCTTTCAGGCCACTGGGTCGGTGCCTCTACCTCCTGCGTGGGGTACGCATTGGCCCGGAGCTTCGCCATTAAACTACCTCGTGTTTTTACATCAAGATGGTTTACTCATGGTTTTTGGGCGTTGCCTTCTCGAGACTAAAGTGGGGAGGGCTCCCCACAAAAGTCTTACAATACCAGAAGAGGGCGTCAGATCTCATTAAGGGTGGTCGTGAGCCACCATGTGGTTGCTGGAATTTGAACTCAGGGCCTTCAGAAGAGCAGTCAGTGTTCTTACCCGCTGAGCCATCTCACCAGCCCCTAAAGACAATATTTAATTGGGGTCGGCTTATAGTTTCAGAGGTTCAGTCCATCATCATCATGGTGGGGAACATGGCATTGAGCAGGTTGATGCTGGAGGAGCGGAGAGCTCTCCCTCTTGATCTGAAGGCAGCCAGCCAGAAGACTAGGCATCGAGGAGGAGGACCCCACCCCCACAGTGACACACCTACTCCAACAGGGCCACACCTCCTAATAGTGCCACTCTCCGGGCCAAGCGTATTCAGACCACCAGAGTGTCTTAGAGTTCTCACTCTAAGGGACTACACTAGCTCATTGCTTATAATAAACTAGAAATGATTACCATGAACCTGTAAGCTTTGTGCCTCTTTTGGGAATTCTTAGCGGTCTACACTTGGAATAGCTGTGATGGGAAGGAGACACTCAGTCCTGTTCTGCAGTGGACCAGCTGGTACTGCCCACTTCCTTTTTTTATTGAGTGCCCAGGGTTCAGTCAGGAAAAGAAAGGTCAAGCATGCCATCTGCACAGGCTCCTATACGGAGCCTTCGGGGGCTGAGAGTGATAGGAAAAATGGACATTTTCCAGAGGAACAAAGGAAGCATCCTTTCTTTCAGCTAAAACACACACTCAGCCACTTCCTCTGCTCTTTCCACCACAATATGGGTTAGTTCTGAGTGCGTTTGTCCTCTGCAGAGTTTGCAGTAAGAAGCTTTGTGACACAAACATTTCCACTGCTATGCAGCAAGTTGACCTCCAGACAGCAGAGGGCCTCAAACAGGAGTCAGGAAGTGGCTCCCTTGGGCAACTCTGGGTCTGCACATCTTACGTTTGGTGAAGGTGTATACTGGCTGGTTTTGGGTCAACTTGACACAAGCTGGAGTTAGCACAGAGAAAGGAGCTTCAGTTGAGGAAATGCCTCCATGAGATCCAGCTGTGGGGCATTTTCTCAATTAGTGATCAAGGAGGAGAGGCCCCTTGTGGGTGGTGCCATCTCTAGGCTGGTAGTCTTGGGTTCTATAAGAGAGCAAGCTGAGCAAGCCAGTGGAAGCAAGCCAGTAAAGAACATCCCTCCATGGCTTCTGCATCAGCTCCTGCTTCCTGCCCTGCTTGAGTTCCAGTCCTGCATCCTTTGGTGATGAACAGCAATATGGAAGAATAAGCTGAATTATTTCCTCTCCAACTTGCTTCTTGGTCATGATGTTTATGCAGGAATAGAAACCCTGATTAAGGGCTGGTGAGATGGTTCAGTGGGTAAGAGCACCTGACTGCTCTTCCGAAGGTCCGGAGTTCAAATCCCAGCAACCACATGGTGGCTCACAGCCATCTGTAACAAGATCTGACGCCCTCTTCTGGAGTGTCTGAAGACAGCTACAGTGTACTTACATATAATAAATAAGTAAATCTTTAAAAAAAAAAAAAAAGAAGACACGGTGTCTGTTGAGCTTCACTTATCTGCAGGCTTCACTTCCTGGTTGGCTGTTCATCACTACATGGGGCCTAGCACTTGGTTTCTCTCAGAGAGACAGGAAACAAGATGATAGTCTCAGTTTTTTAAATTTCAGTGTGAGCTGGGTGTGGTGGCGCACGCCTTTAATCCCAGCGCTCGGGAGACAGGCAGGCGGATTTCTGAGTTCCAGGACAGCCAGGACTACACAGAGAAACCCTGTCCACCTCCCCCCCCCCNCNNAAAAA
>NC_034595.1:10770253-10783665 GCF_900095145.1 Mus pahari | reverse complement strand
GTGTGTGTGTGTGTGTGTGTGTGTGTGTGTGGTCGCATGTGTGGAGGTTAGATGACAACTCTTGGGAGTCCGTTTTCTTTATCATGGTTCTAGAGATTAAAGTCAGGGTATCAGACATGCGTGACAAGCACGCTCTCTGGTCACAGCCATCTCTCTGGTCAGCCTGAGCAGATTGGATTGCTTTGTTTCAGAAGTGGTGTACTTTCTCTTCAGCCTACAGTCAAAAGGTGATGTAGGAGAGGACAGATGGCAGATGTGGGTACCTGCAGGCTGAGCTCTTAGGGAGCCCTCTTGGAGGATAGCTATCATAAACTTTATCTATTGGTAAAGGATCAGTTTGTTAGTTATCCATATTTAATGGCTTGTGTTTTGTGTGTACCTACCTGTATCATTTTAAATTTCTGCTGTCTGAAACTAAATTTGTCATTCCCATTCTGAGTCTCTAAATGATTTGGTTTATAATTTTAATTTTTTCTTTCTTCTTATCATCGGTCAGATACTAATTTTATATTTTCTTAATTCACTGTCTCCCAGTCACTTTCTTCTCATGTTCCTATAGCTGCTGTCTGTGACTTGACACCCTCTCGCCCACACATTAACAGCTGCCCTGCTTTAAGTCTGTCTTTGTGTGACTTATATGTTCCCAACAATTGGCCATTCAAAGTATTGACTGTTTTGTATCCCTCCCCCATGGTTCAGCTGCATAGAGACAAAATATTCTTACACATAAAAAAATAAAAATAATATGAATCTTCAAAAAAAAATTAAGTTGGCCATGGTGGTGCACACCTTTAATTTTTTAAAGATTTATTTATTTATTTTATGTATATGGGTACACTGTAGCTGAACAGATGGTTGTTGGGAATTGAATTTTTAGGACCTCTGCTCGCTTTATAAGTATACATGTAGCTGTCTTCAGACACGCCAGAAGAGGGCATCAGATCTCATTATGGGTGGTTTCTGGGATTTGAACTCAGGACCCAGTGTTTTTTTGTTGTTGTTGTTGTTTTTGTTTTTTGTTTTTTCGAGACAGGTGTGCCTGACACACTATAAAAGGGGCTGCTTGTTCCCTCTCTTGCCCTTTCTCCCTTACTCACTGCCCATTCCCCTACCCCCTCTCTCTCCACGTGCTCATGGCTGGCCTCTACTTCTCTCTCTCTCTCTCTCTCTCTCTCTCTCTCTCTCTCTCTCTCTCTCTCTCTCTCTCTCTCTCTCTCTCTGCCTTTCTCTCAACTCTCCTCCCCACACCCTGAATCAACTCTGTTCTATAATGTACCTCAGAGAGGAAGGGATGCCTCAGCAGAGGCACCCCCTCCCCCCACACCATACCCTACCCCCTCCAAACAAATTCCTTCCTTCCTTTGTCTTTTTATGAAACACAACAGTGCTAGAGAGATGGCTCAGCAGTTAAGAGCACTGACTGCTCTTCCAGAAGATCCCGAGTTCAATTCCCAGCAACCACATGGTGGCTCACAACCATCTGTAATGGGATCTGGTGCCCTCTTCTGGTGTGTCTGAAGAGAGCGACAGTGTACTCACATACATATAATAAATAAATAAATAAATAAAAAGTAAAACAAAACAGAACAGTCTACACAGCAAGTTTTAGGCCAGCCATGAAACTTGGCTGCACAGTGGTGAGACCATGCCTTAAAACAGAACAGAACAGAACGGAACTAAACAAAAACAAGCATCACTGACAAACCTGCCGGTCAGCCAGGGCTGGAACTCTAAGGGTAAGGATCTTCCCTGGCTTCCTTGTCCCCCCCCCTCTCCCAGGCAGATCTGCAGACAGATTTCTTAGGCATCTATAGTTTGTTCTTGCAGCCCCACCTCCCTTTATTGAAGGTGTTAACCCTTGGACCAAAGCTTTGTCCCTCCAGACCCAAGCTCCTTCAGGTGTGGTGATTGACAGTACCCCTCCCTCCCTGCTGCACCCCCCTCTGTCTCCTTTTCCCACCCCTGCCCCAAGACCTGGGCACTGTGTCCTGCTCACTGCTGTGGACTTAAGGTTTGGTTCTCACCTCTTGGGACTTTTCTTTTGTCTTGCAGAGAGGCAGCCTTTAGATTGTGTGGTTGGCCAAACTCCTAGAAAGACAAATTGTATTTTTGACTGAGTCAAAGTTTGTCATGGTTCTGAGAGTGTACATTTGTGTTTGTTTTTGTTGTTGTTTTGCTTTCCTTTGCTTTGCTAAAAAGCATCCTAGGAGCCTCCTGAGGCGGAGCTGCTTCCTATGCCTCATGTTTCCCAGGTTAAAATGCACGGGAAACGAGAGAAAAGTCTGTCTTTCGTTTAAGTTTTCACTCCCAACATCGTATCTCCCCCGCCCCCTTTCTTAGGTGAAACAATTGCCTCACTCACAGAGGTGACCAAACGGAGCCGTTTGGACTCAGACGGTCAGGTCACAGTTCTGACAGACAAAACAGGCGTCGTGCAGGCCGCCCGGCTGCTGCTCTCCTCAGTGACAAAAGTGTTGCTGCTGGCAGATCGTGTAGTCATCAAGCAGATAGTGACATCGAGAAACAAGGTACTCACTTGTGGCTGTGTTTGTGTCTCTGGTGGTTCAGAATCCTTGTTGAGGTGAAATCCAGGTGATTTGGCAATGCTTGTTACTCTTTATAGCACCTGTTGCCTAGAGTTTAAAATGGGGTGTTTTCTACCATCTCCAATTTACTGATCCTAAGCTCTTATTTATTTCCATTTAAAAATCTATTTTTTATGTATATGACTGTTTGCCTGCATGTAAGCCTGTGTACCATGTGCACGCCTGGTGCTCATAGAGGCCAGAGATTAGCTGGAACTGGAGTTACAGATGGTCGTGAGCTGCCATGTGGGTGCTGGGAATCAGACAATGATCCTCTGGAATAGCAGTCAGTGCCCTTAACCACTGAGCCACCTCTCCAGCTCCAGGCCTAAACTTCTAAATGCAAGCAATGTTTCTCATTTAATAACAGCAGCACTAAAAATCTTATTGAGGCTTGCTGCCAAAAGCCTTTAATGTACGCAATTTGGGGAGAAAAGCTAAGCTGATATTGTATGTGGTAGAGACTTAGCTGACAAGTATCTATCCTTCAGGTCTTTTCCTTTTATTTAAGTCAGAGAGTTACAATTTAAAAGCTAAGGACAAATGTAAATCATCTGGGCTCTGGCTGTGTCCCAGTTGATGGAATGTCTGCCTTGCATGGACTAAGTCATGGGTTCCATTATCAGCACCATATATGGAAAGGAGAAGCAGGATGATCCGGAGAGTAAGGCTAGCCTCAGCTACATAGAAGTTTGAGGCCAGCCTAGGCTACATGAGACCTTATCTTAAAAAAAAAAAAAAAAAAAAAAAAATATATATATATATATATATATATATATATATATATATTGTCTGAAACTATAATTATACACCGCTACAAAGTTTCCAAGTGCAGAATCCTTAGATATTTCTGAAGAATTGCAAAATTTAAGAATGGAACTTAAACTCTTCCCTCTGTAGACAGTGGGCGTGCCCTGGATCATTGGGAACCAAGGGCCTTGCTTTCTGTGGATAATCCCCTAGGTGAGGAGGGGGCAATTGAATCAGCCAGGGCAGAGAGGCATTCTTGCAGTCGGAGAGGGAGCCAAAAAGTGAAAGTTTAAAGAGAAAAAGAAACGGAGAGAATGACAGAGGAAAGAGAGCCTGTCTGAGCAGAGGCTGGCTCAGTGTGCAGTTGTTATCTGTGGAAATTGCTTGCGTTTCCTGAGCTGCCTGGGCAGGTTAGCAGGCCAAATGCCCTCCATGGCCTCATTAAAAATGAGCAAACACAGGATATCTGTGTTTTTCTAACCTATCTTGGTCTGACCAAAACTCAGTAGATTGTCTTAGAAAAAACAGTCAGAGAATGTTTCACGTTCATTTGCTGTTATTCTTATGTGGAGGACACAGCCTCTGCTGATGGCTGTACTGTGTAGCTCTGTGTGTCGGTCTGTACTGTGTGTCGGTCTGTACTGTGTGTAGCTCTGTGTGTTGGTCTGTACTGTGTGTCGGTCTGTCTCTGTTCCCTCCTCACTCTCTGAAGCCTCTTGGCAGCTGTTTAGTCTACACAGCAGCTCCTGACTGATGAGAATTGTTTTTCAACTGTGAATCCCAACCCCACCCACTGCTCCCTCTGTAGATCACCTCCCTTCCATTTTCTTCCAAACTGGGGTTCTTCTAATTCTGGTTCAATGACCTGTACAGTTTCTGGTTGGTTGGTTTGTTTTTGTTGTATTTTTTTGTTTTTTCTCTTCACTGCCTTCTTAGTTCTTATTACTACCTTTGTTAGCTCTCTGTTACTATGACAAAATGCCTAAGGCTGGGTACTTTGTAAAGAAAGGAGAGGGATTTAGTTTGCCTCAACACTTCAGCTTCTGACTAGTCAGATAGCTCCAGGTTTAAGACCCTGCCTCAGAAAATAAAGAAGAGACAGAATACTAAATATACCCAGAGTCAAGCTCTGTTCTCCACATATGTGTACACACATACACTTGCACACACATTCGTTCACACATATGACTATATGCACATGTACTTCAAATGAAAAAAGTTCAGGGCTGGTGAAATGGCTCAGTGGGTAAGAGCACCCGACTGCTCTTCCGAAGGTCCGGAGTTCAAATCCCAGCAACTACATGGTGGCTCACAACCATCCATAACAAGATCTGAAGCCCTCTTCTGGAGTGTCTGAAGACAGCTACAGTGTACTTACATATAATAAATAAATAAATCTTAAAAAAAAAAAGAAAGAAAGAAAGAAAGAAAGAAAGAAAGAAAGAAAGAAAGAAAGAAAGAAAGAAAAAAGTTCAAAGTCATCCTGCATTTCATAGGGAGTATGTGGTCAGCCTGGATTAGGGATTGTGTGTCAAAAACCAAAACAAACAAACAAAACCCTAAATGCACAGAAGAGGAGCTCAGCCATGAAGTCCAGTGTGAAGAAGAAAGAGTGAGCAGAGCTGTTACTGCTCAGACGTGGCTTTGTCGGTGTCCCCAAGTCCCAGTGCTGGGAGCTTGGGTCCCAGTGTATTCAAGAGAGAATTGGAGGAGTCTGTTAAAAGGCAGAAAGTCACTGAAGGATTCCCCTC
Organism: Mus pahari; assembly: GCF_900095145.1. Taxonomy (NCBI): domain Eukaryota; kingdom Metazoa; phylum Chordata; class Mammalia; order Rodentia; family Muridae; genus Mus; species Mus pahari. The sequence goes on along the minus strand of NC_034595.1, from coordinate 10,778,579 downwards.
AGAGGTGATTAGTACAGCCTTCCCAGAGTCTCTTAAGAGTCACTATTATTAAAGGGAAAATTGAGCTTGCGGGCAGGGAGGGGGGAGGGGAGTGTCACTCCTGTGTCTGTAATCTCTACTCTTGAGAGACTGAGGCAGGAGGATCATCATGAGTTCAGAACCAGACTAAGGGCTGTGTAGAGAATTCCGAGCCTCCCCTGTTTGCTGTCACTCTGTTGAACTCTGGAAGTCTCAGTCTCTTTCTTGTTTGTTGCCCAATAAAATACTTTATGTTTTGCAGATTCTTGCAACCATGGAAAGGCTAGAGAAAGTTAAGAGCTTTCAGGAATTTGTTCAGATATTCAGCCAGTTTGGAAACGAAATGGTGGAGTTTGCACATCTAACGGGAGACAGACAAAATGTACGTATTTACCACTTTGAAATGTCTTCACATACACTCAGACCTTTTACTTTGGGTGGAAATATGATCTTTTTAATCAATGAACTAACTTCTTCACTAACTACATCCATGACCTTGTTCCTAAGAACACATGACTTTGTTCCATTTGCATTGGTTATATTATGTTAGGTATTTAATATACATGATTGACTTTAATATTCAGTGCACCCCTGCAAATTGGGGGTTGCTCTTGGTGGTTTTATGTAAGGAAACCAAACCTGAGGTGAATGTCTAAGGTCACTCTGCCAATGGACGGAGTTTGGTTAAGTCTCTTCCTGAAGCCTGTTAGTCTTCAACCGTAACTTGATGTCTGTTTTTTGGGACCTATTCCCCAATTCAGACCACCCCTTCTAAGTCTGAGAGGTGGACAGCCACAGCATGTCTGGAATAGGGTTTCCCGGTTTGGGGGTTTGCTTATGAATCCATCAGGTCTGACCTGTGGTACTGAGATGCCTCTGGGAGTTTTCCTGGTTGTTGCTACAGTTGGGTGTTGGACATGGGCCTGGAACATGTCAGGCTGGGGACTACTATTATTCTAAAAAAGCTGAATGTAGATGGCTGAGCAGGTAAGGGCGCTTGCCTGATTTGAATCCACAGGGTCCACATGGTGGAAGGAAATGACTGACACCTGCAAGTTGTCATCTGACCCCCACACATGGGTGCTGTGGCACGTGTATACCCATGCCTGAGCACACATGGATACACAAACAGACATACACACATACTCACATATGCATTTGTACACAAAATCAACAAAGAAATGTAATACAAAGTTTTGAAAGCCACCTGTGTGGCACCTTGTCTATGCTCTGATCTGAAGCCATTGCTCTTTTACACTCAGTTTCATTTCTTTTTCTTTTTCTCTCACCACCCTCTCTCTTTGCCCCTTCCACTCTTCCCTATAAAGATTATTAGTATAAAGAACAGTTTATCATCTAACATTTCCTGGATCACTTGGGCAAGTGTGGTGTGACTCAGATTCTCAAGCCCATGTAGCTCTTTTTTGACTGTTTCCTGCTGGCCACACAACTGGAAACTTCCACGGTTACTTTGATTTGTAGTTAGAAATCTGGTATGGAACCAGGATGGTGGCTCACTACTGTAATCCTAGCTCTTGGGATTCTTCCTCTAATTCTTCTTCTTCTTCCTTTTCCTCCTCCTCTTCCTTCTCCTCCTCCTCCTCTTCTTCTCCTTCCTCCTCCTCCTCCTTCTTCTTTAAATGGAGTTTTGAATCTATCTATCTATCTATCTATCTATCTATCTATCTATCTATCTATCTATCTATCTATCTATCTATCTATCTATCGACAGAGTTTCTCTATGTAGTTTTGGCTGTCCTGGAACTTGCTATGTAGACCAGAACTCACACAGATCTGCCTGCCTCTGCCTCCCAAGTGGTGGGAAGATGTGGCCACCACTGCCCTGCTCAACACTTAAGATTTTAAGAAAGGAAGGTCACTATGAGTTTAAGGTCAAACTAAATAATCTAGTAACTTCCAGGGTAGTCTGTGCTACATTGTAAGACCCTACCTCAAAGATCAAAAAAGAAAATAAAATTGTTAAGGAGAATATTGATATAGGAACTATGGTTGAATCTTTTAAAACTCGTGGACTTTGGCTGAAGACTAGCCCTGGCTGGCCTGGAACTGACCGTGCAGACCAGGCTGTCTTCAGACTCATAGAGATCCTTCCGCTCCGCTTCCCCAGTGCTGGGATTGAAAGCATGCACCAGCACACCGGCAGAAGTACCTGCTAAATCTAACCCATCAGATATAGGGTAGCAGGCAATTTCCCACTGAGGTGTTTGGTAACTGCTTTGCCCGGATCAAAAGACTTCTTAGTACTTGTATCAAGAGTTCAAGCCCTTTCTTTCTTAATTTGGCCAGAATATGCTGAACATAGCCATCCCATCATCCAGCTTCTTTCCTCACACCCAGCAGATCCTCATAACTTATTTACTGGACACTGGGGATTTAATAATACATACCCAAAGCCTCTGCCCCCTGGAACCTCTGTTTTAGAGGAGACAGACAGTAACACAGACACGTGGACTGCAGGTCAGTGACCTCAGAGAGGGAAATTGTGGGTGAAGAGTGTGACTGTTTTCACCAAAGCACAGACAGTTCAGGAAACATTCTCAGCTCCTTTCTGAATGGTGTGACTGGCCTTTTGAACATTATTATTATTTATTTATTTTTATTTTCCAATTTTTTATTAGGTATTTACTTCATTTACATTTCAAATGCTATCCCCAAAGTCCCCTATACCCTCCCCCCCATTCCCTCCCCCCTCCCCTCCCCACCCACTCCCACTTCTTGGCCCTGATGTTCCTCTGTACTGGGGCATATAAAGTTTGCAAGACCAAGGGGCCTCTCTTCCTAATGATGGCTACTAGGCCATCTTCTGCTACATATGCAGCTAGAGACACGAGCTCTGGGGGTACTGGTTAGTTCATATTGTTGTTCCACCTATAGGGTTGCAGATCCCTTCAGCATCTTGGGTACTTTGAACATTATTATTGATGAATGAATGGCTTTTCAAAAGATCAAGTTGCTTGTATTTTCTTAGCCTACCCAGTGATGTGATTTCATCTCTAGGATTTGAAAGATGAGAAGAAAAAGGCCAGGATGGCCGTGGCGAGGGCCGTGCTTGAAAAGGGTACGATGATGCTCCTCACAGCCTCAAAGGTAAGAAAGAGCCTTCGGTGTCACCCACGTCAGTCAGTGGTGAGAAACAGCTGGGCAAACGCATCCGATGTGGGAGCTTTCCTGTTCTGTTTCATCTGTTCTTTTTCTTATGCTGAGAGCTGAACTTGGAACTTTGTGCCTGCTAAGCATGTACCCCACCAGAGAGCCTCACCCCCAGCCCTCTTTGGTATTTTTGAAGAGATGAAAACAGTAACTTAGAACCAAGTGGATTCTGTACCAATGATCAGGAGTGCTGGCCTTCCTTCCCCAGCTCCTGCATCTGAGCCTGCTTTGACTCAGCAGCTAAGCAGAAGAGAGTGGATGGAGTACTGTGAACATAGCTGCCTGGCATATCCACTCTCTGCAAGCTTGGCAGGCCGATAATCTAGTGAGAGCCGGGCAAGGCAGACTTGGTTAAACAGAAGCGGTGGAGGGTGTGGGATGCAGCCTCTATTGGTTTCTCCTATGAATGCACGGCTTCTCCTTTGTTTCTACTTTTATAAAATGATGGGCCAGGAGTGTGTGTTTCCAGCAATTGGTACAGGGATGAGCTGGTAAATGGCTCCACTTGAGTTTGTAGAAAATTGCTTTTTCTTTTGCAAGTATTTACTGATGTGCTGGGATTAGTGGAGTCACAAAAGCGGAGGCAGAATGTTCTGTTCGGATCTAGAACCTGGAGTATGTCTTTCTTTACATCCTGTTTTAAAAGTGAAAGATGCAGCCACTGTCACCTGGCACCTCATCCAGTTTCCCCCACTCCTTTCTGGTTCTGGCTTGTGTGAGACAGTTTGTATAAGACAGTTTTGATTGTGATAACGGTGTCGGGTTTTTCCATTCCTGTAATTAAGATGACCGTGCTGTTGATGTTTGAAGATGTAGCTTTGCTCTCTGGTCACTCACCTAACTTTTCTGTCACTTTTACTCACCCTGCTTCCATACTAGTGAGGAGAGGCGGCTGGGGGAGCCAGGGGCCCAGGAGACTTGGGTAAAAAACCATTTTTATTAGCCTGGCATGTTCTCTGTACGATTTTTAATGTGTCGTGGCACAAGTTGTTATTAAAATAAAAACCTCAACTGTTTTGAAGACGTGTCTCAGGCATCCCAGCTGTGAGTCAGCCCACAAAAACAAAGAAGGAGTGTTTGACCGGATGAGAGTAGCCCTGGAGAAGGTCATTGAGATCGTGACTGACTGCAGACTCAGCGGAGAGAGCGACAGCTCATCTGTCAGCGTTTTTACTGGGATTAAAGAGTTGAAGGTAAGAATAAAGAGTAGGTTTGGCTTGTTTTCTTTTCTCATTTAAGAGAGCATCATTATGTAGAGTATTTTGTGTAATGATTTAGAGTGGTTCGTCTTGGGGATGGAGAGATGGCTCAGTGGCTGAGAGTGCTGGATGCTTTCAAAGAGTATCAAAGTTAGATTCCTAGTACTTAGGTCAGTTGGCTCACAACTGCATGTAACCCCAGGGAATCTGACACACTCTTAGTTTTCCTGGTACCCATACTCATGTGCCCCTCCCCCTCCTGCATCTTGCACCATACACATAATTAAAAAAAAAAAAATTAGAGTAGCACTTCACAGAAAGCAGTGTATCTCAAGGGGTGGAAGGATGGCTCAGTGGTTGAGAGCACGGGCAGAGCATTTGCTATCACCTCCATGGTAGCTCACAGCTGCCTTTAACTCCAGTTCCAGAGCACCCGATGCCCTATGTGGCCTCCATGGCACATGGTACACATATGTACATACAGGCAAATCACTTATACACATATTTTAAAAAAAAAGTTGAACATATTTCTTTAATGTAGTGCCACTGTGGGAAGCCTAAGAGTGAGCAACCCAGGCTCAGGATTGTGCTGACAGACAACACAGGTCTTTGCTTCCAGCAGCAGTCCTGCACAGCTCCTCTGTGTAGAACCATCTGCGATGCTTCCGAGCAGCATACGGTCTCTGCTGGGATCCCTGCTTTTCCTGTGCGATAGGGTCCACACATCGAGGCTGAGCAATATCAGCAACATTATAGCTCTGCAGTAAATTCTGCTAACATTTGGAGTGCTCGCTCTGTGCCAGTTCAGTCCGAGTGCTTTCACAGCATGGACTCCTGGACTCCTCATGGGTGCCGTTGCCATTCTCTTCAGGGTGCTGTTAGGAAGACCGAGAGACAGAGATGAGATGGACTTGCTGCCTCAGTACCAGAGCTGAGACTTGATGCCAGGAAGTCTGACTTCTCATCAGGAGGGCCCTATGGCATTATCTAGTACAGTGCCCTTATTTTCAAGATGGGAAAACCAAGGCCCTGCAAAGTTACCCTGATATGCTAAGGGTTACACACCCTTTAAAAAGCAGGGCTGAGATGGACGTCATGTTCTTTCTGTCTTGCTGCACCTTGACCTTGTCTGAAGGCTGAGGTCAGAAGAGGGAGTGAAAGAAAACAGTGGAGAGAATTTTTCTCTCTGCTGACCATTGCCTAAGGAGGTGCTCCCACCATGGGACCCAGCCATGTTGTGCAGGCTGATCTCAAACTGAAATCCTCCTGCCTCAGCCTTATGACTGCTGGCATTACAGGCATGGAGCACTATGTCTGCCTTAACACCAGTTTCTTTTTGATGTAGAAAATAATATGTAGAGGGAAATTTTCTTTCTTCTGTTCTTCACTTATTGTAAATAAGTAAATATGACTATGTAAACAGTTTAATAGCCTTAAAAACATCAGTATAACTTCATTAAGTTGCTGTTCAAACACACACACACACACACACACACACACATACACACACACACACACACACATACACATTGGGTCTAAACCAAAAAATAATAAATGATGTGAATTGTACATGATTAACTTTTAGGTTTCAATTATTTAAAGTCTCAGTCATCATCATCTGTTTCTTACTTACTATCCATATCATTTTTAACGATTTTATTATTGCATTCAGCACACCTTCCCATTTGAGTGCAAACCTCCGTGGGATTTTGCCCTGAGCAATTTTGTTATCGGCAGATGCTTCACGAGGAGGCTGGTTTGTGGTTTGTATTCAATTCTACACGCTAGAGCTTTTTATGCCATAGTATGATCTCCTGGGAAGGTCATTATATTAACAGTTCTTGAAACAAGGCCTTGCATAGCCACTGCTGACTCCTGAACAAAGTGCCTCCCAGCTGACTGGAGATGATAGTGACCATTGGGTGCAGGCTGCACTCTTCCTAGGCCTTGGCAGCACATCTCAGGACACGGTTAGCCCAGTTTAGGGATACTTACACGAATGCGTGTCCCTTTGCTCTCAGATGAATATTGAAGCTCTTCGGGAGAATGTTTGTTTTGAGTCCAAGGAGAACCTTTCTGCCGCATTGGAGGCCATCTTGGAGCGTGTGGAGGACTTCACTGACTCTGCCTACACCAGCCACGAGCACAGGGAACGCATCTTGGAGCTGTCTACTCAGGCGAGGACAGAACTGCAGCAGTTCGTTTCCGTGTGGATTCAAGCCGTAAGAACTGTGCTCATTAGAGAAAATCTTAGGCAGTAGCTCTTCACCTAGTGCTCAGAGAGATGTGGAAGGACTATGAATTGGCTCAGTGCATGACAAGCACAGCTTATCCCTTGATGCCATTCCAGTGGGCAAAACTGTGCTTTTCCTCAGCTTACTGCACATGCTGTGTTCATGCTGCTCATTCTCCTCTTGGCCAGGCTGCAGTCTGTGACATCACTACCATCTATAGTTTCCCTGTTCTTCCCTTTCTTCTGTCAAGCTCACTTCTGGAAAATTCTTCTCCCAAATCTTTAGTGTGGAGAGCAGAGGGATGGTCCTTTGGAGGTCCGAGACGTGCGTTTGCTGCTCTTCTGCTGTGCACTGCTTAACTCCAAGCACAGCTGGTTTACAGACTTGTTTTAGAACGCTCATTGAGGTCTAGATGAATGAAGATCAGGGTAGACCCGGCTAGCGGGTAAAAGTCTAGCCCTTTCAGACTCCTGGACTACAGCAGCCAGCAGCCACTTAAGAGGCCCGGGCAACATATTCTCAATATGGGAGACGCTCAAGGAGGGTGGGTGAAAACTACAGAGGTGTTACAACACAGAAAGTTTGTCCCAAGTCTTTTTTTGTTTTGTTTTTGTTTTTGTTTTTTTTGAGACAGGGCTTCTCTGTATAGCCGTGGCTGTCCTGGAACTCACTCTGTAGACCAGGCTGGCCTCGAACTCAGAAATCCACCTGCCTCTGCCTCCCAAGTTCTGGGATTAAAGGCATGCGCTACCACTGCCTGGCTGTCCCAAGTCTTATAGCAGTGGATTGCAGAAAGGGGGTTGGGGCACAGAGGTCCAAGGCATGTACTGGCACCTTACATAAAGAGTAGAGAGAAAGCACAGGTTTGGGGAATATTTCCTTGACATTCCTACAGTACACATTACCTGGGAGTCTTGCCCTATAATGGTATAAGAGTTGTGAGCAGTGCTTTGCCTTTGAATTGTGTTTGTGCCCTGTAGTATGAAGAGGAGGTTGCTTTAGTGATGACTCCTAAGCTCAACACAGAACACTAAGTTTCTTGTGATGAAATACTCAGGTTGGAGGAGTGATTTTATTACTACCAGCTCCACATCTCACACACTGCACACATTCCAGAGCACTCGGCTCTTGCTTCTGTGTGCTAGAAGTGCTCCCTATTATTTTTCCTACAGTTGTAACTGAATGCCTTTCCCTTGCCAGGGGTCAGAACTCTACTCTGTCCACCTTGACTTACAGTATAGAAAAACTCAGGAGGAGGTGGGACAAGGACACAAAGAAACCGTCTTAAGTTTCTTGACAGATTCCATGCAGAGGGCAATACAGAGAGTGAAGTTAGAAGTGGGAAAGGTCTCGAGAAGGCTCCCAGAGGCATTGGGATTGACGCTGATCTGCTGGCTGAGAGACTTGAATACCTGTGACTTGCATAGTCTCAGCAGGAAAGGCAGACCTTAAAGAAAGAACTAGAAACCCTAAGTATGTGGTTCTGACCTGCAATGATTACTTAGAGAAAAAGAGTAGGAGAGGAAGGAGCCTGACTGAGAGTGGGTGACCTGGGGGTTCCCTGAGAAAGAAAGGCTGTGTAGCTCCTTAGAAATAGAATTTTGGTATTCAGCTATGCTAAAAACAAAAGGGTGGCCAGGCAGTGGTGGCGCACGCCTTTAATCCCAGCACTTGGGAGGCAGAGGCAGGCGGATTTCTGAGTTC
>NC_034595.1:10767810-10770208 GCF_900095145.1 Mus pahari | reverse complement strand
TCTGAGTTCGAGGCCAGCCTGGTCTACAGAGTGAGTTCCAGGACAGCCAGGGCTACACAGAGAAACCCTGTCTCGAAAAAAAAAAAAAAAGCACTATAATTTGTACTGACAGTTTGATTGGAAGTAACAGATTAAAAAGGTAAAGTGACCTACGTGTATACTTTTCAAAATTGCAGCAAAGCAGGAAGACAAAGAGTGCCGCCGAGGAGCTGGAACTCACTGTTCTGAAGATCAGCCACAGCCTGGACGAGCTGAGGAAACAAGTAAGGAGTCTGCGTAGCCTCCCTCATGCCGTAGGATACACGCCAGGCGCATGCGCGTCAGTGTGCTCCTACACAACGCTTGACTTTCCCTGTGGGCACTAGTGTGAAGTCGCCACTCACTGACACTGTTATTCTCACAGCTTACACAGGAGTAGGCATAGCAGCCTTATTCACAATAGCTAGGAACCAATATGCACCTTAAGAGAGCTCTACCAGATACTGCCCAGCGACACAGCGATAAGGTGAATCTCAGGCCACACCAGTGGCACACGGAGTGAAGAAGAGCGAGAGGGCGTATGCTTTAACTGAGAAAACAATTCTAGGTGAGGAGGCACTAAATCTCAATGGCGGGAGTTAGATCAGTGGCTTTATGGGATCAAAACATTTGAAGTATTTACTACAAAGGGGCAGCGATGTCTTTTCTGAATCCATGGAGTTGTTTGAAATATTGACTGTAGAGGTAGTTCTATGACTTACGTATCTGCAAAACTCATCAAACTGTGCCTTTAAAGTGGGAACATTTTGTGTATAAATTATGTCTCATTGAAGTTAAGGTTGATTTTTGTTTTTAACAAATGTCCTTGAGTTGAGGAGATTTCCTTGTTCAGGAAGGCAAGTGTGTTCACCCATGACTGACTTGGGCACGAGGAATTGCAAGTCCTGAGGTCACTTCTCCATCAGCCTTGCTCATTCTGCCCCACGGCCGACTGGTTTTATCGGCCCTGACTGGGGATACACTGCACATTTGTGTGTAGTAAGTATATGAACTGTTCTGTCTGTGTCCCAAAGCTGGGCAGCCTCACTGCCTCTGAGCAGTGAGGCTCAATGCAGATGCCCAAGCCCTGGTTTGTTCTCAGTAAAAGAACATGAAGGTTTCTTCCAGAGTTGGCATCTCGTTTTCCATGTGGCTGTAGGATGTGCCTCACGACCGCCCAGCACCCCAGTCCTGCTACGACTTATGGAGTCCAGGGTCCCTTTCCTTTGCCATTCTGGACTGTGGCTGCTGATACCGATTTTTGCCCGACTGAGGCACAAAGAGGGAAGATAGGAAGTTGGGGGAGGACAGTTTTCTGTGCCCTGTGCCCTGTGCCCTTATGTGTCACAGTCTGGAGCCAGTTTTTGTTGTTTGTTTTTGGAGATCTGGGAATGGAGCCTTATGTATTCCAGGGAAGTGCTCTACTACTGAGCTATGGCCCAGTGACAGACGCAGCCACACTATGACTTCGTACTGTAGAGATAGTACTCTGACCTTCTCTCTAATGGATGCTTTTTTTTTTTTTTCCAGAAGTTCTGTTCTCTATACCTCAATATTGCAGCTCCCATGTCAAACTGTCCCTCCCAGACCCTCCTCACAAAACCCTCTCCTTACCCTTATCTCTGCTTTGTTTATTTCTTTGTGCTTTTGAAGCGGGTCCAGGTCTCTGGAGAGTGAAACTGGGTTCTGGGAATTTGTTTCTGCACTGTATGTGGGTGGTGTGTTTCACATTTTAACCAGAGACTGACAGATCTATTGAGACTTCCTTTACGCTTCCTGTTAAGTGTAGAAGGATGTGATTTCCCCGACAGTGTGATTTCCTCATATTAAGATTTAATTAACTGTTGAGCTGCTGAGCTGTGGGTGCCACATGAGACCCTTGGCAACAGGCGACTTCCCTACAAGCTTTGTCTCTTTACCACATCAGCCATAGTCTTTTAATCTAAGGGTGGGAAAAGCTGCCCTCAGACAGTGCAGACAGGAACAGGGTATTTATTCTGGCTTCTTCCTCTTTTGTTGCTAATGAGTTGTCCTCACGACCTTCCTGAGAGCTAGAAGACCTTGGCAGGTCACTCAGCCACTGTGGACAAGTTGCACAAAGACCTGGTGTTAGATATTCTCTAAAGCCAGGCTGGTTGAATTAGGTCTTTAAAATCCTTCTGTGACGCACAGGAAAGTAGCTTAGCGCCTCTTTTTGGCTGTGATCATTCTGACTTGGTTGATAAATGCAGACAGCTCCGCTGTTTATTTTATACAAAGTCCTACCCTATCACTTGAATGGACATTCAGTTACTTCCATGAGAAAAGAAATCGATTCATTCTACCAGGCTTAATTCATAGTCAGGTTTTCTTTAATGTCCTTTTTTTTTTTTTTTTTTTT
>NC_034595.1:10760575-10767685 GCF_900095145.1 Mus pahari | reverse complement strand
CACACATGCACACTCTCACACACACACACACATGCACACTCTCACACACACACGCGCGCACACACACATGCACACTCTCACACACGCACACACACATGCACACTCACACACACATGCACACTCTCTCACACACACATGCACACTCTCACACACACATGCACACTCTCACACACACATGCACACTCTCACACACACACATGCACACTCACACACACATGCACACACACATGCACACTCACACACACATGCACACTCACATGCACACTCACACACACACACTCACTCACACACACACACACACATGCACACTCACACACAGAGAGACAGAGAGAGACAGAGAAGACAGAGACAGAGATGTCGACTTGAGCTGTCGACAACAGCTACTGTGATTTACAGCTGAAAGCGAGGCCCACCCATGGCAAACCATGGTAACATAAGGACTATGTTACTCTTCACATGCTGTTTCTGCCAGACCCCAGAGTGCTTGGAGCACAGAGTTCTGGAGTGGACCCCCAGAGTGTTCCCTGCTGAGGGCCGGCGCTGGCTCCGGCTTGTCCAGGTGCCACAGCAGTCCTGTTAGGACATGGATGACACAGGTCTTTAATCAGATTTTATCCAGTACTTCATTGGCTCTCACAGTGATGCTTTTTCAGAAATGAATTAAAATGATAGTCTTAAATGCTGTAAATTAGACAGAGGCCCTTTACATATTGGTGAGCTGTTCACCCCATCTGTTGCCTTTTGTTCTTGTTTTCTTTATTTATTAAATTCAGGCCTTGCTTGAGCTGTATTACTGCCCCCTAAGACCTGCTGATGATAAGGACCTCTGTTATTCCTTGTAGTAGTCTGAACACTAAAGTTTTATTTAACATTGAAATTTTTCAAGTTTTTCTGTCTGTGGCTGTATGGCCTTCATGTATATCCAGACACCAAGTGTATGCTTAGTGACAGATCCCTTGGGACTAGAGTTACAGGTAGCTGTGTGCTGCCATGTGGCTGCTGGGAATCTAACCCTAAACCTCTAGAAGAGCAGACAGCCCTCTGAATAGCTGAGCTGTCTCTCCAGCCCTTGGGCAGTTAACTCTTAATTCTGTCCCACTTGTCACCATCTTTGTCCATAGCAGAAGCATGTTCCACAGGGAGAGAGGCTGTGTGGGAGAGGGAGGCCTGGCTGGCAGAGTGGGGAGGTCAGGCTCCTCCTCCACGGAGTGGCAGTGGCTCGGTCTCCACACGCCCGGCTGCTGGGAGGATTTACATGCTTCCCCGAGTCCCAGGCCTTCTCCTGCGACCACGGGGGCTGCTCCACCTCAGCACTGTGGGGGTTCTCTTCTGTAGTTACTGGGGCTCTTCTCCGCTGCTGGGTCATGAACGTTTTTTGTCTCCTTTCCTGCTCTGATGTCTTTCTGTCTCCTTCAGCTCCATTGTACAGCCATGCAGCTGGCAGCCGACCTGTTAAAATTCCATGCTGATCATGTGGTTTTAAAAGCATTAAAAGTTACTGGAGTAGAAGGAAATTTGGAAGCTTTGGCTGAGTATGCCTGTAAACTCTCTGAGCAGAAAGAACAGCTTGTGGAGGTGAGTAATAGATTTGCTTATTAAACAAGTTGTGGTTCACCATACGATAGCAAAATTATGGAGAGAATATTATCACATGTTTTTGACTAATCTACCCATCTGAGCATTACCTTCTCCTCTCTTTGGAATCTGTAAGGTATAACACACATCTACCCTGTTCTGATAATAGTTTAGCCTCTAAAACAAAACAATAAAATGTACTAGAACCATAAAATATATTTTAAAGTATTTTTTGTCTTCTCAGACTGGACTCTGGGGTACAGTGGAATAATGCTGTTTCTGTTTGAGTCTGAAGCTAGCATGCTGTGACAAGAGCTTAGCAGGAGCTGGGCTCAGTGTTGCATAGACAGTTGTAGGGGAGCCCGTGATTACAGAGCCAGGGCAAGTTAATGGGGCAGGCAGGACCTGGAAGTCTGAGCACTAGGCACCAGGGTGACCCAGTAAACATGCAAGGAAAGAACTTTCCTTTCCTGTCTTCTGTCCAAACACAGCTATGTCAAACCCAAGTGAGCCACCCCACGCAGAAAGCTGAGTGGAGAAGGAAGGAGGACTACAAGATGACACTCTGTCCCTTCCTGAACCTCTCCCACTCTGCCCCAGCCCAGGGAGTCAACTGGCACTTGCTGTATAATTATAATTCCAGCTGATCTTAACTCATTGAAAGTGTTACCATGTATCTGCTAGTTTAAAAAAAAAAAAAAAAAGAAGAAGAAAAGAAAGAAAAGAAAAATAAAGAAAACAGAAAATCCTTAATCATGCATGTATGTGTGAGATCAGTCTTGGCCATTGTGTCTCAGTTAGGGTTTTACTGCTGTGAACAGACACCATGACCATGGCAACTCTTATAAGGACAACATTTAATTGCGGCTGTCTTATAGTTTCAGAGGTTTAGTCCCTTATCATCATGGCAGGAAGCATGGCAGTGTTCAGGCAGACTTGGTGCTGGAGAAGGAGCTGAGAGTTCTACATCTTGATCCACAGGCAGCAGGAAGCAACAGTGAAACACAGGAGGCCTGGCTTGAGCTTCTGAGACTTCAACATCTGCCCCTAGAGACACACTTCCTCTGACAATGCCACACCTACTCCAACAAGGCCATGCCTTCCAATAGTGCCAGTCTCTATGAGCCTATGGGACCATTTCATTCCAACTACCACACTGCATATACAAATACAGTCTTCATATTATCATATATCCTGCTCAACAATCCTAAAGGTCATTGATGCTACTATTGAGCCTGGCTTCCTCTCCTTTACTTGTCTACACAGCAGTCTGGAAACCTCTAAGGAACATTCCCAAAGTGGCTACTTATTTCTTTTATTTAATAGATTTGCTTCTGCTCTTTGTAGAAACCAATTATTATGGTAGTGGAGAAACAAACTTTAGGAAACCTATAACAAACCTTTTAAACTGTAAAACAAATCAAAACGTTTCCTTTTAAGTCTCATGATGTTTACTAATTTTCTCTAAAGGAGACTTTCTGCTTCTTTATAACCAGCCTACCCAATCCATTGCTAGCTCAAAGAAGAAAGGCATGTGCTTCTACTGATCTTGAGGAAAAGTCTCAGCCCTGAGAGAATCATAGCTTGTGATATTAGGCAGTTTAGCAGCCGGACCCTGGAGGCAGAAGCAGCAACGCACACACTAAGCTAGACCTTTCAAAGGTTCCCTATGGTTCTCACGTCTCATGACCGCCTTGCCTCAGTCAGATAGGGAGCAGAAACAGCAAGCTCTGCCCATGCTTGTTCCTGCTTTGGCCTTCGGTCATGTTCAGATCCATTCTTAGGTTTGTAAACATAAGAATCATATGGGGGGATGAGAGTGTGGAAGGTGATCTGTAGACATGTTTTCTTGCAGACATGTCGATTGTTGCGGCATGTATCCGGCACAGAACCCCTTGAGATAACATGCATACATGCAGAGGAGACATTTCAGGTGACTGGCCAACAGGTATGGAAATGGACGTTATTCTCCCTATGTTGTGTGTTATTTGACTGTGTAGCGGACTGAGGAAACAAGCAGAAAGGTTTGCCTCAGTGGAGGCCAGATCTGTTGAGAGGAAGAAGGGAAGTGGGTCACTGGAAGATGGTTGGTGATGTACTGGAACACGGCTGACATTCCACTGGATCATCTGGTGTTTCTGCCAAACTGAAATTGGCACACGCCGGGCGTGGTGGTGCACACCTTTAATCCCAGCACTCGGGAGGCAGAGGCAGGTGGATTTCTGAGTTTGAGGCCAGCCTGGTCTACCATGTGAGCTCCAGGACAGCCAGGGCTATACAGAGAAACCCTGTCTTGAAAAACCAGAAAAAAAAAAAAAAAAAGAAAGGCACATTTCACTGAAATGCTAGATTATATCTATTTTAATTGAAGCTATTTATAATGCAGGTCACTTTAATACACTTGCAAAGAAAGATATATCAGTATGTAACAAGCCACAAAATACAGTTCAGTTTAATAATTCCTAAGGACATTGATTTAAAAGACAAAACAGGGCCAGCTAGATGCCTCAGTGTGGAAAGGCGACTGCTGAGCAGCCCCAGGTCCCACATGGGAACAGAGAACCAACCTCCACATACACACCAGCCTGTGCCTGTACTTGCGTGCGTGCGTGTGCGCGCGCACACGCACACACAAGCACGTACACACGCAATACACACACATACACATAACATTAGTAAATAAAAACAAAAACAATGTTTCTGGCCATGCAAGTTTTTGAACAAGATTCTATTAGATGCAGAATAACTATCTCAAGTTAGGCAGATAACACATTATGCTATTAAAATACTGACTGATAACCGAAAGTGGCAATGGGAAAATTCATCAGTAAGGACTTAATGTCCAGAATGATTCCCAAGGCTGAGACTTTAAAGATCACACGCATGCTTCTGATGCCTATTTAGATCATTTCTGCTGCTGAAACGTTGACGTTGCATCCGTCTAGCAAAATCGCTAAGGAAAACCTAGATGTGTTTTGTGAAGCTTGGGAGTCTCAGATTAGTGACATGGCGACGCTGCTAAGAGAAATCAGTGATGTGTTTGAAGGAAGACGAGGTGAGAAACTGTCCATTTATTGAAGCATGTTACTGCAGCTTTTAGTTATATATATACTTATGGATATATTTTAATATAACTGTATTAGTGCTTTGTTTTGTTTTCCATGTCAAGACTTGGATACAAAATTAATTTACTTATTATAGCCTAGATGTGTTATTTTTGTAATAAAATGTCTCCCACAGAAATAATGACAAAATTATTGTTTTGTTCTTATCTTTTGTTCTTATATTGATTAATAGCTAGTCAATAAAATTTATTAGACTTGTGGATATCTAAATTGGCATTTCCTGCTGAAATCAAGCCAGCCTTTTGTTTCTTTTGCATCTTTTAAAATTTTAGTACAAAAGCTCTTATACAATACAGAAAGACTCTGATTAGTTATATTGAATTCATAATGAAATCAATGTACTTATTTGACTTTTGAAATGCCTTCCTTCTGCTTGGGTGGAATCTCTTTCCTTGATGACTACATAAACTTGAGATATTGCCTGTGGTGGGTAAGTTCATTGGCGTTTTACAGCATGTAAGGTAGCCCTGTATGGTGTCTGGGAAGCCGTGTTTGTTACACTTTACATCGGTGCCAGCTGGCAGTTTTTCTTACTGCCTATCATCATGTGCCTTTTGCTTTATTTATGTTTATGTGTCTGTCTCCATGCATAGATTTTTCCTTTAGATGTTAGTGTTAAAGTGTTAAAAATGAAATGTTATTCAATGTCATAACATTCAATTAAATATTTTATTAGAGATGAGTATTTAAATATTTAATGTTAATAGGATAAATGTTGACTTAAACATTAGGGAATGCTCTATTCCTTGCTCTCCTTCCATGTCCCTGGGCCAGCCAGTGACCTTCATCTGAATGTAGAGCGAGTCTCGGTTCCTCTCCTGGTGCTGATCCCTTGACTGAGGGTCTAAACTGCCTCTCTCTGTGTGTCTAGGATCCTCACAGCTCTAGGCTATAGTGTTTGACCAACACTGCTATCTGTCTTTTCTTCCTTTTATTTGCCTAAAAAAGAAGTTAGAATAACCTTTTTCCCTCTTGTGCTGGGCCAAATGTCCAGTAGAAGTTAGAATGTTAAAAGGACTCAAAGGACACACAGACGTCTGTGTACGTAGGATGACGAATACGTCACTCAGAGGCATGCAGCTGTAACAATGCAGCCATATGGACAGCAGCTGCTGGCTACTGGGAATTTACTCTGCTGGCCCCTTCGGTAAATGCCAGATGTGCATTTTATCACATTTAATCTTCTTAGTAACCCACGAGGCAGATAATATCTTTGGAGTTTATTAATGGTGCAGTAGAAGTTTAAAAAAGTTAGTATGTCAGTGCCCACCCCGAGGGAGGAGCCGAGAGCCGAGTCTGAGTGACACCAGGGATGACATTTTTTCAGCCTCTCACACTTACAGTCAGGCAGTTAAACTCTACCCTGGCTCTCGTGGATCCTAAAGAGAACGAGCGAGCTCTGGCAAACGCTCACAAGTTGGCTCCAATCTCTCTCTCCAAGTCCATTTCAGAAGCTTGCTCCGGCCTAGGCAGAAGCCTGGATCCGTGGTTTCATTTTCTACTTAGTGGCTGAGGGTGGGCTGTCTTCCTGGGAGAGATAATTGAACATAACTCTCTGTTAAGAATGGAGTATTACACGGCCTGCCAGATGCCTTTTCTTTGGACATCATGCTTGCAGTGAGTTTTAGGGTTGTTTTTGAGTTTGTTTGTTGTACGATTATGTGGCCTTGGGTTAGTCTTTTCACATTGTTCCCAAAATATCATCATTTCATGGGCTGGGATGTAGTTTACTTAGTAGGCTGTTTGCCTAGGATGTACACCGCCGCCCTGGGTTCCAACCCCGAGCATTGCATAATGGGTTTGTGATGGTGACTGCTTGTAAATCAGTGCTCAGGAGATGGAGGCAGGAGGACCCGTGCTCAGGGTCATCCCAGGCTATGTGGTGAGTTGGAGGTCAGCTGAGCCACATGAGGCTTTGTCTTAAAAAATGATGTTACCACGTCAGTCTAGAATCAGTATTGTACTGTAGCTGAGTGCACCCCATTTTCCTTGAAAAGAAGGTGTCTGTCAGCTCAACTGGGGTGCTGACATGACCTTCAAGCCTGATGGCCAAGTGGAAGAATTCCTACAAGTTCCCACTGGTTCCCACAAGTTGTCCCCTAACCCAAGTGCATGTACCCATGTCTGTACACTCACATGAAGATAACCCCTAACCCGGGGGTATGTACCCATGTCTGTACATTCGCATGTAGATAAACCCTAACTTGAGTGTCTGTACACTCACATGTAGATAACCCCTAATCTGAGTGCATGTACCCATGTCTGTACACTCACATGTAGAGAAACCTAACCCGAGTCATATATCCATGTATGTACACTCACATGTAGATAAATGCTTTTTTAAAAAAAGAAGAGAGAAAGAAAGAAGAAGAGGCAGCTGTTACTGCTGGGCTGTAGTTTGGTTGTTACT
>NC_034595.1:10668198-10760370 GCF_900095145.1 Mus pahari | reverse complement strand
TTGTTACTGCTGGGCTGTAGTTTGGTTGTTACTGCTGGGCTGTAGTTTGGTTGTTACTGCTGGGCTGTAGTTTGGTTGCATGCTCCATGCTTTGTTTCCGCAAGGCCCTGGTTTATTCCCTAATACACAAGGAAGAACAACAAACGACGAAAACCCTCAGAGATTGCTTTTCAAATCTTCTTTAAAAATTTATACTCATTTATTTTATTTTATCACAACTATAATACTTACTAAATACTAATGGTCACTAAATGTCCTAGGGTTTCTATTGCTGTGCTAAATACTGTGACCAAAAGTAACTTGTATCAATTGACCAAAACAATCCAACCAGGACACTCAAAGAATTGGCTTTTGTTTTTTCACCACTAAAATGTTAATGCTAAGCTGGCATGGGAATCATGGAGCCTGAGGCCAGCCTGCTCTACAAAGCAAGTCTCAGGACTGCCAAGGCTGGTATACAAAGAAACCCTGGTTTGAGAAACTTATGATAGGGCTGGAGAAATGGCTCAGTGGTTAAGAGCACCAGCTGCTCTTCCAGAGGTCCTAGGTTCAATTCCCAGCAACCACATGATGGCTCACAATAATCATCTATGAGATCTGGTGCCCTCTTCTGGTGTATAGGAATACATGTAAGCAAACACTGTAGTGTAGTAAATAAATAAATCCTTAAAAAGAAAGGAAAAAAACTATGATGATGATGATACATTAGTGTTAAGTATATGTGGAAAGTAGCAACATGGGTGAAAGTGGCTTTCTAATTTTGATTCTTTATGCTATCGTTTTGTTTTTTAAATTTGTTTTATAAATCTTATCTTAAATTCACCAACTAGTTTTATAAAACAAAATCATTATCTATTGTAAACTGATCTGCAAGCAAGCAAAATAACAGATGGGGGTGGGGGTGAGCTGCCTGCCTTCCCTGTAATCAACTTCATGTTACTGGTCCACTCACTTCCTTCTCCTGTCTTGTCCCCTGGGATTGTCCTTTCCCCAAGAGGACTGTATGGTAGTTGATGGGGTTTGGTGTACAGAGGAAGGGAAGAAGAACCGATGCTGGTCCTGATGCAAAGATAATGGTTTGGGGAGCTGCCTGGAAATGGAAGTCAATCCCAAGGACGTATTTGTTTTTTCATTTTCCCTTTACTCGGGTGTGAGCTCTGGCGCCTTAGAAATGCAGGTGTTGATAGTGTTCATGTCTGCAAACCAAGTTATGCTGTAATATCCGAGTCACATATAATTGACAGTCTAGATTTTCACAACTAATGTAACCTTCTTGTTTGCTATTGTAAAAGTTAAATAAATGTGAGTAATAAAACTGTATCAGCAGAAGTTCTTAAGTGATGTATGTTATTTGTAGGAGAGAAGTACGACCATCTTTCACTTCCAAAGCCCACGGTAAGTACAGGAACTCTGCACGCTTCAAATGCCTGTCTTCAGGATTTCAATTCTGCTCTCTTTATCTATTGCCACTCTGCTCCCTTAGCAGCAGGGAAACCTAGGATAGTATATGTCTGCTACTCAGCCTACACGTGACCTGAACTCTTAATATTTGTGTTCAGCTTTGTGGGGGGTCAGAGAATAATGGGATCTGTGAAGAGGCAAGTGGCTTTCTTTTCCATATTTCTGATGTAATTCACAAAGTAGTGTTGGAATTATTTTCTGTATATTAACACACATTAATTGCCAGTCTTGGTAGCCCACCTGTATTCCTAGGTCTCGGGAGCAGAGGCAGGCAGGCCACAGTGAATTAGAGGGCAGCCTGGTCAAAATACCAGCCAGGCTGGATAGCGAGAGCCCGACTCCAAACCGTGTGCCCGTGAGAAAGAGAATAACGAGCAGTAAATTAGCTGGAGAGCGGCCAGGGCCCAGGGACTAAAGCGCCTCTCTTCTGGCTGATAGCCTTTCACCATCATCCTGTTACTCATGCAGCCTTGTGGTGACCTCAGCGATTCATCTGTAGATAACATTATGACATTTATAATTATGGATATGATACAGGCTCAGTTATCACGCGAACTAGTGTCTTAAGGCAATCAAGTGCCCTGATGCCCAGGCTTGAGAAGTGTGTGGGGGGCAACGACAAACAAATAAAACCTGGCCGAAGAAGTAGCTTCTCAGAGAAGAAATCATGGTGGCCAGTGAGAGGGAAAGGCTTCGGACTACACCAGCAGGAAGCTGTAACCATTTCCCCAGTCACAAGAGAGGGACACGCTGGTGTGTGATTGTACAGCAGGTGGAAACAGACAGACGTCTTGGGTCATCAGTGCCCCTGATCACTACCTGTTGGCTTGGTGTTGTATTGGGCACTGGGTGACAAAGGTGCTGAAGGATGAACAAGTTGAAAAACACCTTATGTGCTGCGGATTTCTGTTGCCTAACACTGTCTGGTCCAAATTTGATAATAATAATAATAATAATAATAATAATAATAATAAAGTGATTCATTACCTCAATGAAAAAGGCATATGTAATTAAAAATTTAGGTAGTTATGCAAAGAAAAAGAACTTTGCAAAGTTGGTTTTGTATCATATTTTATTCCCAGTGAATCCCAAGCATCACTTTACCACTCAGCATGGGGCATGTAGGAAACTTTTTAGCCTCTTTGTCATCTTAAATCTTCAAAATCTGTGATATGTTTCACACATATAACATCCTAACCAGACTGCCCACATTGTGGCTAATAGCTGCTATTATTAGATAGTACATATTTAATCTTATATAAAAAGGGAATCAAGAGAAGACAGAAATTAATAATTATTAATAATAACTGGTGGTGAGGGCATGGCGAGTATCCAAAGATAGTAACAAGAGTAACGGGAGTAACGGGAGTAGCAGGAGCAAGGGGAGTAACGGGAGTAGCAGGAGTAGCAGGAGTAAGAAGCTAGACAGTGAAACTTCCATGCCTGGAACAGTGAGGACAGCAGGAACGACTGCTGTAGGGAAGAGGACAGAAGAGAAATCAATTCTCAGAGTTTCAAAAGGACGAGGGGCTGGGGATGCCGTAGTGGCTAAGAGTGCATACTGCTCTTACTGGGGACTTGACATTGGTTCCCATTGCCCATGGATGGCGGCTCCCCCCCCCCCTAACTGCTGCCCAAGAGTATCAGACGCCCTCTTCTGGGCACTTGCATCCACACTGTGGTTCAGAGATGAAATACTTTTGTAAACTGAATATAAGTAGAAGAAAAACAATGACGAGATTGCACAATCATTTTGAGAAATAGTTATCTGTGTCTTAATTTATCACCAAAACAGTTTGTAGTATACATTTTATCTAATTTTTCGATTTTCATCCACCTTGAATCCAATAAATGACAGTAGTTAGCATACTGTTATATCTAATCAAAGAAAGATAGGTAGATTGTTTTAAATGCTGTATGTTGGGCCTCTTTGTTTTTTTGTTTTTTTTTGTTTTTTTTTTTTTCGAGTCAGGGTTTCTCCGTATAGCCCTGGCTGTCCTGGAACTCACTTTGTAGACCAGGCTGGCCTCGAACTCAGAAATCCCAAGTGCTGGGATTAAAGGCATTCGCCACCACTGCCCAGCTGGGCCTCTTATAGAATAGTTTTGGATAAGAAAAGACATCATACAGCAGCAAGTGCTCACCTGCAGCACTTGGAAGCCTGAGGCCTGAGGATCATGAACTTGATGTTAGCCTGTAAGACAGATCCCCAAAACAAGACAAAAATGAACAACAATAACAAGACAAGAAAAAAGAGGGAGTGTTCCTGCTGTAGGGAATGCTCCTGCTGTGAGGGTGTGCTCCTGCTGTAGGGAGTGCTCCTGCTGTGAGGGGGTGCTCCTGCTGTGAGGGGGTGCTCCTGCTGTAGGAAGTGCTCCCACTGTAGGGAGTGCTCCTGCTTGGGCTCACTGCGGAAGCACTCTCCTCCTTACATAGGCCCAAGCTCCATCTCCAGTACAGTGGGTTGCATGGAAGGAAGATTTTATTGAACTCAGTAGGCCAATAAATTCTTTAGCAACAGAATTTCAAAATATAAACCACTTCCTTAGTTGAATGTAGCACAGCTAACTATATTTTTAGAGAACTGTAGCTCCTTTTCCAGAGAGTCCTCTGCTATTTATATTTGGAAAGCTTCAGCTTTATATAACAGAACTGCATTTCACAATAGTGTCCACTAGGTGGCAAGCTTGACCACATTTTCTTTTTCTCTTTTGATTTTATTTTATTTTATTTTATTTTATTTTATTTTATTTTATTTTCATTTTTCTGGGCGGGGGTGGTGTGGTATGCTCATATGCCATGGTAGGTATGTGCAGGCCAGAAGACATCTGAAGGAGTTGGTTCTCTCCTCCCACTGTGTGGGTCCTGAGGACCAGACTTAGGCTGTCAGGCCAGGAGCAAGGGCCTCTACCCACTGAGCTTTGTCACTGCCCATGGTCACACTGTAAAGATGGCTTGTTTATCTTTCTACAGTTCCCCTTCATAGACATTAAGTACTTTTGCAATTCAATTTGTAAAAATAAAAATCATATAACACAAGTAGTTTACATGAGAAAGCTAGGGAATGAAGTCTAAATAAAACCTAAAAGCATTGAATAGGCACTGAGTTTGCTTCATATCTTGCTTTGGGGTCTGCTAGACCATGGAAGGACAGTTCTCATGAGCACAGACTTGTGCTTGTGTGTGTGCATGCGTCTGTGCTTCGATGCCCCTGTCTTCAGTAGTAAATATCACTAGGTTTGGGTTCAGACATAAAGAAGATACTTACAGAAGGGAAACATTATGGCCGTTTTGTTCTTGTCAAGTCTGGTGACTGAGAAACTGGTCAGAAGTAGCAGTTCTTGCTCTTTTTTTTTTTTTTTTTTTTTTTTTTAGATTTATTTATTATATGTAAGTACATTGTAGCTGTCTTCAGACACTCCAGAAGAGGGTGTCAGATCTTGTTAAGGATGGTTATGAGCCACCATGTGGTTGCTGGGATTTGAACTCTGCACCTTTGGAAGAGCAGTCGGATGCTCTTACAGGCTGAGCCATCTCACCAGCCCCGCAGTTCCTGCTTTTAACAAGGCAAACAAGAGGAGAGACAGACTAACTTGCTGGCATGTGTGGGTGAGTGCATGCTTGTTTGTGTGTGTGTGTGTGTGTGTATGTATGTGTGTGTGCGCGCGCGCGCATGTTTTTGTGTGCACTTCTTGCTCATGTTATAAATATGCTTCTTGTTTGTATATATGTACACACTCCTGGCTTGTGTGTATATTTCCATACATCACGGAAGCTGTCACTTGACAGTGGGACATGGTCTGGGAAATTTGTCATAGGTCATTTTATCATTGTGAGAACATCCCAGGAGTACTTAACATAACCTAAGATGACCATGGCCTTGATAGGTGCTATGTTTGTTTGCTTGTTGTTTTAGACAAGGGACCATGTGTCGCAGGCTGGCCCTGAACTCACTATGGAGTAGAGTATGCCCTTGGACGTCTTGAATTTTGCTTTTAGGTTTATTTTATGTATGTGAGTGTTTTGCCTGGATGAATGTGCACCATTGTGTACTCGGTGTCTGTTAAGGCCAGAAGAGGGAACTGGATTCCCTGGAGCTGGAGCTGCCAGCTGAGTTTTGGGAACTGACTCAGATCTTTTACAAGAGCTCCTAGATGACATAGTTTTATGGGGCCACCACTGTAAGTGTGGCCTTTTGCTGATGACCCTTTCCTATCCCTCCCCCCCGTCTCAGACATGCACAGACATGTATGTACAGATGGACCTCACTTCGTACATGTTTGCTTACACATGTTGAGTGACATACTTTGATCTTTTCTCAAGCCTGCACTAAATGCTGCGATCCCCTTTCACCATGCTGGGCAGTGCCAGTGTGTGGCAGCTTCCAGGGAGATTCATGGAGAGGAACAGAAACAGATGATGCGCTACAATGTAGTAGGTTAGCTGTTCTAAATGCATACACATGTGCACATTCGCGTGTGTGCACACGCATGCGCGCGCAAACACACACACACACACACACACACACACACACAATGTAGGGGAAGGATTGAGCTGAGGGTCTCACATACATAGCCAGGAAATGTTCTGACTGTATCTGTAGCTTTTAAAAGCATTTTAAGACTTGATACATTTTCAGCCTGCGATGTGCTTCTCAGTACGCATCCCATTGTTAAACTGAGGGGTATCTGTATATACACTTGAAAAGGTTGGTGATGGGGCTATGCGGATGGCTTAGCGGATGGGTTAGCGGTTACGCGCATTGGCTGCTGTTATGCTGGACCTGAGTTCAATTCCTAGCATCTATACTGCAGCTGTAACTCCAGCTTCATGGGACCTGATGCCCTCTTCTAGCCTCCAAGGGCATCAGGCATGCCCATGGCACAGAGACTATTCATGCAGGCAGAACACCCACACACTTAAAGTTCAAAGGGTTAAAATTTTTGATCTTTTTCTTTTTTCTTTTTTTCTTTTTTTCGTTTTTCAAGACAGGGTTTCTCTGTGTAGCCCTGGCTGTCCTGGAACTCACTCTGTAGACCAGGCTGGCCTCGAACTCAAAAATTCACCTGCCTCTGCCTCCCAAGTGCTGGGAATAAAGGCGTGTGGCACCACGCCCGGCCTTTGATCTTTTTCTTAAGCTAGACAGACACATAAATGTTTATTTGGCTGTAATTCACATAATTCACATCTTCACACACACACACACACATATGTATATATGTAAATATATATGCTGTGTGTGTGTGTGTGTGTGTGTGTGTGTGTGTGTGTGTGTGTAATTTGAATATGTGTTTCCACTGGACAAATGGCTTTCTCCAGCTATTGGCCATTCTCTATTGGCCTGCTTGTTCTGCCTGTTTCAACTATGTCTGAGAGTAGGAGAAATTCTTACTGTGGGCTGTCATCTCCATCCAAAGAAAGTTTGAATATATATTTCAAAGAAGCACTGCTATAGTCGATGGTAGGGTACATTGTGCCTCTGTGTTGCTGGAGTTAGCAGGAATCTCTGAACCAGCCTTGTGACCTATGATAGTCTTCTTCCCTTCTAGAGGACACACAATGAGTTAGTTCCCAATAGTTATATGAAAACAAAAGTGTTCTTTCTAAAACAGGAGACCATTGAGCACTGGCTTACAGTAAATCCTAAATTCAAAGTGTCAGGTCTTTACAGCATGGGCTTCAGGATTAGCCATTGTGAGAGCAGCAAAACCAGGGAATTGAAATTCAGTGTTAAAGGCGTTAGATTAATGAGTCATAACCAGTAGGAATGTCCTTACAAATGCGTTTCATCAGAATCATTCAAATGTTACAAGAATATTATTGTAACAGAGAAGTCAGGGAGCTCTGGGGACAATATTGGTGGATTCTGAGAATATTTTAAGTGCTGTCTTGAGGTCCCTAAAGACCCTGTGAAAAGAAGTGTGGGCAGCTGGTAACACAGAGAGCAGATTAGACATGACCCTCTGCCTTTGTCCCCTTAGCTCTGAATTCACCCAGTAGAATATTTACAAGTGTAGTTAACTGCTTAATTTAATTACCTGCTGGGTATGGTAAAGTTAGGATTCCTTACAAGTTACAAATTTGTTCTCTGTTACTGACAACTTTCCTCACAATTAAATGCTAAAACTTTCTAATCTTTTGTCACAGAAGAATAATGCAAACCTGAAGTCACTAAAGCCTGACAAACCTGATTCCGAGGTAGGCTCTTTGGGTGTGTAACAGGCTTGTATCAATAGCGAGACCGAGTTGTGAAACCCTCCTTCCAAGGACAGACCTGTGACTCCTGTGTGTTCGTAGGAGCAAGCGAAGATTGCAAAGCTGGGGCTGAAGCTGGGATTGCTCTCCTCTGATGCTGACTGTGAAGTCGAGAAATGGGAAGATGAAGAGAATGAGATCGTTCGACATGGACGCAATATGTCCAGGATGGCCTATTCTCTGTATTTATTTACTAGGTATGCAGTGCCATTTTGATTTGTTTATGTGTTTGCTTATTCAGCTATTTTTGAGACGGGGGGTGGTCTCAGACGACAGTCCAGGATGGCCTGTCAGCAATCTTCCTCTCATGCTCGTGAGTACTGGGACTGTAGGTGTGCACCAAAAATAAATAAATCTTTACAAAGTTAAGAAAAGATTGAGACGTGAGAGGAGCGACCCCATGGCGTAGCAGAGGCTAGCTCAAGCTCTGTGGGCTGGGACAGGAACACTAAGGCTCAGGTGAATAGTTCCTGCAATGCATGAATGTATACTGCCTCCTTCATGTCTGCATAATGCCAAAATCTCCTTGTGGTCAAAGCACAAGTCATTTCATCACAGTCTCTGCATGTTCCCCCCACATTTCCCCTTAAGTCCTGTGCATACCAACCTCATCTAGTAGTCCTTGTCAGCCCACTCGCTAGCCTCAGTCTTTTTTTTTTTAAAAATATTTATTTATTTATTTATTTATTTATTTATTATATGTAAGTACACTGTAGCTGTCTTCAGACACTCCAGAAGAGGGCATCAGATTTTGTTACGGATGGTTGTGAGCCCCCATGTGGTTGCTGGGATTTGAACTCAGGACCTTTGGAAGAGCAGTCGGGCGCTCTTAACCACTGAGCCATCTCACTAGCCCCTAGCCTCAGTCTTGAGAAGATTTGTACTGTTTCTAGGCATGCTTAAAGCCCTTCCTTAGGCAATTGCTTAAAATCATTATAATCAGTTATAATGTATTATAATTATTTCTATATAACAATAAAAATTCATATTTCTTTCTTTCTTTCTTTNAACCCATTCTCTCTCCCACTGTCTCCCTACTTCAATAGTTTAAGATCTTTCACCAGACAACTGTTAGCTTCCTCACAGGACTTCACTGCCTACCCCCCCCCCCAAGCCAACTGTGACAACCAAAATGACTGAGATTGCCTACAACACCCTCTGGGGCATCAAAGTTGTCCAAAGCGACAATCACTGCTCGAAACTGATTCCATAGCAAACACTGCCCTCATGCAGTAGCAGAAAAGTTAAGTCCCAAAGTGACAGTGCTAGATTAAAACAGACAGACACCTCTGATGTTAAGGACCACACTTACACCAAGAAAAACGATGTAGCACACACACACACAAAACTCACAGGAATATCAACAATCCTGTCCTCGACTTTTTTGGGTATGTGTACTAAAAATCATCATTTCTCCTTAAGCTCAAATTCTGAAAAATCTGTACACTGTATTTAGTTTAGAGCCCACTGTATAGATAGTTAAGCTACCAGACATTAGAAAATTATGAGAATCTAAGGGGGACAATATGGTTGCTTGTGCTCGTCAGTCTTTTCTTGGAGTTAATAAAAATAGGAACTTTCGTGGGTAAAATCACTGTCTACACTTCAGGGTATCGAGCCGCTTAAACAATATTCACTAAATAAAAGAACCACAAGGGAAGCAACTTAACTTTGAAGTGCACCTTTTAGCACAATGGGTCTCAACCTTCCTATTGCGTTCTTATGAGTAATAAACTGGACAGAAAATGAGCACACTCTTTAAATTCCCGGTGCTACTTATGTCCTTTCAGAACTTATCCAAAGACATCACCAAGTTAGAACAAGACCTTTCTGGGCCGCTTATCTTTAAAAACTTAGTACTAAAAACTCCAAAGGCCAGGTTGAGAGTAGTCCAATGAAACCATGCGAGTCACAAAAGCCATCCAGAGCCGCAGATCGCCGACCCAGACCCTTACCTTCAGACGTTTGATCATTTCATCCGTGGTGATCTTGTCGGTGATCTCTTTTACTCCCGGAGGGTAAGCGATCTTCCCGTCCGCACTCACGACGCCACAGAGGGCAGTGGCAGGCTTCGGCTGCGTGAAGTCCATCCTGGGGAATAACTTTTCTCTCACAGTCCTCTACCGGCCTCTATCGGTCAGAAAATCAAAGTTCAGCGGGAAAAGGGGCGACTTTGTAACCTCTTTTTCATTTCAAAAATCTCTAATCTGGAAAGGGCCCTTTCTTCGCCCCCGAGGCCGGGGACCCGGCCACTCGCTCCTTCCCTGGATTTCGGACCCGGCTAGGCGTCCGCCACCCCCACCCGAGCCAGTCCCGGTGCCACGGGGTTCTCGGCTGCAGCAGCCCCGGCCGCGAGAGGCGCCGAGCAGCTCCCGGAGTTTCCTAGCCCTCTTTTCACAATGAAATGTACCCCCGAGCACCTAGGTCGGAAGTTTGATGGCCTCGGGGGGGCAGCGAGGACCCTACGGCCCCACTCGGCTCAGGGGAAGCGGCTGGGTCCCCGCCTGGCCGGTCACCTCCGGGAAAGGAGACTCGAGGCCTAGAGGGTTCAGCTTAGGCCGCAAAACTAGGTACCCAAGAGGACCCACGCGCGGCGCCGGCGCCCGGGAGCAGAACGCCGTAGCCGTGCCGAGCCCCGGGCTCCCGGTGTCCCCGCCGCGCGGCCGCCCCTCCCCGGTCAGCCCGCCACCCCCGCCAGCCGCCCGGGGCCCGAGCCCCTCGCCAGGAAGCGGAGGACCCGGCTCCGCACTTCACATTTTGTTCCGTAACTTCAGCAACCGAGCCCGGCGGCGTCTCAAGCCCTTCGGTCGCCCGGCGCTCCTCGGCACCGCCGAGGCCTGAGCCGCCGCTCCGGGCAACCCCGCCGGGCCTCCGCGCGCGCCCTCCCCTGCGGTCTCCCCTTCCGTCCCTCCCTCGCCGCCGCCGAGGGCGCGAGCCCGGCCGCCGCTTTACCTCCTCCTCATGCGGGCGGACGGTGCAGCGAGCGCCGGGCCTCTGTCAGGTGGTTGCGCCACCGCCGCCGCCGCCGCCGCCGCCCCTCGTCGGGCTGCACACAAAGCGGCTCCGTCGGTCCCGCCGCTGCCGCCGCCGCCGCCCGCCCGCCCCGGAGCGGCGCTGGGGCTGGCGGTGCCGAGGAGCAGCCGCCGCGGGGGGAGAAGCGGGCCGAGCGTGCGCCGGCCGGGGCGACACTGCCGCTCTCCGTCGGGCTGAGGAAGCGCAGCCTCGGCCGCGGCTTCCTCCGAGAGCCCGCGCGCGGGTGCACGCCCGCGCGTCCCCCGCGCCCGCCCGCCCCGCTCGCTCGCTCGCTCGCTCGCTCGCTCGCCCGCACCTCGCGCCCACCCGCACCAGACGCCCTCTCGCCGCGGCGCGCTCCCGGCCCGCCCGTGCCCCGCGGAGCCCGAGCGTCGCGCACAGCCGGAGCCCGGTCACGCGAGCGGCGCGAGAGCCCGCGAGAGCACCGCGCGCCTCGCTCCCGCCCCTTCTTCCGCCGGCCGAGCCCCCGCCTCCGTCGAGCCCGACGCGGCCGCGCGCGTGGTGGACAGCGCCGCCACCCGTTTGGCGCCAAGACCTGCCCGCGCGGGCGCCTCCGGGGGGCCGGCCGCCGAGCCGGCGCGCGGAGGTGGAGCCCCGGTGGCGGGAAGCGGACCCCGGGAGGCGCCCCTTTGCGACACTCCCCGGCCGCCGCCGCGGAGTCCGGGGCTCTTGAAGGCTTGTGTGGTGGGGATGTGACCGGACCGGTGGAGAAATGGTTAATTTCCCCGGAGAAACGGCTGCTTTCCTCTCCAAACAAGAGCTCTGGAAGCCGAGGCAAAGTTTTACAACTCGTGTCTTCCGAGAGTCCCCCGAGGTCGCAGCCTAAGACCTTAGACTCCTACCATGAAGATGTTCAAAGCTGCAAAATAGGAAGTTGGCATGCGATCTCAAGCTCTGGTGCCCGGGCTTCTGGCCTCGCAGTCATTTTGGATACAGGCTGAAAACATAGATTAGGGTGCCTGATAGTGAAACCCAGAAAAAGAAAGAGGGAGAGTGTTTTTAGAGATTTACAAATTACCTATGTGAATCTGAGGCCTTTTTTTTTTTTTTTTTTTTTTGGTTTTTCGAGACAGGGTTTCTCTGTGTAGCCTTGGCTGTCCTGGAACTCACTCTGTAGACCAGGATGGTCTTGAACTCAGAAATCGCCTGCCTCTGCCTCCCAAGTGCTGGGATTAGAGGCGTGCGCCAACCCTGCCTGGCTGACAATGCATATTTCTTAATAAAATATTTAGGACAGCCTAGTGCCTTTCAAGTTTTCTTTGCAACTTCTGATGTGATTCAGTAGCTCCTCCCAGCATGCATCAGAGCTGGAAGGATTTTCTCACACCTCACAGCCGTTAGGGGTAGAAGTTGCTGCTGGAGCATGTGTGCATCTCTTGATTTGTACTGAGGCCATAGCTCCTCTTGAGCATCTGCTGGTTGCTCTCTTGGAATTTACCTTTCATTTTCCATAGTTCTTAATTCTTGGTAGCGCTTAAACTTCTGAATAAAACTGGTCAACACAAGTGGTATTATGAATATATTCTACATTTAGAACTGGAGTTTTGTATATGCCCATGGAAGCTGAAGCCGAGTTTCTGCCAGGGTCTGATGCGCTTTTCACTGCATACACAATGCATTTGGTTGAGACATATCATCAGAGCTCATATTTATTCATGAAGCAAAATAAAAGCAGCCTGCAAAGGACAAATAGCACCAACCACCTGGCTGGCCTCAGTTCTCTTTGCATTATGAAATTAACATATATGACTTGAACTTAGGAAGCAATGGTTAAACTTGTTTTAAGAATAATGTTGCAATATTATCAGTGTTCATATTATTCTTTATAAATTGAGTTCTGCTAATATACAGAATGCTCTAAAACAGAGTCCTCTAAAACGTTAATGTTCTGTAAGCCAATTTCCAAGCTCATATTTATATTTAATAACTCATTCTTTTGTAGAGGAGAGGGGCCACTGAAAACTTCCCAGGACTTAATTCACTTCCTAGAGGTATGTTGTGTTTTCACAGGTACTCAGAGAGATAAGATCCTGTGAGATAAGAAGGGAAAGGTGACTGAGGGTGGTTGGAAAGCCTTCTGTAAGGTGCCATTTGAGTAGGCACATTATTGAGGTGACAGATGGAATGGTGAGCCAGGTTGGAGTATTTCAGAGGCAGAACAGGCGTGACGGCAGTTGTGCTAGAAACCTTGCAGCGTCCATGTAGATGAGGTGCTGAGCGGTAGTGGAGTGGAAGGCTGGGCATGTCTGCAGAACCCTAATAATGTTCTTTGTTTGCAAGTGTGATGGTGCTGAGCCCACTCAGCCTTGGGAAGCAGAGGAATGAGCTGATGTTCTAAAAGGCTTTGACTCAACTGACACTATAAATGCTAATGACATTGACTGAGGTGCGGTACACCAAGGGAGAGCATTAGGTTTGGAGAGTGGAAATCAAGCATTGTGTTTTGCCCATGTTGAACGCAAAGGCCAGTGTTGGGAATGCACAGGGATTTGCCATTCAGCAGTTTTCCTGTGCTCTTATAATGGCTGACATTCTGTCAAACAGAAACAGCAGGGAAGCTATGAGAACCGAGAGAATGTGGAATGATGTGGTTTGAGGGGAAGAGAATGGTTCAGCACCTGCGGAAGCTAAGAGAGCCAGCTAGCTGGCTTCCCTGGGCTAGGAAAGATGCAGGGGGCTATTTCACCTTGAGATCTGTTATCCGCCAATGACAAGGTATTAAGCTGATGACTGCCAGGTCAAAGTTCACCCCTCCACCCATATTCTTGATCTTGCTTACTACCAGGACTAGTTTTCTTCGTAAATCACACATGTGTATATGAGTGTGTGTGGTGTGTGTGTGTGTGTGTGTGTGTGTGCATGTGAGAGAACGTGACCTTAGAGGTCAGAAGAAGGTGTCAGATTCCCTGGAGCTGAAATTACAGGTGGTTGGGGCTGTGTGGCTCTGTGAGTTGAATTTGGTTTCTCTGAAAGAACAGCAAGTGTTCTTGCTATCCCAGTCAAGCCTCGTCTGCAACGCCTGATGTGGTGTTTTAAGGGGTCTCACGTGTTCTGTACTTTAGCGTGTCCTGACTGTCACTTGCACTTGTCTATCCATGGTGTTTACTCTTCTCCAAATTATAAAATGCAAGGTGAACAGACAAAATCTGAAATTACAATAAAATTTAACAGTCTGGATTGTCCTCTCATATCGCTGGTGTGGAATGTGGCTGGAGGCAAATTCAGTCATGGTGAGGTGGAAACTGCAGAATTCCAACCTGACCTCATTCCCCAGGATTCATGACTCTTTCAGACTTGAGGACCATACAAAGGAATGTCCTACTTGTTTGACAAATTTATACATGTATATAATGCATTTTGATGTTAATCTTTCCCTCTCCCTCTGGAACTTGCTTTTTCTTCTCAAGTCATGGCCTTCCTATTCTCATGTCTCTTATTTTTTATAACCCATTTTTTTTTTTTTTTTTTGCTTTTGATTTTTTGAGGCAGAGTCCCACTATATCCTGAGGCCAGCCTAGAACTTACTATATAGCCCAGGCTGGCTCCTCAGTCTTCCTGTCTCCACCTCTGGAGTATAGGGATTGCAGATAGGCGCCCTTATGTACCATTATACCATTATTGAAAGGTATTCTTGTATACAAAGGTAAAATATAACTACACAGTGTATTACTTTGTTATTATTTCTCTAAAACGCTGTTTTACCTTTGTGGAGACAAACCATTACCAAGGCAATTCTTTTTTTTTTTTTTTTTTTNTTTTGAGACAGGGTTTCTCTGTGCAGTCCTGGCTGTCCTGGAACTCACTCTGTAGACTAGGCTGTCCTCAAACTCAGAAATTCGCCTGCCTCTGTCTCCCAAGTGCTGGGAATAACCCACTTGTTAACTGGGGTTGCTTACATAATGTACAGTTGTGAGGGTATTTACTGAATCAAGTTACCAGTGGCTACACATTGAAG
Source organism: Mus pahari (assembly GCF_900095145.1). Lineage (NCBI taxonomy): Eukaryota > Metazoa > Chordata > Mammalia > Rodentia > Muridae > Mus > Mus pahari. Next base: position 10,745,666 of record NC_034595.1, on the reverse strand, counting down.
AAAAATGGCTCCTTTCTATTGTTGTGCCAGGGAAATGTTAGTGATCCCCCAAAACACACACAGGGGCCGATCTGATGCAACTCACAGCAGGGTCTTTATGCTACTAAAGCCCCCCAGCTTCAGTAAAGCCCCAGTTGGGGTCCCCCTCCCCCAATGCACCACCATCACACACAATGGTTTTGGTGGTGGGGGAGCCCTGAATGTCTATCTGGACAAGGCTTTATAGTAAGAGCAAGCAGGGAATACGTGTGCAAGCATCTAATTGGAAAGCTGCTGTGGCCTTTAACATAATTGGCTGGTGCTGGGAGTCATATCATAAACTCCTGCTCCCCTCTGCATTGGTGGTCATTTGGGGATCAGCCTAGAGACTGGAGCTAGGCTCAGGTTCTGTTGGGGGGCAACTTGGAAACTAACGCTAAATACCAGCTTGTTAGTTAAAATTTAGGTCAGGTTCTCTAAAATGGAGTCTGAATTTAAAAGCTTTGGCATCTCACTGTAAGTGTAAGTGGAGATCTTTTTTTTTTTTTTAAAGATTTATTTATTTATTATATGTAAGTACACTGTAGTTGTCTTCAGACACTCCAGAAGAGGGCATCAGATCTTGTTACGGATGATTGTGAGCCACCATGTGGTTGCTGGGATTTGAACTCCGGACCTTCAGAAGAGCAGTCAGGTGCCCTTACCCACTGAGCCATCTCACCAGCCCGTAAGTGGAGATCTTATGAAGTGATCTGGGGATGCTGTCAGAAAGGAATAGGTAATTTATGAGACTGTGGATCCCAGGTCCGTGTGTCTCTACAGAATAACTGGAGGTCTTTAGGTATACAGGGGCCTCTCTGGGGATTTTGTCTTAGGTCTGGGAGAATTTCTGATGCTAGCTAAACCCTACGTTTCCTTTGACACAATGAGAAATGTCTGGAGCTCTGAGGCTCATCCTTAGTGTCTGGCTTATTTTTCAACTGTGAAGGAATTGAGAATATGTGTTTACCAACCATCCAGAAGACATTGATCTAAAATAGTGATGTCTCCCTCTCTACCAGGTTTTTGCTGCAGAGGGATTAAAGCTTACTTCAAGTGTACAGTCATTTTCCAAACAGGTAATGCATGTCTCCCTGTCCCGTGCTAGTGATTTCGTATGCCCACACGGGAAACATTTTACTGATACATAAAGGTATGTAAGACGTAGGCTAGGAGCAAATTCAGAGAACATTCTGTTATGTTATCCTGTTTTTTTTGTTCTGTTATACTGTGTTATGTTTGTGTGATTATAAATAGTCCTTGGGGGTGGAATGGATCTAGCCCAGTGGAAGACCTCGTCTAGAATGCACAGAGACAAAATTTCACAATATTCATGGTTTGTGGAAATGAAGCCATTCTATGAAACTGAATTATTTATTTTTATATCTTAAAATATAAGCACGGGGCGGGGGGAGATATAGGTTGGGTATGGTGTAACACTCAGGAGACTAAAACAGGTGGTCTCTATGTGTTTGAGGCCAACCTGGTCTACATCTGGAGTACCAGGTGAGCCAGGGCAATGTATGAGATGCTTTCTTTAAAAAAAAAAAAAAAAAAGTATAAAAGATGGAGTTTTGTTGAGGTTGTAATAACTTCCTAAATTCTATTTCAGCTAAAAGATGATGACAAACTTATGCTTCTCTTGGAAATAAACAAACTTATTCCTCTATGCCACCAGCTTCAGACAATAACTAAGACATCTTTGCAGAGTAAAGTCTTTCTAAAGGTAAGAGCGGGTGGGTTATCTGGGCAAACACTGGAGAATGTTTCATATGTCTCTATCAGCTTAGTTCCAGCTTTTCTGCTAAAGTGCACACAGAGTCTGTTTCCGTGTTTCACACTTGTCTGAAAGCAGCTGCTCTGTGCCTGACTCCAGAGAGCAGCAGGTCACCACCAATTAGATTTGAGGCTGCAGATGAGTTCCTAGCACTGTGCAGCGACTTCTGAGTCCTTCACCAGGACTCTTCCCTTCTCTATGTCATAAATACCGTGGAGTCCAGGCTCTTGTAATATAGCTGAGGAATTTGAGCGGAGTGTAAACAACTGTGGAGTAGGGGATGCACTGTCAAGTGTGTGGAGTGCTTTGAGAAGCTTATGCAGAGCCTGAAATAGAACAGTGTTGTTCTGTTGTCTGCCTGGGGTTCCATGAGACAGGCATGAGACCAGGCAGCCAGCGCTAGCCTCGCTCTGGAACCTCAAGTCCCCACAGGTACCCTGATCTGTACTTCTCAGGTCCTTAGATCTCCACAATAGAGGAACTTGATGATGTAGATGGTAATGGTTTTGGAAGTCCTGCTCTTAGAATGACACACATGCTCTGTCACTGTAGGTCGATAAGTGTATTACCAAGATAAGATCCATGATGACTCTCGTGGTCCAGCTCCTCTCACTTTGCTATAAGCTACTGAACAAGGTGAGATTGCTTTTCTGTCTTCAGCTTTATTAACTTAAAGGAAAATGACAGTGTGCACGTTTCACTTTGCAGCTTGTTTTCAGAGCAGAGCAGAAGCTAATTGTCTGAACTCTTTCCTCCAGATGGAAAATAACAGATGGGTCTCTGGGACGACCAAAGATACCACGGATGGTCAAAACTGAGCAGCTTGGGGTTTGTCTCAGGAATACCATGTGACACAGCTGACATTTTAAAAAGCAAATGATCCTTTGTTCTTTCATAAGTTCATCAGCCTTTTAAAGAGAATGCTGAAATCTTACTTTTTTCTGACCTTCAGATTAGACAGTCTCGTTGCTATGGTGGTTGCTAAGATTCTAACAGCAGTGCAATTTGAAAACTAACACTGGGCTCAGGGTGTTTTTCAGCACACACCAAATATTCCAATTGTCTTAATGGCGGCTGAACCCCAAAGAAGCAACTGCAAATGCACATTCTCCATTGGTACCCTTAACTGGGTTTAAGCGGATTATTTACAACACTAATTTCAGCAGAAAATACACAGTGGCCTTGTTGAATGCAGCTCTTGTATTTTTAGGCCTGTGGACTCTTCTTCAGTTCTTGTTGAAGCAGGATAAGGGTCCGTCAAGTGCCTGGTCCCAGATCACACCTGTTAGCACTGTTGCTTCTAATAAGTATCTCACTGGATAAGGTTGTTAGGCTGCATCTGTCCCTTCCCTACTTCTGGAAGGAAAACCACAGGAGTCACTCCAAAGAAGCCTGGAGCAACTTCAGAAGAGGAGATGGTTTTTTATGTTAGCTGTAGTATGCACAGCTGACCAGTCCTGAATAATGGTTGGAAATACTAAGTATTTCTTATTGGCTTAAAAACCCTTTTGAAGTACCCTTCTCAGTATTGATGAAATGACAGTTGCAGAAGACAGGCCGTCGGAACCAAGAGGCTGTTTAGATTGCAGATACCTGTGCACTGTATTTTATGTATGTGGAATTGGAATGCTCATTTTAAAATAAATGTTTTTAGTCTTTTTAACTTTAGGGTTTAAACCTTTTCTGGGCTGGGGAGATGACTCTGCTGGTAACCTGTTTACCTTGTAAGCTGTGTAATGAAGCAAAGGTGGCCCAGGAGCTCTGCAGACGATCAGAACCAGGGCTGAGAGGGGGAGCATGTGCAGTCAGTACCAGCGTGCGTTACACAGAAACCTCACACCTTTAGCTACTGTCACAGATGCCAACATAACCAGGCTTTCAAAAGCATAGTCTTGCAGGCAGCTGTTACAGGGAATGATTGAATGGACCAGTTTCTGTGAAAAGGCAGGATTGGTACAATTCGTGTGAGTGAAAATTCTGGGATTTCTTCTTAAACTGACAAGCAGAATGCTAATTCACTGGGTTCTCAGTGTTGCTATCTCAGTGATAAAGAAGATCCCTTAACAAGACTGGTAAGGACCATCAAATACGTGGCAACAATACCATTATCTCTGACGACAAAATAGGGTTTATTAGTTAGTATTAAACATCATGTGATAATACATGCTTCAATAAAAACTGTACATTCAAACTGAACTCATATTGACTGGCTTGATTTTGATCCATTATCAAAATCTGGGGGCAGCATACTGACCAGGGATAAAATTACAAAATGTCATTCCAACCTGTACTGTTTCATGTGTTGCATCTGAAAGTGCTTTTAGTGTGGTTTTTTTCAGTCTGTGAAGCCAACATTCTCTTAACTTGAAATAAAACGAGCAGAGGAAGATACAACCAGTGAAACAGATATGGACTCATAGCACGAGTCCCTGAGACTCCTTTCTGCTACTCAGAAAGTGAGGATCTGCTGCTGTGTGCCTAGTTCAGCCTAGCATGTTCCCTGTAGATGGCATAATAAAGAGACAGCTATGCTACCGCTCAGGTTACAGGAAGTTTGTCTTATAAACTAAAAGCATTTAAAAAAATTCTCTACAAATTATTGCAAAATACCTTTACACACCTAAAAATGGAGTCGTGTTGCCAAGGGGGTGAAGGAACAGGTCACATGCCATCACCAGCTCACGAGGACAGGGGAGCTTACAGATCAGACTCTCATCTGTGAGAACGTGTAAGGGGAACTCGGTTGGTTTTGTCCTGTCCTACTCACAGGGAGCTACTTCTTTCTTCTCATTAAACTTTGCTTGGCTACACTTAAAATGACTTCATTAAAAACAGGGCAAGGACAGCTATTGCATAGTGCAGCCTTAAAAAAACTTGGAGATTTGAAGTTTTTGTTTTAAATTCAGTGTAAATGTCTAATCCAAAGCCAGAACTTCATAGCTGGTTTTTTGTAGTAGTGTAAGAAAATCTTGTTCTTCTCTAAGATGTCTATGTCTCTGGACTCAAGCACCTTTATTACTACAAATAAGCTGTACTGAACTGTGCACGATGGCATCACTACCACGTATGTGCAGGAACCAGTCTGACACTGCAGCATGGCTCTCCCGTTTGCTAGAAGAGCCCTTGGAAGTTGTCAGAGCTTGTCTATGCAGAGTGGAAGGCAGACTCCACATTCCTGCCTCTCCCCGGCAACCCAGAGAGGAAGCCATAGCAGAGAGGATAAAGCTGGACTTCTTCACTTTCACCTTGAAGCAGATTTGGGGAAGGCAGACAGTTCATTGTGTTCTTCCCAAAGTACCAAACTGTTAAAATTATACTTGAAGTGAGGGGCTGGAGAGATGGCTCAAAGGCTGACAGCACCGGCTGTTTTCCCAGAGGATCCGGATTTACTTCCAAGTACCTTCATGGTGGCTCACAACCGTCTCTAGCTCCAGTTCCAAGGAGTCTGATGTTTTATTTTGGCATTTACAGGTGTTGTATGCACGTAATGCATGTGCATACATGGAGAAAAAAGTTGAGGCAGAATTGATGTGTGCCACAGCATTCAAGAACGGTTTATTAACAGTTTATTCCCTAGTTACAGAACTATAAAACTTCATAATATTTCTCAAGAGCTTTGTGTTTTTTTAGTCAGAAAAGCATTCCTTATTTGTCATTTGTTAGGGCAGCAAGAGAGGCTGGAGAAATGGCTCAGTCAGTGTAGTGTTTGCCTCCTGCTGTAGACTGAAGAATGCCTTGGTCTCAAGTATTTGAATACTTGGTCCCTAGCTAGTGATGCTGTTGTTGGGGGGTGTTATGAACTTTTAAGAGTTGCTGGAGGAGGCATGTCATTGTGTGCTTCTAGTGTGTGCTGATGTGGTATTTCAGCTTCTTGTGCCTGCTGCCATGAGCATCTAGCTCCCTGAGGCTGTAAGCCAAGATAAATGCTTGAGTTGCTTTTGGTCATGGTGTTTTATCTCAGCAACAGATACGCAACCAATACAGCTAATACAGAAGCTACCAATAAGTGAGAGTGATGATGTGACCCACAAGTGAGAGTGATGATGTGACCAAGTGAGAGTGATGATGTGAAAGGATGTGACCATGATGGTTTGGTTTTTTTGGAAATGTGGAACTCTGGAACATTGGACCACAAAAATGGTAGAATGCTGAGAGCACTGTGGAACAGCACTTGCTGTTTTTAACCTAGAAGACTGTAGTGCTGGGAATAATATACACAGTAGAGGCCTGGCTCCTGGGGCTTTGGAGGGAAACAATCTATTAGCAAAGTAGCTAGAGGCCATTTATGTGACCCTTTGGCAAAGAATCTGGCTGCTTTCTATCCAAGTCCTGAGGTTTGGCATGAAGCTTAATTAAAAAGTAATGGTCTGATTTCTCTGACACTAGCTATTTCAAGACAGTATGGTGTTGATCAACGACAACAAGCATGTTGGGGGGCAATACCAAGTGTACAGCTTGGTGAAGAGAGCAGAGAGGCTTAATATTGACTTAAATGACCTTGGAGGCATGTATTGAGAAAGATGGCTATTACTAGAGATTAGGGCTATTAAAAGTCCCCTGGTTTGGGCTGGAGAGATGGCTCAGTGATTAAGAACACTGACCATTCTTTCAGAGGTTCTGAGTTCAATTCCCAGCAACCACAGGGTGGCTCATGACTATCTGTAAAAGGATTCCCTCTTCTAGCATGCAGATGTACATGCAAAGTGCTCACACATTTAAAAAAGAAAAAGGGCCCCTCCAGGTGGTACAGATAAGGAAGAGGTGGAAGAGCTACCTCAGGCTCAGGTCTAGGACTCTGAATTGGCCCACCCCAAAATCTTTTCCATCTGTGAAAGGGCCAGGCCTGCTGTTCCAAAGCTGCAGGATCTCCATGACACAGAGCAACAACAGAATAGCTGGGCAGAGATCCGATGAGGATGCGGTATTGACGGTGCCATAGAAGTCAGAGATCTCAAACCAGACCAACCATTCACTGGAATATTTGCAAGTGAGGATGCATAGACAGATGTGTATAGACTGTGGGGCACACTCTGATATTCTAGTTTCCACAATGAGATATTTTCTAAGCTCTGTCTTGTTCATGTGTGTGTGCCTTTTATTTTGGGAGGAGGTTGCAAGGGCGAAGGGCTGTTATGAGGGAACAGGGAGATGAGTGGGACTGGGGTGCATGATATGAAACAGAGAATCAATAAAGTTTTTAAAAAAGTCTCTTGCTCAACACTGGGACAGTGGGAGTTGGTCAAGGAGAGAATCCTTTCAGATAAACCTCCACTCTGAAAGACAGCGTTAAGAACCTGGCTGTTTGCTCAGAGAAAGCAACACCATACAAGAGCTGCTGTGGACGTGACCAAAGGCACTGAAAGCTAACAGTCTATTTTTCAAATATTTTCCACATGGTACTAGATTTGCAGGAATGAAAGATGCAAGAATGAAAAATGGATTCTTCCTAGCTTCAGAAAGTCACTGAAGCCAGGAAATGTAGCAGAGACAGTTTCTGCAAGAAGGCCATGAGAGGCCACTGTGAAGCTGTCAAGGTAAAATTTGGGTTGTGGCACAAATCTCAAGACACTGGAAATACAAGCTGTGAGACATCTGCCAAGGAAGAGCTGCATAGAGCAGAATCACCAGAGAACGATCTGTTACAGGCAACAGTGCTGGTGGGTCAGAGGCACCTCAGAAACTAAACCCTTAGAGGATACAGAGCTGCAGGGTCTGGCCTTCATCATGCTGCTTTTATTCTTTGGTCCAATATTTCCTCACTATGCCATCATCCCTTCCTTTTGGAATGGGAATATATATTCTGTGCCATTGTACATTGGAAGTACGTTCCTGGCTTTCTGATTTACAGGGGCAACAAGAGATTGCGTTGAGTCTCTGAAGAGTCTTTGGAACAGCAATGAGACTATTAGCCAGTGTGGGAACTTTTGATATTGGACTAACTACATCTTGCATGGACTAACTACATTTTGCATGACTTGACCATGAGCCTATAGCCATTATGCGAAGAATGTTGTAGATTGAATGAAAATGACCCCCTATACACTTAGGTATTTGAGCACTTGGTCCCCAGTTGGTGGTACTGTTTTGGGGAGCTTATGGGACTTTTAGGACAGGAAGTCTTGATGAGGAATTGTATCACCAGGGGCAGTTTATAACCTCATTCTCCTTCCAGTTCACTCTGCTCTTGGTGTGGTAGGGATGGGATCTCTTAGCTTCCTGCTCTGGCTAGCTTGCCTTCCTGCTGCTGTGGCATCTAGTCCTCTGACCTACAAGCCCAGATAAACTCTTTTTGAAGTTGCTTTTGGCTGTGGTATTTTATCACAGCAACGGAACAGTAACTAATACACCTTGAAAGCACGAAGCCGAGAGTTTGGGTTTCCAGGCCCATATAAAGCAGGGCATGGTGGTGTGTACTTGTAATACCAGCCTTGGACGGTGGGAGGCAGAGGACACAGGTACCTCCCTGGAAGTACTTGATTATCTGGCAAAGTTCCAAGCCAATGAGAAACTGTCCTTAACAAAGGTAAAAAAGCACTTCAAGTTGTTTTCTGATGTATATGCAAGTGAACATCCATGAGTGCACTTCCCAGCACACAAAGCAAGTGCCTGGGCAAGGCAGGTCTGAGAGCCTGAAGACAGACAGGACCAAGGCTTGTGATGTAAGACACAGGAGGGAAATTAGGCTAGGTGAAGGTTTAGGCTTCTCCCTCGGCTAGGCGGAGGCGAGGAATGCTTCATACACACTGGCTGTCTTCGGGGCAGTGATGGTTTAGGCCAGGTAGGTTGACAATCCTGTGCTGCCTCCACTGCAAGACTCAGGGCATGGTGGCTGTGGCATTAGTGCGTTTTACCACAACCTCTTCATACTGTTCCTGTGTCAGCAACCCTTCTGTTACGCTTTTACTTTCTTCAAATTTGGGAAGTACAACTGCAATGTAGCCTTCAGTGGATGGCTGGGGAAGAAAGCAGAACCCTTAGTAATGCCCGATGACTTCTAAGAGGTATGTGGGAAGGGCAACCCTGCCTAACCTAACCTTTACCTTTTCTTTTCTTTTCTTTTTTTTTTAGTTTTTCGAGACAGGGTTTCTCTGTATTGCCCTAGCAGTCGTGGAACTCACTTTGTAGACCAGGCTGACCTCGAACTCAGAAATCTGCCTGCCTCTGCCTCCTGAGTGCTGGGATTAAAGGCATGTGCCACCATGCCCGGCTCCTTTACCTTTTCTTGAAGAAGAGATGGCTGATGAAGAATGTTTTCATTCACTTCCATCAATCGACCTCTAACACAGCTATTTAAAAAAAAAAAAAAAAGAAAGAATTTTTAGAAACAACCCTTTTGACAGTAATGTTTCCTTCAGCGAAGACAGGCATTTGAGGTAAAGCATTAAGCATCCGCAGGATGGCTACAACACACTTACCTAGATATGGTATATTCTTCGCCATCAGAACAGTATATCTTACACAGAGGCGCAAGCTCTGTTAGAAACTGTGCCCCCTGGGTAGTGAGGAGAAAGAAATTAAAAATGAAATTTGTTTATTTTCATTTTCCTGTAATAGGAAGCCCTCATCATTAAAACAGGACCTAGTCTTGGAATCTGTGTTTTACAGCAGAATGATTTAAGTACATAAAATCATTCATGTACTTCAACATAACCTACTATGTGTTAGGTACCATCTTAGAATAATGGGTAGTTTAGTTACAGACTAATATGTGTTTGTTTTAATCACAAATGAGAAATCTACACATGGCCAGGTATAAAGATTTCAATCTATAGGATAATTCCCTGTGAGCAATGTTATAGAACTCATTAGGCCACGTGTCGGCAATACCCTGCAAACTTAGTCTCGCTAAGGTCCCTATCTTTTGCTGAGTGTGGCGCTTTTGCTTTAAGCTCTGTGCGCAGAAGACAAAGTCTGTTTGGTGAGTCTCTGAGTTTGACGTCAGCCTGGTCTCCACACAGAAGTCCAGGCTAGCCAGGGCTACAGTGAAACCCTGTCTCAAAAACGACAACAACAAATTAAAAATATTGAAATGATCACTATCTTTTATATTAGAAATTAATAGGTAAAGGAACTTTACATGGTCAACTGCTAAGACTTTGAAGAAGAGATATTTTTTTAACTAAAAAAAACAAAACTAGTAGGCTGGGAAGCTAGCTCAGAAGGTTAAGACTATTTCCTGCTCTTAAAAAGAACCCAGGTTCCATTCCCAGAACCCACATAGTAGCTCAAACTACCTGTAACTAGTTCTAGGGGATTTGACAAGCTGCCCTTACCTCTGCTGGCTCCCGCATACACATGCCAAAGACATATACACATAAATAAAAATTTAAAAAATGTTTAAATAACTCCCACAAAATTATCCAAAATGCATACCCCTTAACTATTAGTAAAACCACATCTAACACACTTCCTTGAAGCATGTATGGTCATTGTTTCAGATACTCTGGGCGATGGGTAGGTCAAGGGTACTTTGTCAAATATCTCTTAGCAAGCAAGAGTGTGTTTCCTACTTTGCCTTCTTTTTAAGAATTTTTCCTATAGTGAACATGGTCAGCTGAAGGCAAGAAACTTTTTTTTTTTGAGGGTTTTGTTATATAGCCTTACCCAGCCTGGTACTCACTATATAGCCTCATAAAGTCTAATACTTGCAATTGTGTTATCTCAACCACTCAAGAGGTAGGATTACAGGCAAAGGCCATGGCCCATCTTCCATCTCATCCCTTTGAGGATAAGAAGGATGGGAGCACAGAACCTTCTGGTACTCACTATGCTTCTTGATATACTTTGGGGTAGGGGTGAGTGTTTTTACTGAAAACTTATGTTGAACTGCTAGAAAGTCTTATGGCTGACTGGATCCATCATAGTAAGAGTATAGACAAATCACAGGAGAAAAGAAAAATCACAGAATTATAGAAACATACCCGCTTAAATTTCCCAGATACTTTGTTCTCGAGTCTGCTACAATTGTTACTGATCTGATAGGAAATACTTTTAATGGTTTTGCCACTTTGGAGAACGGGATGAGATTCTGCCAGTGTGATGACACATATTCTACAAGGAGAAAAAGAGTCAATCCTGTTACAGCATGGTTAGAACCCTCCTCCTGTAACACACATCCTCTTGTTGAGACATGACTATCCACACTGACTTCCGTTTAGTCCAATTATCTCTTTCTCTTTGCTGAGACTGGAGCCTAAGTGTAGCATGGGGAACTTAATAACACAAGAGAAGAAAAGAGAGTTGAATCTCCTTCCCCGGGAAAGGGAACAGTACCACAAGTCTTTAGTAAGCCGGGATAGCCGAGAAGCAAGGCAAGACTGTGTACAACACAGAGCATGACATATGCCTCCATAAGGAACCATCCCAGAGATCCGGCAGTACAGTGGTTGGTGCAGGTTGGCCAAACAGTATATGACTGAACAAGACTTGCTCCTGCCAACACACTCCTATAATACCATTTCAACACCACAGAAGACAGTTTCATGAATGCTCACATCCGACCCAAGACTGCACCAGGCTAATTACCAGAAGGAAAGTATTGATAATTAAATTCCTTGTTTGCTTACCGGTTGGAGTGCTGGAGTATACAGTGGTCCTCACAGGGTTTTCCTTTAACATCTAGAGGAATAAATGAGTTGCTAGTTGTTGAACTGGCACTTACCATGTGATTACCTCCTTTGGTTCATGAAGATCGTTCATTATGAAGCTGACCACAGTGGGCAAAGTAAATAAAGGCTATGAAGGATTTTAAGCGGCCTCATCTAGATAGAATTCAGTGTTAAGGTAAGGTTATTAACTCCTCCATCTTGTCACTTTAAAATGAGTACACCTAGAGAAAGACTATTATAAGCACCATATTGCTGACATTATGGCGTTGTTTTGTGGGGCTGTCTTGATGTTATGCAAAAATCACACTTTTTTTTTTTTTTGAAAATTCAGTCCTAAAGAGAACTAGGAGGGATACTTATCCTAAATATTATGTGTGGGTCTACCGGTTTCCTTGAATTAAAAAAGCTAAAACAGAGGCTAGAGGATCCCCAAAGGTGGCATCAGTATTTTCTTGGCACAACGAACACCAGAGAAGCCTACTTCAAAACGTCCTGTGGACGATATTGCACAGTTTCTTCTTAATACTAGATACTGCTTCCTTAACATCTCTTAATGTTCTCTCCACGCCTAAGGTTTCTTCCCGGTTCGGCGCAGGATTGATCCCTCCAAGCACACAAACCCTGGTAGTGAGGAAAGCCCAGATAGACCAACGCGGAGTTCCTTAGTTTAAGTTCACGTCCTATCCTGCTAACAACCCACACATGGCACTGCGCTTCCCACGTCGGAATGCGCCTATTTTTGCTCTTCATCAGTGTAAATCTGTATTCCTGGGACTAGGATGCTCAAGGAAGAGCACGGGTGGCTTGCATCGCGTCGCAGAAGCGCCTGCACGCGTGCGGTAAAGCGGAGCTCACCACCATCCCGCACTTACCCGCTTTATACCAGCGAGTGAAGTATCGATCCACAAGAGAGGGTGGCGGGGGTTCGGTAGCTATGACTACCTCTGGTGGCGCCAGCTTGGCTTCGGGGCAGCGGAGCTCTTCCATCCCTCTGGTCCAGGAGCGGAGTTCCGGCGCGTGGGAGCCGGTTGGTGTCGTGCGCACGCGCGAGCGCGCGACTCCCCGGCCGGCGGCCAACTCCCTCCCCGACCCCAGTCACCTGCGATCCTGGGCCAAAGCCCAACTGTGGGGCAAATACAACTGGGCGTCAAAGGAAAGAAGGACCGCAGACAGCAAGGTCCGGCCTCTACCGAGTTAGGGCTCCCCCGAGCCCCCGACCCTCCGAGCCCCCCCCCCCCGAGCTACTGAGGAGGTGCGTCTGGCCACACCCACCCAGTGACGTCACTCTGCGCGCCTCGCGGGTGACGCCACGTCTGCGCCGCCTTTCTGGTGCTACCTGGCGGGTTTGGCCCATCAGCGGATCGCGTCTCTCGTCTCCCGTGTGCATTGGCGGTTCCCTTCCAAACCCAGTGCGCCGTGAGGGCTCGGAGCCGCCGCGAGGGCGTCGTAGGTGAGCATTCGCCCGTCTCGGTCCGAGCCGCTGTGTGCGGCCTGGTCTTGCTGTCCAGGGCTGTTCTGGTGCAGGGGAGATGCACGCGCTTCTGCCTGCGCGCGCCGGAGGGGCGGCGTGGACCTCTTCTTTCTTCGAGTTTTGGATGCTTTCTGTACACGTTTCCCCCGGGGCCGTCTTGGGGCGCTGCGGGGCATGAGGGTCGGGTCCCCCAATTGCCGGTTTCCTTGTAGCGTGTAGATAAAACCTCTACCAGCTCGTCGTGGAAGGTGATAGGTAAATACAGGCCTCTGTGCTGTGTGCTGGAGTAGTGTATCTCTTGCTTCCCTAGCTAGTGTACCTAAGCCGGGATTTTTGTGATGGCAGTGATTGTGTAGTCTTTTGTCTTTAGGGCCTAGCATTTGGCAAGGTTTTGTTGTAAGTCACATAACGGATCTTAGGTATTGTGTAAAGGATTTGTTTGCATATTGAGAACCATGATATATAAAACCAGCGAATATCTCATCTCGATGTGTAAGTGAAAGAAAAAGAGACAAAGACAAATTTTAGCTTGTGGAAACAGAGATAACAATAAATCCCAAGCCAGGATGAGCTGTTATTTGATAAGAGATCAGCAGGTTCTCTTTTTCAGGTTGCATTTCATGGGCTTGTAAGGGTCAGTTTATGATAATATCAGGAGATTGTGAGTTTAATGTTTAGTTTGGACTTGTTCAGATACAAGGTATATAGGTTTATCTAATCTTCCCTTTAGTGAGCTAGTCTGAAGATAGGGGAGAAAGTGGATCAATGGTCAAAATTTTGGGACATGATCAAAGTTATATGAAAGCACCTTTTAGCACATGTGTGGGTGGAGTCAAGGGAGATGAAGTTGGAGTTGCCAAGGGAAGGCTATTAACAGATTATGATCCTACAAACATTTGGAAGATACTCTTCCTAACTTTGAAAGCATTGAGAAAAATACAGGACTACGTAACTCCAAAAAGTTAAATGAGTGAGGAGTGTCGGAATGATAATTTAGAGAAATCAGTTTTCATGCTAAAAGAATGCCTTTTACCACGTGCACGAAGTGGCCACGGAGGCCAAAAGAGGGCATGGGATTCCCTAGAGCTGAAGTTATAGATAGTTGCTGGTGGCTGTGTAGGTGTTGGGAGCTGAACTCAGGTCCTCTGGAAGAGCAGCCAGTACTCATTAACCTCCGAGCCATCTTTCCAGACCTGAACTCGGTAATTCTTTTAAAAACTCAGATTGCCTTGCTGTGTTTTATCAGTCAGGGTCTAGTAGAGGCCACACAGTATTTCAGCAGGATTATTATGAAGAATTACTTAAACTGCTATAGGAGGAAGAAAAAGAAAAAAATGAAAAACAAGTAATTTGGAAGGCAAGCTGAAGGAAGCAGTTCCCATGGGTAGAGAGCAACACTAGTGCAGATGTTGGCATCCTCAGGACCTCACACCTCATAGAAAAGCCCTGGGACTCAGACTCTAGATTGATGCTCAGAAACTCAGGGTGAGGCCTGGGGCTGGATCTCTGTGTCTGGGGATGCAGCGTGCCTGATTAATGCTCCTACCTCTGGGAAGGCAGTGATGAGGCTGGGCCTGGTAGTACCAGCGTACAGGTTCATGGAGAGGGATGTGGGTCACGGTGATTGGATCATGGCAATATTCGATCGTAGCATATGCTATAGTTATCATTTGATTATGTCTCCAGATTTCACATGTTATAAGTTAATCTGCAGATTAGCCCCGTGTAAAGCTAGAAGCTTTAGGAAGCGAGAGTGTAATTGTGTATATGCTGGTGTGCTCACATTAGTATTCCCTATTCTGTTAACCACTTCTCTCCTTCCTGAATCCTTCTCAGTGTGAGGGTGGCCATTTATTTCTGTTATGGTAATCCTTTCTCTTTAGCAGTTTAGGTTTCATTGAAGGAATTTGATTTTTTTTTTTTCCCCTCAGAAATTGCTTCATCATGAGAAATCTGAAGTTGCATCAGACCCTGGAGTTTCGGGACATTCAGGCACCAGGGAAACCTCAGTGTTTCTGTCTGCGAGCTGAGCAGGGCACGGTGCTGATTGGCTCAGAGCGTGGCCTGACAGAAGTAGACCCTGTGAGAAGAGAAGTAGGTCACTGGTGCAGGTGCCGGCCCCGCCTTGGCCCTGCACTTGCCTTCTTCCAAACCTCCTTCTCTACGCTAGTCCCTTAAGATCCAAAGTAATTCACGTATTTCTGAATAGTTGGTCTCTTTGCTTTGTGTAGATATGGCTTTCTAGATAGAACTTTTAATTTTGACTCTGCTAATTTTGTAAGCTAAGTTGGCAAAGCTCTGACCATTTATTTTATGTGGGTACCTCACATTTCACCCTGTCTACTGTGAATTTGTGTTATATTAGTGATCGATTAGGAATCTGCATGAATATTGTCCATAGAGCTTTTACATTTTATTTATTTTGTGGTGTTGTAATTTGAAACCCCCTACCTGAGCCTTGTAGAGTCTTTTAAGCATGCTAGGCTTCTAATCCAAACTGGTTAAAATCCCAGTCCTTAGGGCTAGAACTGACCATGGATATTTCTGAAAATTGTAAGTTGATTCTGATATGTCCCCTGATGATTTCTTGCTACTCATGCATTTTATTTAGGTGATTGATTGTTGTTGCACACATTGTAGAAATGATAGGCAACTGCACGAGGGGGCTAGATGTGTTCAAAAGTAGTAAAAGCCCTGAGTTTGATCTCCCATTGGAAAACAGATGTGAATAAAGGGCATGGCCATTAGCTGCATTTTTATAGGATCGTTTTAAACAGAACATATTCGGATTTTTTTTGTTTGTTTGTTTGTTTTTTGTTTTTGTAGAAGGGATTTATTAGGTATTTTCCTGTTGCAATCTTTCTAAAATGAAAGTTTGGGTTTTAATCTAGGGGAAATACTTGGAAAGTTTATATGTTATAAAAGAGTCATTAAGGTCTGAAGAAATGGTCAATGGTTAAAAGTACTGGCAACTCTTAAAGAGAACCCCAGGTGAGTTCCCAGCACCCATTTAGCAGCTTGCAACTATCTACAGCTCCAGTTCCAGGGAATTCCACATTCTCAACGGGCTTTTGAGGGCACCAGGTACACATATGGTCCACTACATACATGCAGGCAAAATACCCATATACATAAAATAAAAATAAGCAAATCTTATATATAAGAATTATTAGGAAGATTTTATTTCTGAAACGGTGATGGCTCCTGAATGTAAGCACTAATTTGCTTCTGCGTATGTTTTGTGAAAGGTGAAGACTGAAATTTCTTTGGTGGCAGAAGGTTTTCTTCCAGAGGATGGAAGTGGCTGCATTGTGGGTATTCAGGACTTACTGGATCAGGAATCTGTGTGTGTGGCCACTGCCTCTGGGGACGTCATAGTCTGCAATCTCAGCACACAGCAGGTAGGTGTAAGGCCTGGGAGAAGGAAGTACCAAGTACCCTCGGCTCAGCTGGGTATGACATTAAAACGTTTAAGTTAAAAAAAGTTTAGCCTACTGCATCCATTAATCAGACAGTAAAGTTGGGACGTTACATTTTAAATTAGAACTTAAAAATTGAATGAAAACTAATTGTTCTTATGGTGTGCTACCTTTTATCTGAATTTCTCAACTAAGAAAGTCTGAATTCTTTAATTGGGTTATGTTTTCTGATTGGATGATTTTAGAGTCTCATACAAGTACTACAGTAATATACTGTTGCATATTCTAAGCCTTGAGGAGAGTTAGGCTGCAGCTTATTGCTCCTTTACACTAGAATAAGACAGATTTTCTGGATTTCTACCCTCCTTCCTCCCCCCCCCCTCATTCTCCTTCCCCTTTTTCCTTTTTTTGTTATAGGGTCTTACTGTACATTCCTAACTGACCTCCAACTCACATAGAACCTCCTTCATCCAAATCTCTGGTGCTGGCCTGCCTTTCTTACCTTTTTCCTAATCTTTTTTTTCTTTTTCTTTTTTAAAATGTATGAGTGTTTTCCTTGCATGTATCTTTGTACACTACAGGCATTCCTGGCCTGCAGAGGCCAGAAAAGGGTATCAGATCTCTCGGAACTGAAGTTACAAATGATAATGAGCGACTGTTGATGCTGGGAATTGAATCTGGATCCTCTGGAAAAGCAGCCACTATTACCCTCTGAGCCATCTTTCTAGCCCCTTCTCCACACACACACTCACACACACACACACACACACACACACACACACACACACACAGACATTATCATTATGTATATAACTTGAGTGTGTGGTAGTGGCGGCACCATGGTAGGGGTGGAGGGCAAGTCCCAAGCCTGTGGGAGTCAGCTCTCTCCCTATACCATGCAGGTTCTGGGCTTGAGCTCAGATTGTCAGGGTTGTGCAGCGGGCTTTAACCACTGAGCCACTATTCTTACCTTATGTAATCTCCCCATCCTTTTAATACTTGTCAAAGTCTATCATGTATAAGTTAACTGGTATTTAAAAGTTAGAATTTTCCATCCAAATTGTCTCCTGATTCCTGAGCCAGCTCCAGTCCATTTTATTTCCATTCGTGGCTTCTCACTGTCACAAGACAGAATCCATGTCCTTATTGCCTAAGACCAGTCGATGTTCTCCAAATTCCCTCTCACCTTGGTCCTCGTGCTGTGTTCGTGTGTTCCTCAGGATCTCCGTGCCTTTGAGTTTCAATCCTTCTTTAAGCCTTGAAGCCTCCACGCTGGTTCCTCCATGGTTCTCTCCTGGCCCTACTGCTGACCTTTGAGACCTTCACAGAACTCCCCTGGACGCCCCCAGACTTTGCTTGCTTTAAGACTCACTTTCTTTCCCAGGGACCTTAGTAGTAACTAAGTCTTTCATAGAGCCATTGTTTTATGTCCTCCTGTTTACTATGCTAATTTTGCATCTCATGTCTCAACAGTTGTTCCTGAAGGCACGACTGGTGGATCTGCCCCTTTTGTGTGTTTACATTTTGATTGTTTGGTGGAGTCCATAGTAAACCTTTATTGAGAAAATGGTGTTCTCAATCCCTTTTGGTTTTCTCTGATGCAGCTGGAATGTGTTGGGAGTGTGGCCAGTGGTATCTCTGTCATGAGCTGGAGTCCTGATCAAGAACTGCTGCTTCTTGCCACAGGTAAGCTTTGTATTGGTGCCTAACTGACTTTTTAAAACTTGTTCCTAATTCGTATAGACTTCTCAAGTTTCACAAGTCTTGGAATGATCATAGCTGACTTATAATGTTAAGGTAATGTATTCTTAACACTTGCCTCTCCGTTAGCATACCGAGTTGTTTGTGCAGCTTTGTGGTCTTTGGGAATGAGGAGCGGGGTTGGAGAGCTGAGAAATCTGCTGAGTTCAGCAGTCAGTGTGAGCAGGGCTTAACCTAACCTACTTTAAGACCAGGGTGTATGTGTGTGTGTGTGTGTGTGTGTGTGTGAGAGAGAGAGAGAGAGAGAGAGAGAGAGAGAGAGAGAGAGAGAGAGAGTTGCAGTTGAGTTTTAAGCTCTAAGCCATTCTCATGGGCCTCTTTCCATCCTCTGAGACACCTTCACAGAACCTTTCTAGATCCTGCATGGGCCTCTTCACTCTCCTTGCTCTGAGACTCATTTACTAATTTGGGACCTCTGTAGTAACTCCAAGCAGTGGGTGTGGCTCTGGAGATCACAGGACAACCTGCAGGAGTCAGTGCACTGGGCAGCTTTAGGGATCAAGCTCGGTTGTCCAGTAAACACACCCCTCACAGCTCTTCTGTGTGCCTGGTTTGCTTTTCCCCTGAGATGCTTTATTCCAAATGCATTCAGTTTATATCTATAGAAATGTCTTAGAACACTAGCAATCTTTAAAGTAGTAGAGGAGGGTGCTGGGGACTTTTGTGTTGCATTTATATAGTCAGTAGCTAAGAAGAAGCATCTGGTGACTGGCCTGCTCAGAGCTCGTGTTTCAGAGCATGCGTCTGTCTACCTGGTCTACCTGGGACTCCTCATTCTGCCTCAGTGGCTTCTGGTGCCCTAGACACTTGGAATGACTGATTTGTTACATGAACAGAATTTTTTTCATTTGTTCTCCTAAGCTCAACAGACCCTGATTATGATGACAAAAGACTTTGAAGTGATTGCAGAGGAGCAGATCCATCAGGATGATTTTGGAGAAGGTAAGTATTGCTCTGAAACATTCTGTGATCTGAAGTTCCTCAGTTTTACCCATTTTCTTACTCATCACATTTGTTGTCATAAGCCGAAAGATCTTCAGTTCATCTCAGTTCTTTACAGGCATGTCACTAATCTCCCTTCAGATCTGACAGGTAGCTTTCTCAGTATTCTGGGGAATAGAAATCTATCATGAGGTCTCCTGGATATCACTTAAACCTGAGGAAAGATTAATACTAGAATTACAGGGAAAGAATTATTGAGGTTAGAATAAGGGGAGAATGTTTAGAGTACAGTTTAGTGGGCCACAAGAAAGGAGTGGGGGCAGGTAGAAGGCAGTGTTCTTTTCCCACCAGCTAGATCAGCTTTAGATCAGCTAGAGGTTTGTTTTTTAAACCTTGCAGTAAATTAAAGAAAAGATAGTCTAAGTTTGTGCTGTAAGTTTCTTTGTGAGGGTAGACATAGGCTACAGTCTGTAGATCCCTGCTATGAGCCCATCACTCACTATCAGATCTGACTGGGAGACTTTTCTTATTTAACTCTTGTCGTTTACCTCTTGGGGACCTGTCAGAGCAGTAGCAACCACTCTTCATGTGTGGTGGCAGAGTGTCCTTGGAGGGCCTATCACACTTGAACATGCATTCTGCAAGCAGACTAGAAATGGCTGTGCTGAGCCATAATTTATTGAATTGTAGGCAGTCTGCTTCAGAGTTAGTGGCAAGAGGGAAGTCTTGGTCTTGGATGGTGTCAGGACCATCTTTCTGCTGCCTCCCATGGGAGAGTGCCACGTCTGCCTCTAGGAGCAGAAAGTCTCTGCTGGCTCTGGACCATTGCCACTGTATTGTATAAGAGAAGTAGTGTAGTTTAGGGAGAGCAGCCTAGAGTGCAGGAAGCCTGTGCTCTGGTTTTGGGCACTGTTACTGTGGGGTTTCAGGTAAGTCTATACCAGGAACTATATTTGATGAAATAAAGCCCCTTTCACCACCAGCAGAAAGCTTAGCTGGTTGGTTTAAAGCCAAAAACCAGAATTTCATTCCTGAGTTATGTGCTTTGTGGACACATCTAATAAATTCTTCCTATTTGTTCAGATTTCTGACTGTGTCACACTTTCCAGGGAACGGGCATTTCACCTCCTGCTGGTATCATTGCTGCAGGTCATTTGGAGGCTCAGTTTGTAACCTAATGGCTGATGCTCAGCTGCCTGAGTTGTCAGTGACAATTTTCATGAAGAATGAATGAAACTGCTTTGATTTTATCTCCTCTGCTTATTACTTGTCTTCTTGTTCTTGAAAAACTAGGCAAGTTTGTCACTGTTGGATGGGGCAGTAAGCAGACGCAGTTCCACGGCTCAGAAGGCAGGCCAACAGCCTTTCCAGTGCAGTTGGTAAGGCGGGATGATAGGTGCTCAATTGTGCCATGTGCTGATGCACTGCCTGGCTAGTGTATCTCTTCTGTTGTCTTGAAGTGGTGGCTAACAGATGCCCTCAGGAAGTGAGTCACCCGTGATGGAGAGTTTTCTTCTTATGGACTGCACCCAGTCTCATTTATTGTCCAGTTGTCTACAGTAACTTTTGCTCATTACCTTCATTTTTCCTAAAGGCCTAGTCTTTTTTTTTTTTTTTTTAAAGATTTTTGTTTATTTTTTTTTTTTTTTAAAGATTTATTTATTTATTATATGTAAGTACACTGTAGCTGTCTTCAGACACTCCAGAAGAGGGAGTCAGATCTTGTTACGGATGGTTGTGAGCCACCATGTGGTTGCTGGGATTTGAACTCTGGACCTTCGGAAGAGCAGTCGGGTGCTCTTACCCACTGAGCCATCTCTCCAGCCCATAAAGGCCTAGTCTTGACTTAGAAGTATATGGTTTCAGAAGTGGGTAGAAACCCATTGCTTATTCAGAAGCAGTGCTCATAGGGATGACCTGGTATCAGGCTATGGGGTTTTGATGCCCTACTGGCACCTTGCTGGGCTCAGTAAAGTTGTTTCATGTTTTCTTGCTTTCTTGGATAAGTTCTCTCGCTAATTAAAACTTAAGAATGTACATATGCTGCAGTCTGTATGAGCCATAGTCTGCAAGATGAGAATCCCACGATAGACTAAAGTACAGATAGCACCAAAGTCCAGCATGGTAACCCAATGAGTTTTATTGGGTTAATTACTATAAGGGGTTCTTACAGGAGCAGAAATGACTCAAAGATAGCTGCATTACCAAGGTGCATCCCAGCATGCGTGATAGCTCACAAAAACTGGGAAACCAGGAACACACTGGAGAACCAGCAGGTAGCTCAACAGGTTGGAGAGCATCTATTCCAAGTGACTCTTGTCTGAACCTCTTCTAAGCAGCCCAGCTGATTTCTGACTTCCCAGGCAGCTGGTCTGGTCTCAGAATTCTTCTTGCAGTTTGGCTTATTTGAGAGAGACTCAGCTTTTACTGCTTACTCGTCAGGGAGGTGGTCTAGTGAATCTGATAATTTTCAGGGATTTCCTGAAGCTATTTTGAGCTTTTACCTTCCTGCTGATGGAGCTTCCCATACAAGAGGAAATGTTTCTTCTTGGAGGAAATAGTTAAAGAACAACCTTTCACTAGAGGAAGTATGTGTTGTATACCAAAGGACAGTATCTTAGTAAGATGCAATATAGTCTAGCCAGCTTAATCTGTGGCAGAGCAGAGCTAGCAGTGTTTTGCAATGGAGCAACCACTGGAATGTGAAGTGTGCTCTGGTGCTTCCCTCTCTCCCACCCCTCCCCCATAGGCTTAGCTGCTTCCTGGCTCTGGATTGAGATGCAGGTGGCACTGGAGACCCTTCTTTGGCCTGCTGCAGAGGGCAGAACTGCTTTACCTGAGTGCTGCTGCAGCTACTGCTTCTGGCCCTTCTCTACCCACTTTCTATGTCATGTCCTGAAATAGGACTGTTTACACTTAGACGCTTGTTTCCTAACCTGTTCCTCAGCTTCTTGTATTTAATACCTGTATTTGTAGCATCTCTAGTGTGCAAAGAAGGAAGGCTGTGCTTATTTTATTTTTAAGTTATTCTTGATGTCTAGGACTAAGCCCTTCTAGAAGGGTTCCTGGAGAGTCTTTGATGCTGGTTTTCTGTACAGCTTCAACCTTATATAAAAGTTGAGTATTTGGTGGCCAAGGGTTGTTTGACTTGGGAGTGTTGATTCCTTAGTAATGCTGGTGTTTCTCTTTAGCATGAGAATGCCTTGCCCTGGGATGACCACAGACCACAGATTACCTGGCGTGGGGATGGGCAATTTTTTGCTGTGAGTGTTGTTTGTCGACAAACAGGTATGGAAATAAATTACACTTAAAAATTTGCCTACATTAAAATCTAGAGAAGTTTTTTCCTTTTGTCTTGAGTAGACTACACAACCATAACCTTTAAAGAATTAGAGATGCATCCAGTGTCAGGAGTGGGGAAAGATGTGCTGCTTTAGATGTTAATGACTTCGGAATTAAAAGAATGCTTTGAGGCTGTCTGGTTGGAAGGTAGTATGTGAGTTACCATAGTATTTTAAGTGCCTGTGTCTGTTTACTCTACCTCCTTTGCAGAAGCTCGGAAGATCCGAGTATGGAACCGAGAGTTTGCCTTGCAGTCAACCAGTGAGTCTGTGCCAGGACTGGGGCCTGCCCTGGCTTGGAAGTGAGTGAGCATTTATGACTGCTTTCCCTTCCATCCCTTCTTCCCGAATTCACCTAGATCCTGGATTCTTCATAGATTCCCTTTGTCCAAGACCTGATATGGGTTGCATCTCTAATTCTTTAAAGGTTATGGTTGTACATATGGCTGTTGTGGGAAACAGAAGGGAGTGTGACTGTTAAAAGTCCTAGTGTTTGACGCTCTCTTGGACAAAGGGATTTTTGTAAGACAGGGTAAAAGGTGCTTTCCTCTGGACAGATTCCCACAGCAGGTAGTCTGCTGGCTAAGGAACCTGCAGGCTATATCCTGCATCTGCCTTCTCTTTGTTTCTTTGATGCACTGCTTTGTGCAGACCACAACTTGCCTGTCATTTAACTGCACATAGATACAGAGAATAAATGGCCCTGTCCCAGCAGCAGCTGTGCCAGTAGCCTCTGGGTTGCAGACTTCCTGCTTGCCACCCGTGCTAGTGGGACTGGCTGTTAACTAGGGGTTTGAATTAAGAGGTTGGAGAGAAGCCGGGCGTGGTGGCACACACCTTTAATCCCGGCACTTGGGAAGCAGAGGCAGGCGGATTTCTGAGTTCGAGGCCAGCCTGGTCTACAAAGTGAGTTCCAGGACAGCCAGGACTACACAGAGAAACCCTGTCTCGAAAAAAAACCAAAAAAAAAAAAAAAAAGAAGTTGGAGAGAAATAGGAATGAGGCAAGTGGACTAAGGATGATTTCAGGAGGAAACATTGGCATCTTTTCCCAAGCAGGAACATTTGTGAAGTTATATAACTGAAAAGAAAAGAATTACTGAGGGTATTATGGTTGAAATGTTATAGGAAAATGTAGTTTGTTTGTTTTTAATAGTTCAGTTGCAGTTGAAATCAGAAAAACTGCAAATGGTACCTTGGAACTAGTTAGGAAGGAACACCTTTTCCTCTTACATGCTGGGGTCAACTCCTTGACAGTACTAGTGAACAAATAGTGGTCTTAACACTTCTTGGAACCAACATCACAGACAACAATATGCATGCACACAACAAACACCTCATACACACACACCTACCTTACTGGAAAAAAGGATTTCAATTAATTTTTTTTCTACTGGGAAAAAAAATAAAATCTCTTGTCTAAATCTCTGGGCCTGCAGGATGAATGTTTTTTGACTATTCTAATTTAGGCTTTGCTTTAAGACCCTCAGGCAGTTTGATTGCATCTACTCAAGATAAACCCAACCAGCAAGATGTTGTGTTTTTTGAGAAAAATGGACTTCTTCATGGACATTTTACACTTCCTTTCTTAAAAGATGAAGTTAAGGTAGGTGTTGGAGTTCTTTGTCATCCAATAGAGTGCTCTCCTTAGTTGCAGAAGTCGTGTCTGACAGAGGTTATCGGCAGAAGCTACCACCGTAGCTTCTGACTCTCAGAGCAGAGAAGCCAGAGAAGCATTTCTTCTCTGCTAAGAAAAGATAGGGACAGGGAATAGAAATGCTGTCCTTGCTGTTTGCTTTGGTGACGGCCTTTCCTGGTGTTACATATTTACACATTAAGCAGCTTATGTACCATTGAAGTCCTGGGCGGAGACACAGGAAGTCTTTAATTGTGTGTAAAATTATTTAGGATAATGTTTCTTGTGTAAAATTTTAAGTGTTTTTTTTTTTTATGGAACCATGTTTCTTATTTATATTGTACCTTAATTAATATTAAGTATTAATATAACATAAAATTAAGATAGCATTTTATATAATAATATTTAATAGTCAAATTTCTTGATTTCTCTAAAAGTGTTATTTTGCTTTGTGTTACATTTGCATATAAATCTTGAAGCACAATGCATGTTTTAAGTGCTTTTTAAAGTACCAATTTTGCAGATTGGTTTAACAACTAGAAACTAGTGAGTTAAGGTGGAGATCAGCTCCAGTGTCGTGGGGTTATTTGGTTTATGGGTGCAGAGAATTCAGCTATCCTCAAGAGTCTGAAGTAGACAACCAACTGAAGGTCAGAGTGACTTTTGTCCCTACCAGGTAAATGGCTTGCTGTGGAATGCAGATTCCTCGGTGCTTGCTGTATGGCTAGAAGACCTCCCAAAGGAAGACAGTTCCACTCTGAAAAGCTATGGTATGACAGCTTGTGGGGTTTCCCTTCTCCTTCCTCAGGCCTTTGGTGAAATTACTATAGCTGAAGTAGGTGGATGCTGGTGGGGAAGGGGTAGGTTTGAATCTCTGAGGGTTTCAGTCATGAATTATTCAGAGTTCTTTCTCTAGAGAAGCAGAGCCAGTAGGATATAGACACAGGAGGGGGAGAAGAAGTTGTGGCTGGCTCTGTGTTAAGGAGTTGGCTCCTGTGCATGTCAGGTAGCACATTTGAAGTTTCTATGGCAGGCCGTAAGCTTAGGTGGGATTTTTGGTTATGGTACTGAGATTGTTCTTTCTCACCTGGAGCCCTGGCTCTGCTTTTAAGACTTTCACGCATCATGGTAATCATTTTATTTAAAGGCTCTCAGAGAGCCAGGCGTGGTGGCCCGCGCCTTTAATCCCAGGAGGCAGAGGCAGGCGGATTTCTGAGTTTGAGGCCAGCCTGGTCTACAGAGTGAGTTCCAGGACAGCCAGGGCTATACAGAGAAACCCTGTCTCGANAAAAAAAAAAAAAAAAAAAAAAAAAAGGCTCTCAGAGCAGCATCTAGCCGAGCAGAGACGCCCTGAAACCACAGTCATCAGTGCAGAAAATGAAGTGCTGTAGAAGTAGTGGATTTAGGTTTCTCCTGAGAAGGGCTCTTGTAGATTTTATTTATGATCTGTGGGTGTGTATCTTTAAGTATGCACTTAGGATGTTGTCTCTTCTTTCTTTGTTACCTCCAGGTAACTAGCCCAGGTCTTAGTCTTAGTAGGCAAGCCCTCTGTCACTAAGCCAACCCCCAGCCCTGTTTAAGGCTTTAAGGAAGAAGGAAAGTAATGAGGAAGGGGTAACTCTAATAGTGATGCAATATATAATGTTTCCTTAGGCCTGGCTGGTCTCTGCCTCCAGAGTGCTGCGATTGGAGTTGTGTGCCACCATGTCTGGCTGATACATGCTGTGTTTTGTTTTGTTTTGATGTTGTATTTTAATTACAGCATTTCTCCCTGTCTTTCTTAGCCAATTGATACAGACCGTTTCATAACTTGCTTTGACACTGTATCACAAGCAGGTTTCCATTTCATATATACATCTGTTTCGTTTTAGATCGCTATATAATTTTCTTCTGTGCAGGATAATTAACTCTTTTCCTGTTCGACATGTCTCAGGGTCAGCAGCAGTAAAGTGAATGTGTTTCCTATAAATCTTTATGCTTTCCTGTTTTCTAAGTGTTTTTCAAATTGATTAATCAGTAGAACTTCTAAATCTGAAATGTATTGAATAGCTTGTTCATTCATTCATTCATTCATTCATTCATTCATTCACTTTAATACATTTATTTTGTTTTTTGTTTTGTTTTGTTTTGTTTTTGAGACAGGGTTTCTCTGTGTAGCCCTGGCTGTCCTGGAACTCACTCTGTAGACCAGGCTGGCCTTGACTCAGAAATCTGCCTGCCTCTGCCTCCCAAGTGCTGGGGTTAAAGGCGTGCGCCACCACGCCCAGCCACTTTAATAATTCTTAACCTGGCTAAACTTTTAATAAAAAATAATGAAACACAGGCTTCATCTCAGAATTGGATTCATTGTTTAGGATAGAGGATATATATATTAATAATAGCTGTTTATTTTGGGTTGTGTTCAGGATTTAATCAGGGCCTTAAAAATTACCGAACCAAACAGGCCAAAACTTCCCAGTGGTTTTAATATGCAGCCACTCATACACCAGTGATTTGTGTGTAAAATGCATTGACTCTAACAGACACAGGATAGTAAGAGTATACATGAGTCCTCACAGTGTCTGCCTCCTTTGTGTGAACCTGCAGTCCAACCTGCCAGCCGTGGCCACACAGGCATACTGTGATTCAAGGGCTGGGCGGTATTTCCTGTGATCACAGTAAGTGAAACATTAGTGGGGAAGTTAAATTCCTTCATGGAGTTAAAACCTTAATTTGTATATGTTTTCTATTGATGAAGGCCAGCTTGGGCATAGTTGGCCATTTTAGTACATACTGGAATGTTTGAGGGTGTGTGTATTAATCTTTAGGCAGCTGAGTATTGGTTAATACGGGATAGCCTGGGACAAAACTGCTTGCAAAGCACCCACAATAAAACAGGTATCTTACATCCAGCTTACCACAGAGTCTTTGGTGCAGTGATGTGCACAGAAGGACATTGTTCACAGCAGACCACATGATAGGCCCTGTCTGTGTGAGGCTCCTTTGTAATGCTTGCACTAGATGAGACCTATGGATGTCACATTTCTCAGACTGTTCCTCCTGTGTTGTGCATAGCTGTGCATTTAGTTTGGTTATCTTCTGTCCAACTTTACATGCAGGAAACATGCTGAAATACTACTGTCTTAGCTTTCATAAGCACAGAATTAAAGGTAGAGGTGAAAATAAATGTGCTTCTGGTATATTAATGTGTGACATTTTGTCTTCATAGGAAATTCACATCTTTTGACATTGATTATTATACAATTAATATTTTAGAGAGACCAAAAAAGAAGAAAAATTCTTGGAAAAATATAAAATTACACCTGTTCCCCTTTTGCAAATGGTCTGCAGCTTGGTCTCCAGTCTGATGCCCTGCCCTTCCTTTCCCTCCGTGCAGTCCAGCTCTGGACCGTGGGGAACTATCACTGGTATCTCAAGCAAAGCCTGCCCTTCAGCACCACTGGGAAGAACCAGATCGTGTCTCTGCTGTGGGACCCGATGACACCATGCCGACTCCATGTTCTCTGTAAGGGCTGGCGGTATCTGTGCTGTGACTGGCACTGGACCACTGATCGGAGTTCTGGGAACAGCGCCAATGACTTGGCAAATGTGGCTGTTATTGATGGAAGTAAGTTGCTGCGAAGTATAAGTGAACATGCAGGTCTTGACCCAGTGCCTGCAGATAGGGTGACTTAACCAGAACAGTGACTAAATCTTCGTTTCAGTTGTTTGGCTTGTTTGATGTCTTTG
Organism: Mus pahari; assembly: GCF_900095145.1. Taxonomy (NCBI): domain Eukaryota; kingdom Metazoa; phylum Chordata; class Mammalia; order Rodentia; family Muridae; genus Mus; species Mus pahari. The sequence continues at coordinate 10,717,965 of NC_034595.1, read as the reverse complement.
ACTGGGAGTGTCATTGTGTAGAATATGTACTGTACTGAAAACCCCAGTTCCACCCCACCCCAACTCCCTGTTGAACTATACATTAACTAAGCTGGCCTTCGAACTTGAAGACTGGTAATTTTCTCCTTTTGCAGAGAACAGTGAAGCCATAACGTAGCAGTGGGGTCTGTTAGACTTGTAGTGACTGTACATACACAGTGTGGCTTTGGTTTTTGTTTACGCACTATAAAGTACCTCATTTTTCAGGATGCTTAGTCAAATCCTAGACATTTACCTCTTGAGGACGATTGGTGTTTTTAATTATGTAGGGTCAGTGGTGGGGAGCTAGATTGCAGAATGAAATAGCCATTGGTAGTTGCTGATAGCAGATAGACACTGGTGGCGCTCAGTGTTCTGTGCAATGCTTTTAATACTGACTTCTATAATCATGTTCTGTACAGAGAACTTAGTCATACCTTAATTACTAATTTATATATAGAAAAATGCTTTTTTTTTTTTTTTTTTCAAGATAGGGTTTCTCTGTATAGCCCTGGCTCTCCTGGAACTCACTTTGTAGACCAGGCTGGCCTCGAACTCAGAAATCTGCCTGCCTCCCAAGTGCTGGGATTAAAGGCGTATGCCACCACGCCCGGCTCAGAAAAGTGCTTTCTAAATGTGTGTGTTGGGGGTCTTTTTTTAGATGGAGTTTGGAATATATCCTGGCAGTCCTGTGTAGATCAGGCTTCTTGGACTCAACGGCAGCCTCCTGCCTCAACCTCCTAATTGCATTCCTTATGTTTTTGGAGGTTTTGGCTACCCTAGTTTAAGTCCCTCTTCCTTACAGACCCAGGCTTAAAGCTAGAACTTTGACCTCTTAGTCTTTTTGCCCTGATCCCTGGCACCTAAACCTTCCAAGTGCACTGTAGGTGTAGGGGCCACATTAGTCACATACACACAGAGATCCTCATGTCTGTACTGATTATTAATGAGGAAATATCAGAAATGATTTTGAAGAGCTACTGCAGGCTGTCTAACATAGTTATTTAGGTGCTTAGAGATGTTTACTGCCTGCTTTACACATTGAATACCTGCATTGGCTAATCCTCCTTTTCATTGTGTAGACAGGGTGTTGGTAACAGTCTTCCGGCAGACCGTGGTCCCTCCTCCCATGTGTACCTACCGGCTACTGATTCCACATCCAGTGAATCAAGTCATATTCTCTGCTCACCTTGGAAATGACCTTGCTGTCCTTGACGCCAGTAACCAGATTTCTGTCTACAAGTGTGGTAAGTGGAAACAGTGATCCAGGAGCCCAGTCAATCCCTGTTCCCAAACAGAAGCAAGTCACAGTGTGGTGTCATCTCAGAGCCAGTGTTTCTCAATTCAAAAGTCATTAATTTGATTTCATTGTCCTAATATTTAATTGGTCTTCATTTTCTTCTCTTTCAAAATCCTGTTTGGTTCATGCATACATTTCGCTCTGCTTTGATGATCCTGAAGAGTCTGTTACTTAAGAAGGACATTCAACTCTTGAAATAGCATAGCATCGTTCCGGTTTGTCAGACTTCCCTGCTTTCTCCTTTGCACACAATTGCACACAATCTTAAGACTCTCTCCTAGGAGTGTTCTGAGCCTTTTCCTGCTGTATACAGGCGGGTACATGTGGCCACAAATAAGTGCCTTTATTCCTGTGTCCTGGAAAATAGGTCATTTAGTGTTATTTGTGAGACTCTGTGGTTGTATCCTGACAGTTGTAACTTTGTTTCAAATACCTGTTGGCATTTCAGTGAGGACAAGCCTCCATAGCTGCTAAGAGAATAATAGAGCTAATTAATTCACAGTAGAGTTCCTACTTTCACATCAGGCCTTCTTAAGCAAACAGCCTGTTTTTCATAGGAATTCTATGGACAGATCACCAGCTCCTCGGATTTCAGTTCCCCATGGTACAGTGCTGTTATAGTTCTTCTCCATGTGTGAAACCAGCTTTCAGATCAGTAATGCTCGCATGTTCATTGTTGAGCCACACGGTCTGGCAAGTGCTGTGCAGCAAGGTTGGAATAGAATAACATAGGAAGACTGTGAGTAGGATGGTAGACTGTTGGGGGAAGGTGTCACAAGGAGGGCTTCTCTGTGTTTGAGCACATTCCTGCTGGGCATCTGAGAGGGAGACGGCACGTTTGGCTAAGAGCATTCCAAGCGCTGGGCGTGGTGGCGCACGCCTTTAATCCCAGCACTCGGGAGGCAGAGGCAGGCAGATTTCTGAGTTGGAGGCCAGCCTGGTCTACAAAGTGAGTTCCAGGACAGCCAGGGCTATATAGAGAAACCCTGTCTCAAAAAAACAAAAAAAAAAAAGAGCATTCCAAGCATTCAGAAGCAGCTATAGTGATGTCCTTTGTTGCATTTTGAAACAGCTAGGCAGTCAATGACTGTAGGAAGACAAAGGTGGGGAGAGAGGTGGGTGGGCCCAGGGATGACAGAATAGCTCTTTCAGGGTCTTAAAGGCCCTTGTTCTGAATGAGGTAGGTGTCATTAAAGAGTTGGAACAGGGTGCAGTGTTCTGGCTATTTTAGAGGATTATAGTACCTGCTGTGTCAGGAAACTAGATCAACAGTGAAAAAGAGTAGTGCCCCACCCCCACTCCCCAAGACAGGTTTCTCATGTAGCTTAGGCTGTTCTGGAATTCCCTTTTTTTTTTTTTTTTTTTTTTTTAATGAGTATGTATGTATTTATGTGAGTACACAGTAGCTTTCTTCAGACACACCAGAAGAGGTCATTGGATCCTATTACAGATGGTTGTAAGCTACCATGTGATTCCTGGGGATTGAACTCTGGAAGAGCAGTCAGTGTTCCTAACTGCTGAACCATCTCTCCATGCCTATGGAATTCACTCTATAGACCAGGCTGGCCTCAAATTCACAATGATCTGACTACTTCTCCTCTCAAGTTCTGATATCAAAGTTGTGTACCACCACTGCTCAGCAAAACTGTCTTAGGAATACTAAGAACTATGGAGGATGTGAGGCTGCAGAAAGATGGCTGGGGATGTTGGAGAATATCCATAGTGTGGGGAAGACGGCCCTTCCCTCCGACCCTGCTGAAGGGTTGTTTTTATTAGTGAAAACTGGGTTGACATGGTATTAATGAGAAGCAGGTTTTGATTGAGCCGGAAAAGTATGTATGTGGAGATTCAAGAATGAGGTTGAAATGTCATTATAGGTTAGATTACTTCATTTGTCTTCAAAAATCCACTTGTTTCAAGACCCTACATTCTTGGCATTAGGGGAAATAGCTTGCAATGATAATATTTTCATTTTTTGTTTTTTAGGTGATAAGCCAAACATGGATTCCACAGTGAAACTAGGAGCCGTGGGTGGAAGTGGATTTAAAGTTTCTCTTACAACACCTCATCTGGAAAAGAGATACTCGTAGGTTCCTAAATATTTTGAGTCTCTGGGAATGGAGCCAGGTATCATTTTGTCCTGGATTCATCCAGCCTTTATTCTGGGGACTGTGAAGTAGGTACACCAGCGGAGCCTGGGTAAGGAGGCTTTGTTTACTGTGTACCCTATATTTCAGTGGCAAGGTCATATCCCATCCTAGACTCTTATTCCCACAGCAACCTTGTTATCTAGGGAGACTCCCATGGGAAGATGGATATAAAGACAGTAAGGCACAGGACATTCCCTTACATACATGGGGATATCTATGTTGATAGTATGTGGATGACCCAAGTCAGTTTTATCTTGGTTTCACTCCAGATTACAGAATTCCTGAGTGTTATAATTTTAGACTCAGCATTGAAATCAGAGTGTACTCTGTCTTGGAAACAGCAGTGCAAATGGCTGGGTGTGATTAATGCCGTTGAAGGCGTTTATAAATTCTAAGTATTGGCTTCAGAACACCATCTAATAAGAGGACAGAATTAGAAGATGTGTAACAGTTTGCTCAGGATCCTGGACCTGCTATCTGCAGAACCCAGAATTTGATGCTATTAAGTTTGGTGTGTTCCTGTTCTTAATTACTAGGGACACTTGTTACAATATTAATAGGAACAAGTACAAGTAACAATGTAGAAATGGTTTCTTAGATATTTGTTATATATTTAATAAGTACATACTTTTCAAACAAGTATATGCTTTGGTGCCGCATATAGAATGCTAATTAAGGTTGTTTGTTCATTTGTTTTTGTTTGGTTTTGGTTTTGGTTTTTCAAGACAAGGTTTTTCCTCTGTGTAGTTCTGGCTGTCCTGGTACTCACTTTGTAGACTAAGCTGACCTCAAACTCACAGAAATTTGCCTGCTTCTGCCTCCTGAGCACTAGGATTAAAGGTCTGCATACCGTGGCACATGCATAAGTTTTTAAAGTGTTTATATCCTGTCATTTTATGCTACATCAGGCAGTTTTCAAACTTCTGCAATAACTTCCTGAGATCTGCAAATTTAAGAAGGGAAAGTCTATTTTGCCTCCAGTTTTTGAGGTTTTAATAACCTGTTGTCCCCATCACTTTGACACAGGGCTTCAGGATTGTAGTGCATGATAGAGTCCCACTCACCACATGCTTGCTGTGGGTAAAGAACTAACTAGACTCCTTGCCTCTGTGAGGTGAGGTTGTTCTAGTGACCTAAACCTCCACTTTCTTTTTTTTTTTTTTTTTTTTTTTTTTTTTTTTTTGGTTTTTCGAGACAGGGTTTCTCTGTATAGCTCTGGCTGTCCTGGAACTCACTTGGTAGACCAGGCTGGCCTCGAACTCAGAAATCCGCCTGCCTCTGCCCCCCGAGTGCTGGGATTAAAGGCCTGCGCCACCAGGCCCGGCTAACCTCCACTTTCTTATCACTACCCTCCTTACAGTGGTCCAGAGGTTAGAGACCAAGCCCTGAACTGTGGGCCTTGGATAGAGTTTTCCAGATCCAAATTTACCAGTTTGGAACCACTAGACAGAGATACAATTCAGACTAAGAGTGAAGCAGTTTAGAACAGGGTGCCTTCTTCAATTCATGACCCCTTTTCTACTAAGTAGCTTTTATGTAACTGTGGATGTATAAATAGATAAAATAGTGTTAAAGATTAACTGATAACTATAAACTTATTTTAAAGCAATTTCTTGGGGCTGGTGAGGTAGCTTAGCTAGCAAAGTGTTGGCTTGCAAGCATGAGGACCTGAATTTGGTTCCCAGAAACTACATTTAAAAAATGCTAGGCTTGGAGGCATGTGCATTTAATCCTAGTGCTGGGGAGGTGGGAAGGCAAGAGGGTCTATTCTGATTGGGGAGCTTGACGCCAGTGAGAGACCCAACTCATAGGAGGTGAATGGTATTGTTGAGGATGACACATAAAAATAGCAGCCCCAGTTCCGGTTCTCATATGCAGTAATGTGAGCCCATGGGATCCTAACCCACAGCTTACACAGTTGTGGGTTAAAATATATTTTGGAAAATCCGAGTCATTCAGAAAAGATATCCTAAGTACACAAGTCTTCATTTTCATCCCGGGAAAGAACTGGTTGGGATTTGGAGGGAGGAAGCTGGTGAGAACCAGAGCAGGGCTGCCTGTGTGGTGAGGACTCTGGCCAAGCTGTGTGCGGTGGAGACAGTGTTGAGGGAGAGTTGACTGAGCAGGCAGATCATGCTCTGGGCCAGCTCCTTAAGTGGCTACTGCTGATTTGCCATTGGACCCCAAGGATAGGATTTTCCTTCATTAGATGACAAAACAATGCCCAGATCAGGTAAGTGTTAGAAGCAAGGAGGCTGTCCCCTACCTTACTAGTTGTTTTCATGAGAGGTGTCTAGTGAAGGGCCCTGTCTCCTGAGGCTGACCTCTGCTGGCATCTGGTTTGAGTGATAGTTACTGCTGTCTTGGGAGGGCTCTGTGGATCATTAGCTTAGGCACAAGAGTGGAGAGTTTTCTTACATAGTTATTTTCAGAAAGATGCTCTTCAAATCTAAAGCTCTTAGGGTATGAGGTTGACTTAAAATAATCTGTTGTTCTTCAGTCAGACAAAGATTGTTTTGGAGGGTTCTGGTATTTGGTATTAGCATGTTTTTTTTCTTTATTCTTGAGACTTTCATGCATGCATCCAATGACATATAACCATACCTATCCCCCATTTCCCTTCTCCAACTCCTGCCTTGCCTTTCTCACCCCAAACTTAATCCTCTTATCTCTTTTTTTGTAAATAACTTACAAAGTCCAGTTAGTGCTGTCCATATATGTATGAGTATGGAACCATTCACTGGAACGTGGGGTTCCTTCCTATTGGAACATCCTCAAAAGAGAGTAACTCCCTGCTGCAGTCACTGTTAACTGCCAGTGGCTCCACAGTAAGACTGGGCTATGGATGTCTATACAGATCCCCACTGCTGCTGCGAGCCTGTGTCAGCATGTCTTATCCAGAGGACAGCATTTTACAGCACTCTTGCCACCCACCAGCTCTGTTCTTTCTGTCTCCTTGTCCTCTGTCCTTAAATATTAGGGGATTACGGGTGGTGGTTGATACAGATGTTCAGGGCCGGAGCTCAGGTTTGGTTTCTGCAAATAATAAGGACTTGTCTATATTCTTCCTTTATAAGGAAAGGTCTTAAAAGTTTCATGATTTAAAACTGTATTCTCTGCTTAGATGTTCTTTAATATTTGAAACAGGATTCAGTTTGGGAACAAAGAAGAAGATGAAGAAGTAAATGCACTGCAGTTGAGCTTTCTCACCTGGATTGAAGACAATACTTTCCTGGCTATAAGCTACAGTCACTCCAGCTCGCAGTCCATCATTCACCATTTGACTGTGGCCCATTCTGAAGTAGAAGAGGAGCAAGGACAGCTGGATGTCAGGTATCATAGTTCATCCATGTATTCAGTATGTTGAATTGGAAATGCAGTTACACATTGTGCAGGATTAGGGAGAAGAAGCAACTTCTTTGTTAGACAAAGCAAGAGGCCTAGATGTAGTTTTGAGCCATGTTTAAACAATAGATCAAACTGTTCAACAAGAAGTGAAAAGGAGTGTAAATACTGTCATGTAGGCAATACAGTGTAAGTTGTGATAAGTATTATGATTGATTTTAATAGGTAATCACTGTGGTCAAGTCTCATGGCCAATATATTAAAGAAAGTTTATCTACAGAATACATTTATTTTTAAGTAGTGACATTAAACTTGTCGCTTGTCTTCTCAGTATGTGGCTTCATTTGCCACTAGAGAGCCTCTTTTCTGGTTCCTCATTCCCTAGGCCTGAGCATGTTTGAATCGTGACTCTATCTGGGTCACATAACAGTGTCAGAGTACTGAAGAGTCTTCCTGGTCATGCAAGCTCTGAGGTGTAGTAGAAAAAGTTTCTGGCAAGCTTCTAGAGTGTTCCAGGCTTCCAGTGGAAGATTGACTGCTTAGTCTTAATGCCCATGTTAACCTTCACATCCATTTGTAATGTTTATGTTTGTTTGTGGTGTGTAGTGTGTATGTGTGTGTGTGTTTATCATGTATATGTGGTGCTCGTGAAGGCCAGAAGAGGGCTTTAGATTTCCTGGAATTGGAGTTAGAGATGGTTTTGATCAACCATTTGGGTCCTGCGAACCGAACCTAGGTCCTCTGGAATACCATCTAGTGCTCTAAACCTCTGCATTATCACTCCAGCACCCCTCAATCTTCTTATTTATATAAATTTGAGACAAAGTTTCACTAAATAGCCCAGGCTGGCATTTAATTCACTTTGTAACCCAGGCTCTCTGGAACTTGGAACCCTCTTGCCTCAGCTTTCTAAGTAGCTGAGCAATTCTAGGCCCACTGGGCATAGCTAATGCAGTTATTTGTGAAGAGTACATAAGGCAAGCAGTAAACTATAGTACATTATAATGAAGAACCCTCCGGGTAGGCGTGCTGTTCCCACAGCTAGGCTAGCTTAGTGGCTCTGGAAGATTATGTTAGTAACAGGTAACCTTCTCCATCTCTGTCGATATCTGTGTGTGCAAAGTATACATATATATATACATGTATGTATGTATGTATGTATGTATGTATGTATGTATATATTACATTGATATAGGCAATGTGTCTCCAAAGGATAGTGTTAGCTTTCACTATAGCAAAAGCAGAGAAATTTCTCCTTTTTTTTTTTTTTTAAAGAAAGTTTCTCTCTTATACTTACCTCCCTGCTAGTTTTATTTATTTTTTTATTCTTTTGCTTTAGTTCATCTGTGACAGTGGATGGAGTCATCGTTGGTTTATGTTGCTGTTCTAAGACCAAGTCAATAGCAGTACAGCTGGCTGATGGCCAGGTGCTCAAGTACCTTTGGGGTGAGTATCAGAATTTTAGGAAAAGAGACTTATAAATAAATAATTCTTGAGACTATATACTTGTGAATATCTTGTCAACATGACTTGATTATTGGGGATTTTTTATTTTCAACTTTTTTTTTAGTTCTCCTCTTCCTCTTCCACATCTTCTTCCTCCTCTTCCTCCTTTTATTTACTTTTTTATTGAAGTCCACTGACTGCATATAAGAGAAAATGTGCAGCGCTTGTCTTCACAAACGGAGTCACTTCACTTGATTGTTAGTTGTTTTTGCCTGCTTGATAGCAGGGCTGCAGCCCAGGGCTTCATGCACACTCGGCAAGCACTGTGTAATTGAGTTGCACCTCAGCCCAATGGCTAAGTCTTCTAGTTACCCTAGGATGCTATGCCACAGAGTAGGTTGGCAGGTGTAGGCAGCTCCTGTTTGGAGCATCCTAGTGAGTATAGAGTAATCCACATCTCAGTCAAGGTGTTTTGGTGCATTCTGGTGTTAGTTTTTCCTTTGGTGGGTATGGTGGGGATGTTGTTCATTTGGTTTTTTTTGTTTGTTTGTTTTTTGTTTTTTGTTTTTGCTATTTGTAAACTAAATTTGCTAATCTTACAACAGAATCACCTTCTCTGGCTGTGGAACCCTGGAAGAACTCTGAAGGAATTCCTGTTCGATTTGTTCATCCATGCACACAGATGGAAATAGCCACGATTGGAGGAGAGGTGAATAAGCACAGGGGAAAGAAACTCATCTTGGAGAACAGTTAGTGACTGAGGGCACTGGGTAGAAAAGTGGGTCTTGTGACTGGACCTGGGTCTCCACTAAATCCTAGGGCAGTAACAGGAAGTTATCTTCTTTTCTTGACCCCTGGCTTCTTTATTGAGAAAAGGGAAAAATCAGTCTCCGGAATTCAGGAGAGAATTAAGGGTGATAATACATGTAATTGGCAAATTTCACCTCTAATTTATAGAATACTCAAAACCTTATGAAATACTCATGAAAACATGATATCTGAAGAGTAATATTTGACAGGTTGTAATTCCAAATATTAGAGTTTGTATTTGAGCTGAGTTGTAGGATACAGTAGTCAGAAAACAAAGCAAGTTTTAGTTACTTTTCAGTTACTATGGTAAGACTCCATGACCAAAGAGACTTACAAAAGAAAATAGTTAATTCAGAAGCTCACAATTGCAGAGGGTAGTAGAATCCATGACTATCATGGTGGGGGTATGGCAGTAGCCTGGCAGGCATGGTGCTGGACAGTAGCAGAGAGCTTATATCCTGAGACAACCACCAAACTGGGAATGACCTTGGCTTTGGAAACTGCAAAACCTGCCCCCACTGACACACCTATTCAAACAAGGCCACACCTCCTAATCCTTCTGAAACTGTTCCACCAACTGAGACCCTTGAGAACCGCCACACCTTTTAATAAAGAAGGAAAGGAGGAGTGTATGATGCAAATAGTGCAGTGTTTAGGGCTAACTAGAGTCTGGTAGTTATGATAGCAGTTGTTCCAGAAAGCCTCTCTGGGGCAGTGGTGTGTGTACTGAGACATGAAGAGGAAAGCTGTTCCTAGAAAGGAAGAGTGGCCCTGGGAGAAGGTACTAGAAACTCCTGAGTTTAGAAAGATGGGCAGAGTAGGCTTGGGGTAGCACAAAGAAGATGCTGCAGGCCACAGCCTTCTGTTATATATCCTGGCTCAGGGTCCCTGCCTTGAGCTGTTGTTTTTGCTGTTCTTCCCACTTGAGGTGGCACAGAATAGAGGGGATGACTTTGTCCCAAGTAGGAGTATATTTATACTGTTTGCAAGACTCTTCACTTTCCGAAGGTGAACACAAATGCTGGGAGTGACAAGAAGTAAGCACTGCTCTGTAGTGAGAGTTTTGGTTTCTTTAAAAATTCAGTTCTATTATGTGAGTCTGATTTTGATTTAATCCCAGGTGTGGGATATGGAGCTGCTTCAGTTTGTCCCTGGCAGCCAGCTATGATTGTCTCATGCTCTTGGGGGAGTGTGTTTTTTTCCAGCTGCAGATTGTTTAATTCTGGGAACACTGGAAAAGGTTTTAAATGGGGAGCCCCCAGTGGGGCTGTGGATCTTGTTGCTCTCTGTTGTTGCTGCTGGTCTTTCCTGTTTGCTGGATTGTTATTGCTCAGTTGCTGGATATTCTGACAACAAAGATTGGACTTGCCTCTAGGCACCCGATGCCCTAATCAGCAGGTTTATACCCACTTTCCCTCTAACCTTCTTTCTCTCCAACCTGGTGTTGGATTGGAAGGGATTGGGGTAGAATACGGGTTGGTACAGTGGTAGATAAATAGAACCCAATAAAGCCGAGCAATAGAGCATGTCATCACTACCTTTTCTTTTTAATCTGGTAATTAAGAGGGAACTCCCTTCCTGCCTCCCAAAAGAGATAAATCTGTTGATGTTTATTAATCATCAGAGAGATGTGTTCACCATGTTCAGTATGTGATTCTTGATGCCTAGAGGAGTAGGCCGGAGCTGAACGGGCATAGGATGGAAGATCAGCAGACTTTTAGGGTGAAGTCAGAGAAGGGAATGAAATAGACAAGACAAGATAGAGGGGCTTGCTTGCTTGAGGTGGTGCATTCACAGCCTTGTCTTAGCTGTCTGCATCCAGTCCTTATTACAGAGGCTTAGGGAATCAACACTGCAACTGTACAGTGAAGATCATAGGTTTAAGACCTTGTGAATTGAGTAGCTTATAATTTTACGTCATTTCTTTGCAGGAATGTGTCCTTGGTCTGACTGACAGGTGTCGCTTTTTTATCAATGACACTGAGGTATGTAGGCTTGGTTTGGGTTTATCTTTCTCACAATAATGCTTCCGAGTATGATAGCTGACTTCCTGTGGGCCTCTTGCCTGTTGCAGGTCGCATCAAATATCACGTCATTTGCAGTGTGTGATGACTTTCTACTGGTGACAACCCATTCCCACACCTGCCAGGGTTTCTCTCTAAGTGGTGCCTCACTTAAAAGTAAGCTCTCCTCTATAAAATGAAGGTATCTCCTCCAGTGTCTTGAATTCTTGATGATTTTAAATTCTTCACCTACTTGGGCTGTTTATCACAGAGTCCTAGACTCATTTATTAGCATCTTTCTTTGATACAGTATTTTTTGAGATTTGTTCTTTTCAATTTGTATGGGTGTATGTGCACAGGTGTGCCTGCATCTTTGGTGGGTATGTGCCTGTGAGAGCAGGTATCTTTGGGAGCTAGAACTAGAGGCAGTTGAGAGCTGCCCAGTATAGGTATTAGGAACTGAACTTGAGTCCTCTGGAAGAGCAGTGCACACCATTAACCCTTGAACCACTACTTCTTTAGCCCCCTCAGTATAGAATTTTTTCTAAATCATTCTCTTTGAGTTACCAGACACTCTACAAAGAAAATTCTAACATAAATAACACATTCCAAAAAATTCTTCATGAAATTTTATTATACAGCTCATGTGCTCTAACTTCCTTGAAATGATTTTTCTCATTGCTCAACTGCCATTATATTTCTGGATGCCATCTTGTTGCCTGTAGTACAGTAGCTTTGATTTTTTTTTTTTTTTTTTTAAATATATTACCCTTCAGTGAACTTTATTCTAAAAGGCCAGTTTATTTTCTTTACTGCTGACTTGGAAACAGGAACTCTTTCTGCCATTAGTATGACTATAATGTGAAGGTAATGCTAAGAAATAGAAAAGGTTTTCCAGGGCTGGAGAGATGGCTCAGCCGTTAAGGGCACTGACTGCTCTTCCAGAGGTCCTGAGTTCAATTCCCAGCAACCACATGGTGGCTCACAACCATCTGTAATGGGCATCCGATGTCCTCTTCTGGTGTGTCTGAAGACAGTGACAGTGTACTCACATAAAACAAATAAATCTTTAAAAAAAAAAAAGAAAGAAAGAAAGAAAGAAAGAAAGAAAGAAAGAAAGGAAAGAAAGGTTCTCCAATCCCTTTATTCCCCAATTGCTTAAGAAGCTGTGTGTGTGAATGTGCGTGAGTACTCTGTAAAGAGAGGGTCCTTACCAGGAGTGAGATTACTGGAAGGGCCAGGAATCTTGAGGCTGAGTGGGAGAGCAAAGGAACTTTATGTAAACTGAGTTTCAGATACTGGGCAGCTTCAACCGTAGTTAATGGAGCATGGTTTCCTGTGGTCATCCTCTAGCCTTAGACACTGGTATTTTTAGTGCTACAGGCAGGTCTGAGTGGCAGTCATGAGACCAGTGGAGAAATTCTGCGGAAAGTGGAAAGGGGTTCCCGGATTGTTACAGTTGTTCCCCAGGACACAAAGCTTATCCTGCAGGTAAGCCGACTCTTCAGCCTTCCAGTTCACCACCAGGCAGACGACTTCTAGGCTGTATTTTAGGCTCTTCTGTACTTTGCAGCCACTTAGTATAATCCTCCTTTCTTGGCTATCTGTTGGTTTTATGCAAAGGAGTGTTGATTGACACAGACTCTGACCAATAAGATTTAAAGGGAAACTTACTTAAAAGTCAAGATAAATACTGAACACAAGTGGATTCAGCTAATTGTTCATTTTACACCATTGTGGAGGTTCAAGAAAAGTTAGGTAGAGCTGTGCTTCCTGCTGCTTAAATGATTTCCAGTTGATTAAAGATGCTTTGTTTTATTTTGAGATGCCGAGGGGAAATTTGGAGGTTGTTCATCATCGGGCCTTGGTCTTGGCCCAGATTCGAAAGTGGCTGGACAAGTAAGTATTTATTCTCTGTGTGACTGTAACTGTGTGCATGTAAGGACATATAACTATACATTTTAGCAGGGAAATAATGTGTCACCTGTTATTTTAATTTTTCCTGTAATTTCAGAGTGAAAGTCAGAACTTGTTTGTTATTTGGAGTGTAATTGGATTATAGCCAGTCTGTGTTGTAATGAAAATATTTCATTACAGGGAACTTAGTTTTTAATAAAAATATGTTTTTTATCCATTTTTCCTGTCCTCACAGACTTATGTTTAAAGAAGCATTTGAATGCATGAGGAAACTGAGAATTAACCTCAATCTGATTCATGATCATAACCCCAAGGTACACTTTGCATCTGACCAGTCCTTGAGCTACTTTCTTGAGTGAATGTCATCTAAACTAAAATGCATGTATACTTTCTGTGATAGGTGTTTCTCGAAAATGTGGAGACCTTCATAAAACAGATCGACTCTGTAAATCATATAAACTTGTTTTTCACAGAACTCAGGTAAGTATTTTGATAATTCATGATTATCATATTTTAATTATTGTCTCTTGATAAAGAAATAGCTAAAAAACAAACATCTTTTTGAATAAAATCATTGTATCACTGAGGGCACACAAGAGTTTTTGCTCTAGTTCTTTAACAACATCAGATTTTTGTTTTTGTTTTATTTTTTTTCTTTTTCATGACAAGGTTTCTCGTGTAGCCCTGGCTGTCCTGGAACTCACTCTGTAGGCTGGCCTTGAACTTAGACATCGCCCTGAGTCTGCCTCCCAAGTGTTAGGATTAAAGGTTTTCGCTACTATGCCCAGTTAGAGCATCAATTTTAAAACTGAGTTTGAAAGCTCTGACCCTGAATTGTTAATTTGACTTGCTTTTAGATTTCCCTGTAAAGCTGTTCTTCTCATGAGACTGGAATCAAATATGGTCCTTTCTCTGATGATTTTTCTTCAACTTTTTAAAGATAGGAAAACACTGACTGTTAGAAAATTCTAGTGACACCCAGGTTCTATAGTTCCTGTTGTCCTGTATGTGCTTTTATTGCTAACCATGACCCATCCTCTTCCTGTTTTAGATAGATGTTAAAGAAAGTTGGAGACAGCAGTCCTTTAGCTCTAGAAGTTCCCTTGTATAGCATTAGCTAAAGCACTCTCTTAGTATGGGGTAGTTAACTGCTGCAGAATGTCTAGTACTCTGTCCAGTGAGTTTCGGCACCTGTTTACACATTATATAATCCAAACCCTATCGTGTTACACAGTGAGAGTTCCCTCACATCCATTCTCTGTTAGTGCTTGGGCAGCTACTGTTCAGTATTCCAGCACAGGACAGCCTCTTGTTTTACATCACCACATAACTCAACCAGGACGTATTTATTGTGGTGTGATTATGACTGCTTTTACTTGCTGTGTATACTGTTGTGCAAATACACCACCCTTTCTTCATTCTCTGATTACTTGGACACCTTGGTTGTACCCTGCTTTAGGCTAATCTGAGCAAAAATATGAACATTATTCAGTAAGCCTTTGGTTGATATGTTTGATTCCTCACTAGTTGAATAACTTAATTTTCCAGGTCCCTTTTTATTTATTGTCTCACAAACATGCCCAATATGTATTAGTAGTTGGATCCCCAGTTTGGTAAAGTGATCTGTTCATGTACTTTGTGGTTCTTAGAGAAGAAGATGTCACAAAGACCATGTACCCTCCCCCGATTACCAAGAGTGTCCAGGTGTCCACACATCCTGATGGGAAGAAACTTGACCTCATCTGTGACGCGATGAGAGCAGCCATGGAGACCATCAATCCTCGAAAGTGGGTGCTGTGTGTTGTTGGCATACACATCCCAGGATGTGGAGATGTCTGTCCTGTGTGTTAGTCTTGTCATTCCGGTTTTCACTTACTACCTCAGGTTCTGCCTGTCAATACTCACATCTCACGTGAAGAAAACCACTCCGGAACTGGAAATTGTGCTGCAGAAGGTACAGGAACTTCAAGGTAGAGATCTGCACGAGACACTTGCCTGACTCAGCTGTCATTGTTGGCAGATGACCACTGCTATGTCATTGCCACTTCATGGCATGAACTTACCCTCTTTGCTCACCATTTTCAAATGTGAAGATTTTAAGTGCTAATCATTTATGAATGAATCAAAAGCCTATGTTCTTGTATCCCAGTCTGTCAGAAAATGTTATTACTTAGTTTCTGAGTCTGTGGTGTTTCCTCCAAGTGACTCTGTTCTGATGTTCTTTTCTTTTTTTCTTCTCCTCTCCCCACAACCCTTTGGTTTTGATTTTGGCAAAGTCTCCTGTAGCCCACTGTGGCCTCAGACTCACTATGTAGCTATACATGATCATGAACTTCTGATCCTCTGCTTGAATGCTAGAATTATCGGAGCACACCCCCACAGCTGATTTTCTATGGCCGTGGGAATCAGTCCTACAGCTTCATGTGTACTAGACACTTGACTGAGCTCTGCCCCCTGTTCTTTCTCAAACTCCAACAGGAAATCTTCCCTTTGATCCTGAGTGTGTGAGTGTAGAGGAGGCTTTGAAATACCTGCTGCTCCTGGTGGATGTTAATGAATTATTTAATCATTCTCTGGGGACCTATAACTTTGATTTAGTCCTCATGGTAGCTGAGAAGTCACAAAAGGTATGTAACTTTTTTTGTACCATTTTGAAATTTCCTTGTGGGACCCGGTTCTTTCGAGTGATACTTTATCTAATGCTACACAAGTGGATGCAGATCTGCGTCTCCAGGACTGGAATTGCTAATCCCCATTGTCTATATAGTTCTACGTGTTTCCACTTTTTTTGAGACAGTATCTCTCGCTGACCTGGAACTCACTAAGTAGGTTGGCTAGCTGGCCAGCAGGCCTCAGGGATCTGACTATCCATTTTCCAATGCCAGAATATCAGGCCCATGCAACCATGCCTGACTTTTTATGTGGGTTCTGAGGATCTAACTAAAGGTTCTTGTGCTTACAGTAAGCTGTATCCCTGGCCCAGAAAGCTGCTCTTTAGGAAGAGCTAGGCATGGTACAGAGCAGGAGGTGGTAGGGTCTCATAGGCTTGGATCCAACTCAGTACATTTTTACCTTTGTTTTGATGTGTGCTTTACATTCTGGCATGTAAACTGTCATCAAGGACACTGAGAGTTAGGTTTGGCTCTCTTAGGGGAGATTTAGGTTCACTGTTGACTGTCACTTAGACTATAAGTTGTTGTTTTCCTTGTCAGCCTGTATTTAAGGAGCTGAGGCTGTTGTGAGATGTAAAGGTTAGTCATTATTCCAAGTGTAATTAAACTAATAACACCCAAATATGAGCTCTTTTTCCCAAAATTTGATGTATTATATGATATATAATTGATGTATGAATATAATACACATTTAAAATTATGCTACTCTACGCTTATTGCCTTAATTATAATTTATATTATGCAGATATTACAAGTAATAACTTTTTTCCTAGGATCCTAAAGAATATCTTCCATTTCTTAATACACTTAAGAAAATGGAAACTAATTACCAGCGGTTCACCATAGACAAATACTTGAAACGATACGAAAGGGCCCTTGGACACCTCAGCAAGTGTGGTAAGGGTTTTTTGTTGTTGTTGTTGTTTAATTTGGATTGTTTATTTGTTGTTGTTGTTTTTCGAGACAGGGCATTGTGTGTGTTTGGCATTGGCTGTCCTCCGATGCGCCTTCTTCTGCCTCTGCCTCTGCGCCTCTGCCTCTGCACCTCTGCCTCTGCCTCTTGAATGCTGGGATTAAAGGTTGTGCCACCACCTGGCTTGTGGTAAATTTTTATTACTGCTTTTAGTGTTCATTACTGCTTCAAGTCTTCTATGAAACTAGACTATAAGATAAGATACAAAAAGTTCAACATTAATGTTGCTTAGAAAACATAGATGTAAGTGAAAGCCATTCATTATACTTCCAAAATGTGACTTTTTTTTTTTTTCAGGACCTGAGTATTTCACAGAATGCTTAAATTTGATAAAAGATAAAAACTTGTATAAAGAAGCTCTGAAGTTATATCGGCCAGACTCACCACAGTACCAGGTATGTGGTGGGTTAAATGAGGCCCCTGATTTTGCTTTGGACATAAGTCAGGAAGTGAGGACATCTTGAGTCTAAACACTGTCCTTCGGCTTCTAGTGTTGTCCTATGACCCATCAGCCTCATCTTAAACTTGTTAGGAGAAAACTAGCCAGGACAGCAGTGCTTCAGGAGTTCCAGAGGTTGGTTTATGTAAACAGCTCTTTAGTGTTTCTTATGTACCATGTACTTTGCTTCAAAGTCAGTGTATTATCTCACCCTCCTTGTGGCCTGATAGGGTGCTGTTCCCAGGTTACAGATGAGGCCACAGCTTGCATAAATGTCCAGAGCTGCCTAGTGGCTTGCCTAGGGCGTTGAGCCCAGGCTCTGTGACCACCGTGGCCATCCATCCATCACTCTTCTGCATGCCACCCTCATTACATTTTGGTTTGTCTGCAAATCGCACACACATTCTTATAGTTTGCTTCCTAGTGCTATGATAAAACACTGGCTAAGGGGCTGGTGAGATGGCTCAGCAGGTAAGAGCACCCGACTGCTCTTCCGAAGGTCCGGAGTTCAAATCCCAGCAACCACATGGTGGCTCACAACCATCCGTAACAAGATCTGACGCCCTCTTCTGGAGTGTCTGAAGACAGCTACAGTGTACTTAAATAAATAAGTAAATCTTTAAAAAAAAAAAAAAAAAAAAAAACACTGGCTAAAAGCAGCCTGCGGAGGAAGGGGAGGAACTTGGAAGTAAAGCAGGGACCGTGGAGGAATGCTGCTGACTGGCTGGCTCTGTGGTGCATCTTCAGCTCCTGCCTTACATAGCCTGTGCTGACATACCCAGTGGTTCCTTCTATAGACAGCGCTTAGCAATCAAGGAAATGCCACCCTGACAGCCTCAGGACACTCTAATGAAAGCAGTTCCTCAATTGAGGTTTTCTCTTCCAGGTGCTTTGACAACCAAGGGTAGCTATCAAACATGTCTCTCTGTGTTCCAGTCTCTGCCAGTTGCTTATTATTATTACTGTAATTACCATTATTCTTACTTATGCTTATGTGCCTGCTTTTCTGTTTTTACACTGGGTTCAGGCAGCTGCCCACAGAGGCCAGGAAGGGGTGTTGGCTCCTCTGACACCTGCCTGATATGGTGTTAGGAACTGAACCTGGGTTCTCTGCAAGAACCTCAAATGCTCTTACCCTCTGAGACATCTCTCCAACCCCCCCCCCCCCCAGCCAGCTTCTTCAGCACCGCTTTCTCGAATTCTCCATATTAACTGTAGATTGTTCCCCAGATGGGTTGAATAATGACCTGCCAGCTCTTTATTGTGTTCTTCAGTCTACCTGTCCATGGACATTGCCAGTCTCCCATGAAGGCTGTTCTTAGATTAGGGCTGGATAAACTGCTAATTTGCTACTTTGGCTCTGCCAGGCTGTGGCTTCTGGAAGGTGTGTTGTATTCCTGTATCTCTGCTTCACCCCGAGCTGCCTCCGAACTCTGATTTTTCTCTCCTTCCCTCAGCCCCAACATTAACCTCATCGTTACTCCTAAAATCTACTGTGCACATTCTTGTCACAAAACCCTTGTGCCTTACTTGCTCTCTCCTGACTGTTCACATAGCTTCATTCCCTTGTAGCCTTCAGAGGTAGCAAACTTTTCATTTCCCCATCATTTATCTTCCTCTACCATTTGTTATAGACTATGCTGTGTTAGCCATGGAGGCAAAGGTTTAATGCACTGGTCTTTAGATTTGTGTGTGTGTGTGTGTGTGTGTGTGTGTGTGTGTGTTGTGGGACAGGGTAGTTGTTACTCCTACTATCTAGAATAATGCATATGTAGGTACTCAGTCTATGTTGAGTGAGTAAATACTATGTCTTCAGAAAGGGTTTGAGTAGAAAAAGGAAGAGGCTCCAGAGTGGTAACTAAACTTGCCTACACTGGAAATAGAAAGAAACTATTACCACACATTTCTTTATCGATTCTCTGTATTTTGTCACAGGCAGTCAGCGTTGCTTATGGTGAGCACCTGATGCAGGAGCACCTGTACGAGCCAGCGGGGCTTGTGTTTGCCCGCTGTGGGGCCCAGGAGAAGGCACTTGAAGCTTTTTTGGCTTGTGGCAGCTGGCAGCAAGCCCTCTGTGTGGCTGCCCAGCTTCAAATGGCCAAAGACAAGATGGCTGGCCTTGCTAGAACTCTAGCAGGTAAGCAGGGCCATTTTCTGTTCATTCTTCAAAAGGTTGGTGTCTGTTGCTTTGTTTGGTAATTCTGTAAATACATTGAGGGCAACATTCCTGAGACAGACTCATTTTAGCTCTTTAAACAGAGCAAGAGTCCCACTGCTACAAGCACCTCCAAGTGTCCTGGCATATTTCAGCAGTTTACTTCTCTGACCTGGTTGTGCTGGGTGTATGTGGCTTTGCAGGTCCTTAAAACGAGATTGTGGCTGCAAATGTCCTTGAAGTTGCACTGTATTGTCTAGTCCATGTTACTCACTGACCCTTTGATATTATGGCCACATCTAACAGTGTAGCTGTGTTGGCCCTTCAAGAAGGTAAAGATGAAGTTTTGGATGGAGCTATTCTGGTGTAGCCAATATCTGGTTGAAAACCGTAATAGCAGATGCCAGGACTGGTGTGGACAAGACCACAGGTACAAGCAGAAAGCAGAGGCTGCTGAGTGGCTCGGGGCTGAGGGATTTCTTGAAGTGGAGGCTAGGCTAGCACGTCTGACCTCTGAGAGTAGTGTTACAGGGCTGGTAATGATCAATGAGGTAATGTCACTCACACAGGTGGCAGGTAGTAGTGAATACGATGTCTTGTAACCTTTGAGAAGAAAGGTGCTCCGAACTGGGGTGAATTGCCCGTGTTCATATAAGGAGCATAATGGGCTGTCCCAAGTATGTGCAGCAAGTCACTCACTTTGAACCTGGCCTTACTGGGTTTTGGCCTGGTCTGGAAGCCCGTGGGCTGTGCCAACATGCATTTGTTTTGTTACTCACCATGGATACCTGGTAAAAATCCATTCTAAGGCAGGAAGGGGTTAGGGCCTGAAACACTGTTCTATTCTCAGAGGTCAGAGGTCCTGTGATTAATTTAGATTCCTTTACTAGGCAGGCTAGCACTCCTCTGTAATCCCAGGGGGGCCACAGCTGAACATTTTCTGCTTCAGCCTGACCACATAGAGTACACAGTTAGACTGGATAGGAGGGGTGTGCTTCATGTTGTGTAATACCCCTGTGTCCTCACAAACACTCAGAAGCTTTTAGGCTGGTACATTGTAGGGCAGAAGTGGAAGCCAGTTTCCTTTTGCTGCCAAGTCCTTGTTGCTGTCTTTTCAGGAAAGCTGGTGGAGCAGAGGAAACACAGTGAGGCAGCAACCGTCCTGGAACAGTACGCCCAGGTGAGCTCCTCCCCGGACACCATATCAACAAGAGACTTTGCGTACCTGCTGATGCTGAAAACTGAAGACTCCTGCTAATGGGTAGCTCTTGAGGCGGAGTTGATTCTAAAGGATCCATTTGCTGACTTGCCTTGAAAAATCTCAGTCTGGTGGTGTGTCTAACCCTGCATCCAAATCTGAAAAGCCTCAAAACCTGCAGGGCTTGAGAACTGAGAGGGAGGCCACAGACTTGAAATCCTGTCCTATCCACCGGACAGGTTGTATTCAAAGTGTAGGACATGGGTGTGTGTAGGAAATAGAAATGAGTTTCTTGCTTAAACTTCCCTTCTGTTCCCCAAGATAATGAATTGTATATGTGTAAATATTCTAATATCTGAAAAGAAAAACCCAAGTTCTTGAGGTCCTAAGCTCATATACCTTCTTTGCTGTAGTGTTTGCTAGTGACTTGACTCAGTAGAAAGCAAACTCAACTTCCTGTGTTATCTTTGGAAAGAAGTGGTGAGCCTGGGCTTTAGGAATTCAAACCAGGACAAGTGGCTGAGGTGCCAGGTTGTTCCTGCAATCTTTCAGTCCCTACCTATTACAGAGTCCTCCTGGCTGGTGTACCCCATCCCCTGCCCTAAGCTCTCTAGCACAGGGCTCTGGGCTGTTCTTCCTATTTTGTCCAACCATTTTGGTTACCCACTCTCTTTGTATATTGAGTTTCAGCCCCAAATGAATGAAAAAAGGAAGGAAAGGCTGTGACTGCTCCTAGGTATGATGGAGGAAAAGGTTTATTGAAGATGTGTGGGAGAGCATAGCCAGAGGCAGCAACATCTGGGACAGGCCAGAGTGGACATGACCAGAAGATGTTGTGCCCTGTGAGGAGAGTGGGGAGGGAACGAGTGGGGAACCAGGTACACTGGCTAGAAGCCCAGTGTTAACGAAGAGAGCCTGTAACCAGAGTGGTTGGATTATATAGGGAAGAACAGCCAAGTCCCCTAGGCTGAAGAGTTTAGGGTAAAAGGCTGAGAATGGCAGCCAGGGGGAACCCTGCCGCAGGTAGAGACGGGGATTGTAGGGAGAACCTGGTCTACACGTCTGCTTTTGATGTTAAGTAGGCACCTCTGCCATTTGTACCAGTTTGAAACTTAACAATTAGAAGATAGTTCATTAAGCAGTGGGCACTGTCTTGCCTTTTAGTACCCTTCTGTATATTAAAAATGTTTCTTTTTAACCAAGGTGGCTTGGAGGTTTCCAGTGTTTGGTGGATTGTATGTGAAATTTTGGTAGAATTACAAAATTCTACCAAATGTATTATGAAAGTATTAAGGCTGCACTGACCACAGACTGCTGGGACACAGGCACACAGTGGGTAGACAGACACCAAGGATTGCTGCTGTGTTTCATTTTGGCTTTTTGTGTTGTTGTTGTTGGTGGTGGTGGTGGTGGTGGTGGTGTTTTTGAGACAGTTTCCCTGAGCAGCCTTGGCTGTGCTGGAACTCACTCTGTGAACAGGTTGGTCTTGAACTCACAGAGATTAAAGGTGTTGTACCTGTCACCAGTTCAGTTTTGACCTTTTGAATGAGAAGACTTTTCTGTTTTGTTTGTTTCTACATGTGTATGCGTGCAAGTGCACATGTGTGTGCACTTATTTGGCAATCAGAGGACAACTTTCAGGGCGTTCTTCTCTCTTTCCACTATGGGTCCCAGGGGAACAAAATAAGATGGACAGGCTTATGAGGAAAGTAGCATTATTGTTCATTTGTTTTTTTATTTATTCATTTATTTAGTCTTGAAACAAGGTCTCAGCATACCCTATGCTGGCCTTGAGTTCCTGATTCCCGTGCCTCTAACACCAAAGTGCTGTGATTACAAGCATAAACCTCCGCCCCTGGCTTATGAGAGTTTTATAGTTGTCACTGCTTGTATTAGGATAGTTGTGAGAAACAGGGCCAATAGAATGAATATATATTAAAAGGAAAGGATATGAAGAGCCGCACTCAGTATGATCTGGGTAGTCTGCAGTGACTGTCTTCATTTGGAGAGGCTGAGACCCACGAGCTGCTCAGTCCACAAGGCGGCGGTGCACTGCAGGGCTGGAGGCTTCAGTTCATGCTGGAAGCCTGAAGGACTGGGTTCTGATAGCAGTGAAGGGACGCAGCAGCAGCAATCTGGTGGATGAACTCGCCAGCAGGACACAAAGCCCAGCAGACAAAAATCAAAGCTTTCCCCTCCCACTTTCTTTAGTCTGGGCTGTGCCAGAAGGTGCTGTCGATGTGTAGGGTTGGGCTTCCTACTTTACGTGACCAGATCTACAGAATCCTCATAGCTGTGCCAGCTGCTTATCTTTAGTTAGAGTCCAGCTTCAGTCAAGCTGGTAATCAAGGTTAATTTTCACACTGGTAGACATATTTAAGACAAAAAAATTGTACTGTTAGGAGATTTCAAGGTCTGTCATGGGTTAAGATGGAAAGATGATAATTTGTATTTTAGTAGATACTGTAAGAAACTACATTGATTCAGGGAGCTGGAGAGATGACTCACCCCTATGGCAGTTCACAGCTCCAGTTCCAGGGCTCCTGTACCCTTTTTTGGCCTCCATGGTCACTTGGCATGCACGTGGTGCACAGACATATATGCAGACAAACCATTCAGATGAGAATAAGTAATAGCATTTTTAAAATGAGAGAAGAAAGTGGGTTGGGTGATTGAGCTGAAACATCAGCTCAAAACCTTGCCTAAGAGTGTAGAGAGCTTAGAGGAAGATCTAGAACAAAGCTGTGTTCCTACTGAGATGTACCTCATTTCCCCCTGGATCTGCTTGCACCAGGTGTGTTAGCTGTGGCTCCGTAACAGTTTACTGTGCATACAAGGCAGCCAGCCGCTCACAGCAGATACCTATTAATTCACCATCTGGGCAAAAAGATGAGCAGTGCTTAACTTGCAGCTTAAAATCACCAATTTCAAACTTACTTTCCCTTTCTAGATTTTTGGGGGTTTTGTTTGTTTTAATTTATGTGTATGTGTATGTTTCTGTGTGAGCTATACAGCGGTGTGTATGCTTGGGTGCTTGGCCAGGCCAGAGAAGGGCGTTAGGTATCCTTTGTTACTCTTACCTTTCTTTTGAGGCCTGGAGTTCACTCCTTAGCTAAGCTGGAAGCCAGCATGCCTCATGGTCTTCCTCCGTCTGCCTACTCAGGGCTGGATTTTATACGTTTGTGGGAACCTCTAGCTTGTCAGCTCTTGTGGAGCAAGCCCCCTTCCCCACTGATGCGTCTCCAACGCCTCCATTTCTAGCTTAAGCAAATGCTAGAGTCCTGTTTGTCCTCATACACTATCTTGGCGACATTTTGCTGCTGCTTGTGAGTTATGCGTCTGTTCTTGAATTCTCTTGTGATTTCTTCATTGACCCATGAATTGTTCCAAAATGTGGTATTTAACTTGCAGGTATTTTGAAAATTTCCAGCCATCTCTTACTAATTTTTACTTTCTGTTGTGATTATATACTTAAAAAAATACTGGATGGGCCAAAATATGGTCACATTTAGAGAAAGTTGTGTGCCTGCATGGTATGATGATTACATTGGAGTGATCAGTCGTTTGTGCAGTAGGGCCTTTTCTGTTCTTATTGATTCTCTTAATACTCTTGAGTTGCTGGGAGAAAAACTCTGTTTAGATTTCCCATGTTTTTGCCTCTGCAAGTGTTTGCTTCCTACATTTTCAAGCTTTGGTATAGGTAGATGCCTGCCCATGGTCATGCCAGATACCATCCCTCTTCACTGGTTAGTAGTATTCCTTACATTCCTCATTCTGAAGTTGGCTTTGTGAATTGGGAATCCAGCTATTCCAGCTTTTTAGAAATTGTGGCATGCTTTTTCATTGTTTTGATCCATCTCTGCATTTTCATGTTTAGGTTTAGATTTTGTCCACTAAACTATGGCCCCAGTTCAGGCTCAGCACTGCTCATGAATTTATCATCATACTCCACTGTTGGTAATTAAGTGTCCCTCATGCTTGCTCTGTGATTTACAGTAAATACCAGCTACAAATTAGCATACCATTCCACATGCAGGGTAAGGGTCGCAACAAGGGCACCTTCCATTTCTCCTGCCTCTCCTTAGTGTATATTACAAATTCTGTAATTTGTTACTACTTTTGCTTTTAGTGATTAGAAAAATTTGAAATGACACAAATATGAATGTCTCTTACTTTTTCCCTTTCAAGAGAAGCTAGAAATGTGGTCTCTAATTTGATATTTTCTGAGCTTTAAGAAACTTGAAGGCACTCAAAATATATCTACAACCTGATCCTAAGAACTGAAAAACAAGGCACTTAGAGAAACCCGGCTAAATTTATTGATAAGTGTGGCGGTGTTCTTAGACCCCACACCAAGGTCAGCAGCTAAAAATCAGATCTATAAACTGGGCTTCATAGAAACTAAGAATTATCAAGACTGAACAAAGACAGCTTGCAGAATGGAAGAAAATATTTTCAAAGCATTTATCTGATAATGATTTAATATAATTCAACAAGAAACACGCAAGCTAACCAGGAAATTATTGTTTAGCTCACTATACTTTTTAGGGTATGGTATTATTTCCAGTTAAGCTCGGCAGTGAATTTGGGAAAATACCACTTTGACAAGCTTGTCTTGTGGCTTTGATCTCCCAGGAGCTAACAAAACCATGCTTGTATCACTCAGAAGATTACCCCCCCCTTTGTCTTGTACACCATTGTTTATGGAGATTAATATCTAGAAGATACTGGGCAGGCAAGATGCTAAGAACTGGAGCTGTGAAGGCTGGGCTGCCTGGGGGGAGGAGGGGCTCTGTGGCAGTTTCTGGCTGCCGTGTTCACCAGTGCTCCCTTGCTCTTCCCTTGTCAGGATTATGAAGAAGCTGTGCTCCTGCTGCTAGAAGGATCTGCCTGGGATGAAGCTCTGAGGCTGGTAAGGAGGCTCTGAAAGCTTCTCCTGTGCTGGGAGGGGGTGGCAGCGGGCGGCGGCGGGCGGCTTCTGAGTGAGGTTAAATAGAAACGGCTCGCTACCCAATCCTAAGGACAAGCAGTACCTATAAGCCATTTAAAACTAAGAGGTGGTGGCACATGCCTTTAGTCCCAGCACTCTCGATAGAAACAGGTAGAGCTTTGTGATTTTGAGGCCTACTTGGCCTGCAGAGTGACTTCCAGGGCAGCCAGGGTTATACAGAAAAAGCCTGTCTTGAAAAAAAAAATGTAACAACAATAACAGCAGCAATACAAGTCTGTCCTTTGAAATTGGGCCTTCATATGCAACATACTGCTTTTTCTTGATAAAATGAATGGAATTGCCTTGGAATTCAACTTGGGAAGCTTGTTCCTCAGGAAATGTCCAGATCCCCTCTATTAGTCTCTATCTTAACTCTGTTGGGTAGAAGTGTTCCTGTCCTAACAGGCTACATTTTTTTCCCCTCTTAGGTATACAAGTATGACAGAGTGGATATTATAGAAACCAGCGTAAAGCCTTCCATTTTAGAAGGTGAGGATTACATTTAAGTAGTGTTCCCTTTTAGAATTATGGAGAAAGGAAAAAGAGAAAGATAAGGCAGGAATCCTTATATTATTGCATTTTACTATTTTCTGCTGACTTTACCAGAGTCTTTGAGAATATAGCAAGTTGTGAAGTAATGACATTGACAACATTTTAATGTTGAAAGCTGAGATGCAATATGGTTAAGTCTTTGTAATCCATGGGTTTGGACTTATGTCAGGCCTGACTGACTCTTTCAGCTTTAGTGTCCCTTGGTAGAACAAACTCTGCCTTCTGCAGCCTGCCTCTCCCTGTAAGGTACTGCACTGAGATGGGTTACATGTTGATGGTGGTTGTTGCAGGGGAATCTTTGTGTTTGGAATAGTTAGTAAGCTTGGACATGCAGTATGTTAGATAGTAGTATTTTTTTCAGTGGTAACTTTCCTGTTTTTATCCCTTTATTATTATTAACAGATAAGTGCCTACCTGCAATTTT
The DNA here is from genome assembly GCF_900095145.1 of Mus pahari. NCBI lineage: Eukaryota > Metazoa > Chordata > Mammalia > Rodentia > Muridae > Mus > Mus pahari. The sequence goes on along the minus strand of NC_034595.1, from coordinate 10,691,573 downwards.
ATTTCAGATTCTACAGAAGGTGCAGGGTATGTGTGTGTGTGTGTGTGTGTGTGTGTGTGTGTGTGTACAATCATAAGCATTTTTATGGAGAAACAGGAGGTAAAAAGTACAGTAAAATACTGTGTATGGTAAATATAGGTGAAGGATTTACATATGCTTGGGGCTATTAGAACTTTTGAGTAGGCTTGAAATTTTTCAAGATAAGCTAAAACATATTTGTGAATAAAGTATGTGGCTCCAGAGAAGAGAATAATATTAACTAGCAGCTGCAGAATGTCTGGTCTCTGGGTCCCTCAGAAGCAACTTGGGAAGGAACATCGGTTTCACATACAGAATCTTAGGGAGTCTGTGTTGGCTTCAGTGCTGCCCTCTGAGCAGGGCTGCCTGGTGAATACATTTGTGTGTACTCACATTCTTGCCTTTCCTGCTTCTGATTACAACTGGTGGGGACTTTTGGACCCGTTTGCATCCCAGACTGAGTATAGAAAGCTTCCTCTCTGACCCTGTGCCCTCATCTAGGCTGCTCCTACCCCTGACAAAAACTTGGGAATAAGTCGGGCAGTGGTGGCACACATCTTAGATCCCAGCATCAGGGAGGCTGAGGCAGGCAGATCTCTATGAATTTTAGGACAGCCAGGACTACAGAGCAAGTTCTAGGTCAGCCAGGGGTATGCAGAGAGACCCTGTCTCAAACAAAACAAAACAAAGCAAAAACAAAAGCAAAAGTTGGGAATGCTGACACTTCTCTGTAGAAGCTTAATATCTTTGCCCTTGGAGAGCATAGTTTGTTTGTATTTCCTTGTATGCTGCTCATGCTGTTTTTCTACGGGACCGTGATTTTAGGAACCATTAGAAGCTTCTGTTTCACACTCCAGCCATATCCGTGGGTTCCAGAAGCAGCATTTAGGCTCTCCCTCCTGCCTGTGTTAGCAGCTCCCTTCACTTTCCCTGTGTTTGCTTTTCTCACTTTAGATTGGGTATCAGGTCTTCAGTGAAAGGATTTTGTAAGTTTAGTGGTACTGGCATGGTATCCTGAGGGTGTCTTTGCAGGTGTCAAGGCAGGCAGCAGTTGCCAAGAATTTAATTACTTAGTTCAGATTGATCTCATCAACTTTGATCAAATCTTGGGAAGTCTGATACCAGGAGATTTATTGCCAGTGTATTTAAACACAATAAAATTTGGAAAAAAGTTTTCTGGTATAATATAATCTCCAATGCATAATGAAGCAGGATTACATTGAAACTCAACTCAGGGTACATGTCATTTCTTCCAAGAAGATGGGTTCTGGAGTTAGGCTACCTGTATTAGCGTCAGGGCCTAAGGAAGGACCTGGCTTGGTCTCTATCATATAGATAATATAGAGGTCATTTGGGATATTAGCCACCTATAGTCATGAGTGGGACAGCCTTGGGGAGTCTCTGGCTATACAGATAATGTAAGGGTCATTTAGACTATTACTTATCTCCAGTTCTGGTTGTGGGTGTTTGGGGCAGCCACTGGCTATGCAGGTAATGTCAAGGCCATTAGATTATTAGCCATCTCTCTGGACCTGGTTGTTGGAGCTTGATATGGCCTGGCCCAACAGATAATGCAGATCACCAGGCTATTAATCACCTCCAGTTCTCAGCTTTCTGGGTGGAAGCACAAGTTTTATATTTTTCCATTGCAAAGAATCCTGCATGTTTAACATTCCTGGTTTCCCTGAAGATAATGCAGAAGAACTTTCATGCTCCCAACAGAACTGATGAACTCTGAGATCTGGGCTCTCCAACTCATTAATGGAGGAATAAAAAAAATTATGGTTGGTAGACCTGGATACATCTTTTATTATTGAATTTTAGCTTTGCTTCGTCATACCCCACTCACTTAAGTTTGATCTCTGCTTAAATATCATGCTCAAGGTATTTTTCATTCTGCATCCTCAGCCCAAAAAAATTACATGGACTTTCTGGACTCTGAGACAGCCACATTCATTCGCCATAAAAACCGTTTGCAGGTGGTTCGAGCGCTCAGGAGGCAAGCACCACAGGTCCACGTGGGTGAGTGCCTCCATAAAGTATCCTGCTGATACTGTGGTGTGTGGAAGATGGCCCCAGTGCGTGCTGTCTCTGCTGCTCGCCTGCTGACCGATTTCTGAGGCAGTCAGTTTATAAAGAGACAGGGTCTGTTTGGTCACATGGTCTTGGAAGCAGAAGAGCAGGGCATCAGCACTTCATTGCCAACATGTACTTAACTTTGGAGGGCATTGTGACAGAAAACCAGGTTGACAAATCCAAGAGGTACATGTGTAAGAAGTGAGGGGCAACACCAGTCTCAGTGCAGGAGTCCCACAAGAGCCAGGACTCCACAACTGTGAGGACAGCATCAGTCCCTTGCTTCATCACTGTCCCATTGAGATTTAAGCCACACTACTGCTTTATGCTGTACTGTGGTTGTCTGAAAGTTCATAGGGGTTATGTATATTGGAGAAGTGCTTAAGATCTGAGAGAGGCAGACATCAGAAGATCTCTACCAAGTAGTCCCTCCTTTCCTTATCCTGCCAGACCAGTGATGTCTTCGGTGTTTCATAAAACGAGTTAGTCCCTTCCTACCTACTCCCCACAAAAGGAAAAGAGTGAATAAGGTAAACTATAATGTTACCTTATTTACTTTGAGATCAACTTTGTAATATCCATCTCCAGTATGTGCTGATGGAATGTATAGTCATTTATGTCTGCATCTGGGTCATCTTCTCTAGATCACGAGGTGGCCCATGGCCCAGAGTCGGACCTCTTCTCGGAAACCAGCAGTATTATGAGTGGCAGTGAGACGAGTGGCAGATACTCCCACAGTAACTCCAGGATATCTGCGTACGTACGAGACCTAGGCACACAGCAACATGACAGATGGCTTTCTCCGAGGGGAGCGCGGGGCTGGGGAGTGGAAGGATGTCCCTCAGGGATGGTATACACTGTGCAAGGACCTCCTGGCACATCCATAAGATGAGGCTGCTTTTTAAAGTTCACATCTTACTGTGGAATTGAAGTTGGATTTTTCTTTTCTTCATTGTTCCAATATGCAGTCAGATGAACCTCATTTATCTTGCCTTTATTTTTTAAGACAGGGTTTCAATATGTAACCCTGACTGGCCTGGTGCTTGCTTTATAGACCAAGGTTGGCTTCTGACTCACAGCAGTCCACCTGCCTCTGCCTCCTAAATGCTGGAACTAAAGGTTTGTGCCACTACATTTTACCCTGCATTTTACGCCCAACTTAAGAGAAAAACACAACTCTTGAGATCTTTGCTTCTTTCTAGACTCCACTGCTTATCTGTGAGGTTACTGCCTCATTGTTAACATCTCCCAAGATAGGACTGCCATCCGTAGACGCCCTGGTTTCTTGGCAAGCGGCGGCCAATAGGCGCAGTCACCTCATCAGATTTCACTCAGGAAGAGCCTCCTCCTCAATGTCTGTGATTTCTGACAGGAGGTCATCTAAAAACCGCCGGAAGGCAGAGCGCAAGAAGCATAGCCTCAAAGAAGGGAGTCCCCTGGAGGGCCTGGCTCTTCTGGAGGCTCTGAGTGAAGTGGTCCAAAACATTGAGAAGCTGAAAGGTATGGTCTCAGTGCTCACCGATTCTTGACCACAGCAGGTGGCAATGGGTACCACAGAGATAGTCCATATTAAGATGCATGTGAGGCTGCTGAAATGGCTCAGAGGTAAGCCTGACAGTCTGACGTCTGACTCTGGGACTCACACTGTAGAAGGAAAGATCCACGTTTTACACATCGTTCTCTGATTTCCACCAAGATAACCCACGAATTAAATGTTTTTAAAAAGATGCTGTTTTCTAGTTAGAGCAGCAATTCACAACCTGTGGGTCAGAACTCCTCTTGTGCGGAATGACCCTTTCACAGGGGTCACCTAAGACTAGTATTTACACACAAGTATTTACATTATGATTCATAACAGTAGCAAAGTTAGAGTTATGAAGTAGCAATGAAAATAATGTTATGGGGGCCTGGAGAGATGGCTCAGTGGTTAAGAGCACTGACTGCTCTTCTGAAGGTCCTGAGTTCAAATCCCAGCAACCACATGGTGGCTCACAACCATCCATAATGGCATCTGATGCCCTTTCCTGGTGTGTCTGAAGACAGCTATAGTATACTTACATAAAATAATAAATAACATCTTTTAAAAAAAAATGTTATGGTTGGGGGTCACCACAACGTGAGGAACTGTGTTAAAGGGTCGCAGCGTGGGAAGGATGAGAACCACTGTATGGAACGCTCACTTCCGTACACACTCCTGAGTCAGCCCCACTGTGACGGGGTAGTGCTGAAGCCAGGGGCAGGGATTGTACAGCACAGCGGTCTGCTCATTCCCACTGGGTCTCTTTCCTCCTGATGTGCTGAGCTAGTCCAGCAGTCAGGAAGGGGTGGGGGTGGGGTGCATCTGTAAGGTGCTGTTAGACACTAGCAACTTGGGAAGGAGGTTACTGTATGATTCTGGCAGTGGAGTTGCAACACAGCTTACCATTTCCCATTTCTTCTCTAGATGAAGTGCACGCTATTTTGAAGGTGCTCTTTCTCTTTGAGTTTGAAGAGCAAGCAAAGGAGTTACAGCGGGCCTTTGAGAGTACTCTGCAGCTGATGGAGAGGGCAGTTCCAGAAATCTGGACTCCTGCCGACCAACAGAGTTCAACCACACCAGTAAGCTTCCTCAGAAGCCATGTGCACTCTCTTCCTTCTCACAGCTGTAGCCACATAACCCAGCATCAGAGAGAACCCTCTTTGTGCCAGGGATAAACTACTTCAGCTTTGTGCTTACGCTAGCTTCTGTTTACCTGCGTCATGCTAAGGTGAAGTAGGCTATTGCTTTTCCTTTCATGTAACGCAGCTGTCTTGGGTGACCTGAGAATGCCCAGTGCCAGTGGAGTAGGGAGGGGAAGCTAGGATTTGAGTTGCCCTTTGCTTCCCAGACCCAAAGTCACAGAGGGGACAGGAGCTTTGTGCCCGTGAAGCCTTCCCGTGGGTTATCATCCCTGTGCGTTTTAGGCCGAAGCTGGCTACCTGAACCCTCAAGTCAGTTGTTGAGAATCTTGATTGATTAGGCTTTAGGAAGGCTGATGTGTGAGTCCAGAAAGGAAAAGTCCCCATCTGTTATTTCCACACAGAATTTAATGCCTGGTTGGTTAAACAAGCACTGGGGCTGGGGGTGGGGAGGAGGGCTGAAAAGGCAAATGAGAGACACAGAGAACTAGAAAGGCATCTTCCCGTCCCTGCTGAGGAAGAGCAGACAGAGCTGGGAATGGTGACAGGCCAGAGGCCCGTGGTCTGCAGCCTCTGGAGAGGGTGCTGCCTAGTGGGACCTGAGGAGGCTAGTTCTCAGTGAGAGATAGATAGCCTCTGGAGTGAACAGCTCTTCCAAGCAGACGGGTCACTTTCCCTCTGACTTTGCCATCCCCCTTATTGGTGGAGTATACAAAGGAATCAGCTGAAGAGAAGTGTGCTTCATGCCCAGCCCTGCCTTCACTGGCAGTGGACAGAAGGCTGGATTTGGTACTTAGCAACAGGAGCTTGCAATCATTTCATTGGCTAGAAACACTGGATTCTGGGTCTTGATTTCTTCCGTTACTAGGGATACTTCTGTGTGTTTGACTAAAGTGCTTTGAAGGTTCGATAAAAGGCTGTCTATTTGTAAAGAGCACTTCACAAACCACAGCAAAAAAGGCAGCTAAAAATCAGGTGCTACAATGCTTGAATTTATTGTAATGGGTGTTGCTTAGAAATAGCATTTTCAAAACTGTAGTGTTTTGAAGTCAACAATTTAGAATGTCTCTCCACTTTTGCTCAGAAAATATTGGCTTCTAAGACACCAACTATGTAAATCTTGAGGATAACAAGTATGGATTTGTTTTGTTTGGAAATGTAGAAATGGGCCATGTTCTGGGTACCATGAGTCACTTGCAAACGCTCACAGTATTAAAGCTGGTATCTCCCCGAGGCTCACTGCAGGTGTGGACCCCAGTGAAATCTATGGAGGGTTGGTGGTCCACTCATAAGATGACACATATATTTTTTTAAATATAAAAGTTATTATTTCCCACAGTTCTTGTAGAACTCTCTCCTCTGTTATTTGTTTCTGGAAATCAGGAGGCAGAGGTCCGAGATGAGACAAGGAAAGAAAGTATGTTGAAATGATAAGGGAGAGAAGAGTTACCTTGTCAGAACAATAACTAGAAGAAGCAGCAGGCTGGGGTGCTGCTAGTGGAGGCTTTTGGTCTGCCTCTATCTGAAGTGTAATCTCTGCTGACATAACCTGTTTTCTGCTCAGGTCCTAGGTCCCAGTTCCACTGCGAATAGCATCACAGCCTCTTACCAGCAGCAGAAGACTTGTGTCCCTGTTCTCGGTTAGTGTCTCTTCTCTCCTGATTATCTCAGTGTTGTGCAGGGCTGGGTGTTGGTGCTGAAGAGGTCAGCTATAGAAGGGACCCTCTCAATTCCAAGGCCACACTTAAGTGGCTCTATTACTTGTAGTGGTGGCTTGGAGGGAAGAATACACTATGGCTTTTTCTGTTTGTATTTTTCAAGACAGGGTCTTACTATGAAGCTCTGGCTAACCTGGAGCTCACTCTGTACACCAAGCTGACCTTGAATTCAGAGATCCATCTGCCTCCTCCCAAATGCAACTAAAGACATGTATCACTATGACCAGCATAATATGACCTCTGTTTAATTTTAAACTAACTCTGGAGAAGCCTGTGCCCAGTCTAGGACATGTCCTATCCTCTGTCTCCATCATTCCTCTCTCCGCTTTTCATAATGCCTGTGCTTCAGTATGAATTAAAATCTTTTCTTAAGAAAACTTTGCTTCAAAAAACATGCAGTGACAGTTGCATGCAGTGTTCATGCACACGTGCACATCATCACAACTGCAGCATGAGCCCTAACAGTCCATGCCTATGCATGTGCAAGATTTCTGAGTTGTGATTTGGGCTCTTTCAATCTTCAGAACATTTTTAGGAGATAGATATTTATATTACCTTACAACTGATGGTTGAATTTGAAAGCATATCTAAATATTATCAGTTCTTTACATTTCCTATTTATTTCTGCCTAAAATGTTTTGTTTTTTTTTTCTCCCCTTGTGGGAAATGGTTCTTAGTTACATGATGTACTAATACAAGTTAGAAACCATCAAGGCTTCATCTTGAAAGCTGTCTTGAAATTTGCATGCATGTATTTAGCACCTAAGCATTTGGACTTCAGGTCGACACTCCGCCATAGCCGCCTCTGTGCTCTGGAGAGCTAACTGCCTTTAAATTTTCTGCTACTGGGTTCCTTTGTGCTAGGCAGTGATCTGGAGTGCTTCTCATGTGAAGGCTCTGCTGCAGTAGCGTTTCGATGACATTTGGAGTGGGCCTTGCATGGTTCCCTAGCACCTCATGCTGTCCGTCTCGTCTGAGCATGCTTGTCTGCCCAGGAACTGTATGCTCATCCCCTTCCTCCTGAGACTTGGCAGGCCATCTTTGACATCTTTGACACATTTCCCATGTGAAGCAAAAAAAAAAAAAATCGTCTTAGACCTGAAGCCATTTTGCTGTTCTGTTCTGTTGTCTAGTCCCTGTGCCCATTCTTGCTGCTGACCTGGTTATGACCTTCAGGATAGCGTCAGTTTCTCCTTTCCCTAAGTTTTCTAATGGCTTACCAGCATCAAAGAGCACGTCTGATTCTCTCTGTAGAGAGTGTAACCTTTGAGGGGTCCTTGTCTAAGTTTATAATGTCAGTGTCCCATGGTTCCAAGACTGGGTGAGAGTTAATTTCATTTCTTGTCACGGACAGAGTAAACCTATCATGACACCAAGAGCATGTTAGTAGGAGCAGCTTACTGCTATGGCGGCAGGATTGTAACATGGCACCCAACAGGAACCAGAGAGGTCAGGTTCAAACCATAAACCCCACTTACCTCAGCTCCTGTGCCTGCTAGCTGTGCCCCATGGCCAAAAGGCCCTATAGCCTCCCAAAACACTGCTACCAGCTTGGGGTCGACTGTTTAAATAAGTTATGTGTGTGGATGATAGTGTATCTTACCAAATCCTAACAGGTAGAAAAAGAGAAAGTCTTGTCATTCGGAAGTAGTTACCAAAAACTACTCTCAAAATTAGTCCCAAATATCCCCTAGCCCTTCCCGTGCTAACACTGGTATGAATATGCTCACGGAGACATCAGCAGCCCTGCAGGCCATTCTCTGTGCTTGGTTTATGCTTGGTGCTATACAGCTACACAGATTGGTTGTAAGCCCTGCAGAAATGCAGGATTCCTGGCCACAGCTTGAAGTGATGTTGGGAAAGAGCTAGACTCAGAGCTGGATGTTACAGTCTTGGGTGCTTCTGCAGGGATCTGACTGCTCACGCCTCACTAAAGAATCCTCAAAGTATTTTTATTAAAATGAAACTTTTTGTCCCATGAAATTAAACATGAAAATGTAAAACACATCCCCTTTTTGCTGTCAGCCAGCCAGGTTGTCACTCTCCTGACCACATTTGACACGCTCTATTTATTGTTGGTTAAGTCTAGAATCAAATACAATTATGTTGTGATTTTAAAAGACAATAGATTATTTTATAACTTTACTTTTTTTAAAGATAAAATCTTATTCAGGCTTTAGCTGCCATGAAATTATGGACCTTGTTTATCTCTGTTTCGGTACTGATATTTTTATATAATCAAAACTTCTGGTGGCCTTATGTACATAGCTTCACTTGGTTGGTTGTTGTTGGTGGTAGTGGTGGTGGTATTTTTTCATTTCTGGTAAATGGCTGGGTGGATGATAAATAGGGGTAATTATAAACTGTTATGGTCAGTAGAAGAGTCTGGATTACAAAGTATATTGAAGAAAACTCAAATTTGATCCTGGCATGGTCACACAGGCCTGTCATCTCAGCTCTCTGAAGGAGAAGCAGAAAGATCACATGTAAGACCTGGGCTACAGAATAGCAAAATCCTTCCCACAAAAAAAAAAAAAAAAAAAAGAAAGAAAGAAAAGGAGTTAAAATCTGGCAATTCTTAATAAATTTATGTGCACGTATAAGCATGTATTTGTGGAAAATGAAAAATTATGTTTTAAAATTTCTCTTGGATTATTCTTACATTGTTAAATATGTAAAAATCATTTAATAATATATATATATATATATATATATATATATATGCAAACATACTACTAGAAATTTAATTATGACAAATAGTAATAAGAAAAACATTCTTATATATACTTTTTTTTTCATGCCTGTGCTTCCTATATATGATTCTTAGTTATATAGGAGACTCCTAAAAGTCTAAAGGAAGAAATACCTAAGTTTGCAGTTGTAATGACAGAGTCCTCACCTGAAGCTACTTCCTGCTTTACTCTTTAATAGTCACAGCCTTGCTGGCCATCCTGCTCAGGTCTACCACATGTTGTCATTGCTCGATGCTCTTACCACTGCCACATCTTATTTTATCTTTAAAACAAACAAAAAAAAAATCACACATTGTAAAATGTAGCTCTTAGATGTATAATTTAACAATTAAACCATACAGTGCAGGGCTGGAGAGATGAGTTGGTGATTAATAATAGCACTCATTGCTCTTGTAGAGGACAAGGGTTGATCCACCCATCGTTGGCTCACAGCCATCCAAAACAGTTCCCTGGGATTCAGTACCGTCTCTGGCCTCCAAGAGTACTGTGTGGATGGTACTGATACATATACACAGAGAAAACACTCACATACATAAAACACATCTAAGATTTAAAAAATAAACCAGAACAATGAACACTAGCCTTCCCTATTGAACCTTCTTGTGCTCTGAATCACCTAGTGAGCATGCCTGAGGCCTGATGCTCTCCCTCTCTTCTCAGGGCAGGGCCTCCAGGCTGCGCTTGCTCTAACCCCCCCTACCCCCCCCCCCCAACACACACACACATTACAGGGTGGCGGGCCCATTATCACTTGCCTTCCATTCTTGCTTCCAGATGCTGGGGTTTATATGCCACCGAAGATGGACCCGAGAAGCCAGTGGAAGCTGAGCCTGCTGGAATGACTGCCCTGTTAGGAAGGCATTGCTGGGAAGGCCATTTGTCCACTCAGTCCTCTTCATGCTTCTAGCTGTGGAGAACTGGAATGTGGGAGAGTCTGCCTTTGAACAGCCTCAGCTAGCACTAGGCAGTCCCCACTTTCTTTTTGGGTATCTTAGGTACTGTATCAGAACTTCGTTTTAGCCATCATATTGCAGTCTTTTTAAAAATTTCTGTTTAGCTGGCTGTAGTGGGACATGCCTATAATCCCAGCAGCCCAGGAAGCTGGGGCAGAAAGACTGATGCAAGTCAAGACCAGCGTGGCCTTACCTCAAAACAACCCATCCTGCTTGCTGTTCTTGTACTTAGTACTGTTTGAATGCATGGTTGTTAGGCAAATCATGAACTGGAGTCTCATTCCCAGACCCAGGCGTAGTTTCTGTTGCAACCTTAGACAACTCATCATTGATTTGATCCTCAGTTCCTGTTGTTCATAGGGAATGATGTTTTATGGTTTCTACCTCAAAAAGTGAAGACAAGTGGAACCATATTTCTAAGTTGTTCTGTGTTGTTAACATAGTATATGGTATGTATGTAGGCAGTTCTGCCAGCTTTTAGTAAGATGTGATTGCATAGCTGGCATCTGTTCATTAACTCAAAGCAGAATAAAAAGCTAACTGTTTGGGGACTGGAGAATTGACTCAGTGGTAAAGAGCAGTTGTTGCGGGTTGGCGAGATGGCTCAGTGGGTAAGAGCACCCGACTGCTCTTCCGAAGGTCCGGAGTTCAAATCCCAGCAACCACACATGGTGGCTCACAACCACCCGTAACAAGATCTGACTCCCTCTTCTGGAGTGTCTGAAGACAGCTACAGTGTACTTACATATAACAAATAAATCTTTAAAAAAAAAAAAAGAGTTGCCTTGGTCATGGTGTCTGTTTACAGGAGTAAAACCCTAAACTAAAACAGAAATTCATCCATTCTTTTGGGGCTGGTGAGATGGCTCAGTGGGTAAGAGCACCTGACTGCTCTTCCAAAGGTCCTGAGTTCAAATTCCAGCAACCACATGGTGGCTTATAGCCATCTGTAACAAGATCTGACTCCCTCTTCTGGAGTGTCTGAAGACAGTTACAGTGTACTTACATGTAATTAATAAATAAATAAATAAAACATAAAAAAAAAAAAAAAAACAGTTGTTGCTTTTGCAATGGACCTGGGATTCCTAGCACCCACATAGCAGCGCACAATGGTCTGTTTTCTCCAGTTCTAGAAGATCCTAATGTCCTCTTCTGATCTCACTGAGCACCGGGCAAGCATGTGGTACACAAACATGTGGCAGGCAAAATACTCATACACACAAAATAATCTTTAAGGAAAAGTTTTAAATTAAATATGTTATCCTACCATGTTATGTGCTATTGGCTTTAATTGTACTAGACCTCCTCTAGCTGGCACTGTTCCAGGGACTATATGTTCTGCCTCAATATGTTCTGCTAGAGAGTTATCAAGAGTAGGGTGGACTTCAGTGATGGGTAGACAGCAGGCATGTGTGGAGCAGGGTTGGAGGTTACTCTTCGTTCCCCAGACACTGCCTCCTTTGACTAACGCATTTTGTCTGCATGTGTCCAGGCAGACTCACTTAGCTTTTTGTATGGCATCAGATGCGGAGATGCAGAGTTTGGAGTTTACCTAGCTGGTTCAGTCTCTCAGTAACTGTGCTTCCTCCTCAATTTTGGAACTGTATACACTATGCTATTATATGTTGGAAGTATGTGATTTGCTTTTTGGTTTTGATTTTACAGAAGATTAAAAATAAGAGATTGCATAAATCTTAGAAGAAACTTTGGACTTTTAAACACTGTTGAGAGAGTGTTAGTCTATGGGAACTTATGAAGTAGGACTAAATGCATTTTGCATTATGTATGGCTGCAAGCCTGTGGGGGCCAGGAGTGGAATATAGTGGTTTGAATAGGAATGGCCCCCATAGACTCATGTGTTTGAACCCTTGGCCCATGGGCAGTGGCACTGTTAAGCGTGGTCTTGTTGGTGTAGATGTCCTTGTTGGAGGAAGCCTGTCTCTGTGGAGGTGTACTTTGAGGTCTTCCGTGTTCAGGCTATACCCAGTGTAGCACAGAGTCTCTGCTGCTAACTTCTGATCAAGATAATAGAACTCTTGCCTTGTACAGCACTGTGTCTGCCTGCTAGGACAATAATGGACTAAACCTCTGAGACTATAACCAGTCCCAGTGAAATGTTCCTTCGAGGTAGTTGCTGTGGTCTTGGTGTCTCTTCACAGCAGTGAAACCCTAAGACATGAACTGACCTGGCTCCATCTTTACTCTTTTGATGCTGAAGTCCCAAAACTCAGCAGACATCTTGATGTAAAGATGAGGGTTTGGGTTCTGAATCCATATATTTTAGAGTCCTTGAACAGAGGAACAGCACTTCTCCAAGCCTGTGTGTTCCTTGCTGCCAGTAAGCCCTTTTCTGTGTTATTGGCATTTTGAGTGTTATCATCTGCAATGCCTGGAATGGCACTGTAGGTATGTTATTTACAATTTCCCTGGCTCTGCTCACTAGATAGTAGTACATATTTCCATCCCTGTTGTAACAAACGTGTCATGTTACCCTCAGTTAGCTGTTAAGCTTATTTGATGCCAGAAATACTAAACTGCTGTGTCTGTGTGTAAAGACTGTCTTTTCTGCTGGGACAGCTGGATCCAGTGAGGGGATTGAGTGCTCTGAGAGTACTGTTGTATCAGCTTTCAGTTGTATCAGTTTTTATAAGTGCTTAGGCCTGGAGACTCCTTTAGAAAACTCTTCTTGTCCCTCCCTCATCAAGATCCTTCACCCTCTGGGGCTCATTTACTTAGGCTCATCAACATTTCTATCTGAAGATAGAAATGATTTATGACTTTTCCATTTTAATGTTTAAAATACATTTTCTAAGAATGTATATGGTTTACCAATGCTGTGTAAAGGTGTTGAGAGATGGAGCTCTAATCAACCTGAACTTGCCCCTAGTGAGTGCTCATGTAGTGTTGTCAGTAGGGTAGTCCAGGAAGAAACTGAGATAAGATGTATGGACGCTCCCAACTCTTCTCTGATCTAACTCTCCTGGGTAAGGCTTGGTCATCTTGTCAAACCATGGGACCCTCGGATGTCTTTCCATTGCTCTTCATCTTCACCTCCCTGCTTTAACTCTCTGATGTCACATAGATATGCTAACCCTCCTGGTCTTGGTCCAAGCTCTGACATGCTAGGCACCTAGGCAGACATGGAGTTGAGTGAATGGCTCTCGGAGATGCTTAGTGTGTGATTGTGACTAAGATCCCTCAGCAAGACTTGAAGGCTCGTGTTTAAGAGCTAAACATCACAGTTGGAGCTATTGGAATCACTTTTTTTTTTTTTTTTTTTTCGAGATGGTTTCTCTGTATAGCCCTGGCTGTCCTGGAACTCACTCTGTAGACCAGGCTGGCCTCGGACTCAGAAATCCGCCTGCCTCTGCCTCCCGAGTGCTGGGATTAAAGGCGTGCGCCACCATGCCCAGCTGGGATCACTTTTGGGGGGACAGATCTTGAAGCATGTATCATTGGTAAGAGAAAGCCACTGGTCAATACAGGGAAACTGATTGGGGTGGCTGGGGTCTCCAGTCAACCACTGGGGTTGTCAACAGCAGCAGCTGCTGCTTCAGCCCGCATCTTGGAGACATTTATACACCTGAACAGACTCGAGTATCAGATTCCTCCGAGCCATTGGGCAGCAATTGATCAGAGGGAGTCCTGGGACCATGGGATGTCTCAGGTTCTGCACTGTCTAGATGTCCTTTGACCACTGTACCCTTCCCTGCTCTAAGGGGCTCTGAAAACCCCAATGTCTTAAGGTCTGGTCTCAGGGGATCTCACTGGGACCTCCAGAAATGTGAGGTAACCACCAGACAAGATCACTTGGGCATGGATTCAAGCCAGAAAGTCTTTATTAACTGGCAACTAAACTGGGTGTTCAGGACCTGAGTGCAGTCCCAAGTTCTCAGAGTGAGCTTTTAAACAAAAATCGCATCCTGTGTTGACACCTCAATTAGTAAGAACACTCAGCTGAGAGACTGCTGTTTTATGGGAGAATAAACTCGTTTAGCATTCTGTAGAGAACTATGGATGGGGAGCCTCTTTATCCTTTAACATCATTTACTCTTCATTTGTTTTGATCACATTTTTCCTTACATATATTTTAACAAAAATTCCTCCAGTGGGAAGCACAAAGGGCAGAATAATTCTAGAGCTCCCATGAGAAACTTTCTGAGCCGTTAGCATAGTGCATGTGATTCTCTCCTACACCCCTTCCACGCCCAGGCTTTTGTGCTTTTTAAAGTGATGCAAACATCCATGTGGCTCTTACTATGTCAGGAAATAGACACTCTGAAGGGAAGGGGACAGACACAAGGGGTTTTTAATGCTACAGAAATGAACATGCCAACTCAACACCACGTGAAGAAGGTTCAGCCCTCACACAGGAAAGCTGGCATTGCCACCACAGTGAGCATGCTTTGTCTGCTCAAAAGCACCTTCTGTAGAGGAAGAAAGGCCCATGTTCCTGGTACTCCAGGCGATGGACCCACAGCGGTTGAAAGCCCTGGAGTGAGGCTAGGATGGACCCACCAGTCCAGACTGCAGTGTCTCTCTCAGGCAGCACGTTGACCTGGGGGGTGTCGTTGGGGCACATGCTGCTCAGTTCCTTCTGCAGACGGTTAGGGAACCCCCTGAGCATTGTGCTGCCCCCACAGAGCAGGATGTTCCCCATGAGGTCACGTTTCAGTGCAATGTCACATTTGTTAAGGCAGGACACTGTCTGGGTGTGGAGGCCCAGCTGCATGGACTTGATTAGAGATGGCTTGAAGAACATCTCCGAGCAGAGGAACCTCTCCTGACCCAGACGGATCTCTTTCCCATCGGGCAGGGTATAATGGATCTCATGTTCAGGGGCTGGGATTTTCTTCTCTTCAATGGGGTCCAGGGCCACAAAGCAGCACCTCGTCTTGATGTCCTCCACAATACCGAGATGGTCCTCAGAGAAGTGTTTTCCAGAGTTGTTCATCAGGTTCATCAGGTAGGTCGTTAGGTCAGATCCTGCATAGTCTAGCCTCCCTGTGATGCTGGGCAAAGGATAACCCTCATAGATGGGGACCACATAGGACACACCATGTCCAACCTCCACCACCAGGCCAGAGGTGCGTCCGTAGGAGTACATGGACAGGCGGGACTGGTAGGCAATGTGCATTGCAGGCGTGTTGAATGTCTCAAACAGCATCTCGGCATACTTCTCTCTGTTGGTATGAGGACTCAGGGGTGGGTCTGAAACCAGGACTGCATGATCCTCTGGGGCGATCTTCATCTCCTGCCGGAAGAGGTATTCCCAGATGTCCTGTACTGTGTCCCAGTCCACAATGATGCCATGACGCAGGGGGTTGACCAGCTTGAGATGTATATCTGGGTTAAAGAGCTCGTGCCCCACAAAGGTCTCTTTGCGATTATCCCCAGTCTTAGCCGTCTCCATGTAGGGCTTGCCCACTGTTGTTGAGATCTTATGAGTGGGCTTTGGCAGGCCAGCAAAGCCACATTTACAGAAGCCAGTGCCCAGGTCCACAACCACTGCTTTGGTTACCTCTAGTCTTGGCCTATCCTTGGACATAGTTGACTTAATGGGGTCTTCTGTCTCAGCATTGTCCCGACGGACCCATACCGCCCTTTTCGCTGGACCATCTTTTAGGGAGGCGGTTTGGAGGACCTGTGTCTGCATGGAGGCCTGGTCACTAGCTTTCTTGGCAGGTCTGTCCCCTATGTTTGCTGTCTGTGGAGCCCACACACCATCCAGAGACATACCGCTCTCAGAAAGCTCTCGATCCTGCTGGCTACAAGGCCTGAAAGACTTAAATCAGAGGATAGCTTGAGAATCTGTCCAACAGTGACATCACTGATTGTGACATAATTCAGCAACCAGAGGCTTTCTAGACACTGGAGACTAGTGTTAGGGTATGTTGGAGATACTATCTTTCAAGTCCCACCCCAGTTTTGTAGTAAAGATTGATATATTCACTCAGTTAATTGTTAGGTGCCTCTGACATGCAAGGCAGCCAGGAATACCACAGTGAAAAAGCAACAGAACCCCACCCTTATCTGGTTTACATTCTAGTTAGTGTGCACCAGGAGGTGGGGATATAGAGGGGGAAGGGGGGAACACAACATATTTATTTGTTGGACAAAAAAATAGAATTTAGAAAAGCTTTTAGAGACAAATCAGAGAAGGGGGCAGGGATTGGCCAGGCTGATGTGATGTACATAGGCTAGCCTCCCTGAGCTGGCAGTAGTTGTGTAAAGAGCTGAAGGAGGTGACCAAGTGACATGTGTGCTAGGGATGTAGATGCAGAGGACTAAGTCACGTGGCTGGTGAGTTAGTGCAGGGGCTAGCAGGACACAGCCAGCTCCAGCCCGTGCTAGTGTCTAACTGATTGGAGCAGCGGTGCTCCTTCCCTTAAGGATTTTGAGCCTGAGAAAGAGTTAAATCAACATCACAAAGACTGGCCCAAAAGCTGAGTGAAAATAAATGTGACTGGTCTCTGAGAGAACATGTTTGCTGACCCCCAACTGAGAGAAGCTGCAAGAAGACCAGTGCGATCAGGGGAAAGAACATGGAAGTTTAGATGGGGTGGGTGGAGAAGTCAGTCTGGTGGGGAGAATAAACAGGCCCCATCAGGCTGTGGACTCTTGTTAGGACTTCACTCTAGGGTAGGGTTAGAAAGCACTAGAGAAATTAGAACATGTTGACACTATCTGAGGTGTTTTGCTTGTTTGTTTGTTTTGTTTTGTTTTTGTTTTTTTTACCAAGGTCTACTATTGCAGTAACTGGCAAGCCCTGCCGCCTCACTGGGCACTAAGGTGATGAGAACATACATCCTTGAGAAGAGTTATTTTTGAACAGAGGCTTGCACCTTCATTAGGATCATAGAGTGTGCATTGAAGTCAGACCCTGCTAAGTCCTACCATTGGGAATACTAAGGCTCAGATGACATCCAGAAGGAGTAGACAGCCTCAACATGTGCTGCACACACGTGTTGACACACCTAACATTCATGTCTGAGGCTGCTTTACCATCTAACTCCAGCGGGACCCACCACACTTAGTGCAGAGGTCTTTAGACCTGGTTAATTGGTGTTGGATGAACTTCAGTTAAAGAATTATCACTCTTTGAACCTCTACACTAAGTGCAGAACACAGAATCTAACCTTATGTCTCATCTTAGACCTTACCCTGAGCTCTGCGCTAGATGCCAGACAGACACTATGGTGTGGCGGCAGATCCCCATGGCCTTAGATGTGGGATGAAAAGGCAAAAGGCTGCTAGTGTTATCATGGAATGCCTTGGTCTTGTGGAATTAAAGAGGGGACAGCACAGGCTCTGAAGTTTGTGACTAAAATGGAAGCAGCCTTCAAGGACATTAGGAGACTTGGTTACTCGGTAATGGATGAGCTTCAGTTAGTTATCACTCTTTAAAAATTGTTTGCTCTTAACTTTATATGGGCCAAGTAGTGGGAGTGGGTGGGTAGGGGAGCAGGGGCGGGGGGGGGGNATAGGGAACTTTTGGGATAGCGTTTGAAATGTAAATAAAGAAAATAATAATAATAAAAAAAATTGCTCTTGAATTCTCAACCTTTTAAAGGCTCTGCCCAGCCCCGAGATTCTGCAAAAATAACATACCAAAAGTACCTAGTGCTCTATGTGATTTTTCAATAGTGACTCAAATTTATCAATGCCAAGGAGCAGAGGTGGAAATAAAAGAATTATCACTGAGTGGTCAGGTATGGACATGTGAGAGGGAACGGAAAGAAAGAACCGAGGCCCGGTGTGTTTGGATTCTAAAGCTGCTGGTCCTTAGCCCTGCCCCAGAGCAAACTGTTAAAGTCACCAATGTGTGTGGAGGGCAAGAAGAGCAAGCCCCCCCTCCAACCCCCATGTAAATGGACCATTCCTGGTGACATCATAACCCAAGTGGTTGCCAAGGCACTGCTGGAGCTGGGATCTCATTTCTCCCCAGGAGCTCTAGGGTGTGGATGTAGGAAGGTGAGGAAGGGAGGCAGATGGCGACAAAGAACAGCCCTAGCCCTAGCCCTAAGCCCATGGGCACAGCCCAGGGCGACCCTGGAGAGGCAGGAACACTGCCAGCACCCGAGGCTGCTGGCATCCGGGACACAGGTTCCACTCAACTGAAGACAAAACCCAAGAAAATACGGAAGATCAAGGCGCTGGTCATTGACCTGGGCTCCCAGTACTGTAAGTGCGGCTATGCAGGAGAGCGGAGGCCCACCTATTTCATCTCCTCTACCGTGGGCAAGCGCAGCGCTGAGATGGCTGCGGATGCTGGAGACAACTTCAAGGAGACATACGTAGGCCATGAGCTGCTCAACATGGAGGCATCTCTGAAGTTGGTTAACCCACTGAAGCACGGAGTTGTGGTGGACTGGGATTGTATCCAGAACATCTGGGAGTACATCTTCCACACCGCTATGAAGATCATGCCCGAAGAGCATGCGGTGCTGGTGTCCGACCCTCCTCTCAGCCCCACCAGCAACCGGGAGAAGTACGCTGAGCTCCTGTTCGAGACCTTCGGCATCCCTGCCATGCATGTGACCTCCCAGGCGCTGCTGTCCATCTACTCATATGGCAAGACCTCCGGGTTGGTGGTGGAGAGCGGACATGGCGTGTCGCATGTGGTGCCCATCTCTGAAGGGGACCTGCTGCCGGGCCTGCCCAGCCGTGTAGACTATGCGGGCTGCGACCTCACCAACTACCTCATGCAGCTACTCAATGAGGCAGGCCACAAGTTTTCAGACGACCACCTGCACATCATAGAACATATCAAGAAGAAGTGCTGCTATGCCGCGCTGCTGCCGGAGGAGGAGATGAGCCTGGGCCTCGAGGAGCTGCATGTCGACTACGAGCTCCCGGATGGGAAGATCATCACCATCGGCCAGGAGCGCTTCCGCTGCTCTGAGATGCTCTTCAAGCCCTCCCTGGTGGGCTGCAGTCAGCCTGGCCTCCCCGAGCTCACCGCGACCTGCCTGACCCGTTGCCAGGGCACTGGCTTCAAGGAGGAGATGGCTGCTAACGTGCTGCTGTGCGGTGGCTGCACCATGCTGGATGGCTTCCCCGAGCGTTTCCAGAGGGAGCTGAGTCTCCTCTGCCCCGGAGACAGCCCCACGGTGGCCGCTGCTTCCGAGAGGAAGACATCAGTGTGGACCGGTGGCTCCATCCTGGCCTCATTGCAAGCCTTCCAGCAGCTTTGGGTCAGCAAAGAAGAGTTTGAGGAGCGGGGCTGCGCAGCCATCTACAGCAAGTGCTAAGGGGCGGGCCCCACAGGCAAGAGCTGAAGAGCAGAGGCCCCTCCTGGGGCCTCTCAATACCTTTACAAAATTTCGCATAAAAGTTTAACCTGTGACGGTCATGTCTGGTCTGGAGTTCTTGGTCGAATCTGATAGCAGGGTGGGGAGAAGTTGAGTTTAGAAATGATAACCCTCTCCTTAGCCTGATGAATATGACTCAGTCTAGTCACCAGATGCGAGACATACCTTCTCCTGGGAGGCAAGGTGAATGCAGGAACTGCTGCGGCAGTGTTTCCAGACAGGAAGGCAGCTGGAAGTGGGGGTGCCCCAGTCAAACCAGTGTGAGCTACTCCCAGATCCTTCAGGTCTCTAAGCCAGTACATCCCACCTCCTGTGCCAGGTCCAGTTGCATGTCTGTCTGTCCTCCATCTGTCCTTCACACTGGCCTTCCTCTGGAGCGATGGTGCCCAGAGGGACCAAGTTTAGGGAGACCTCTTATTGAAATATTAAAAGCAACACCCCGATTTTCCCTTCACAAAAGAACAACTACATTAGAATTTTGTTCAGAGTTTTAGAGAATGTCTTATACACAGATACAAAGACCAATGGGCATCCACCATCACCGCCTTGTTTACGCCCTTCTGATCGGTCCCTGGGGTTAGACCCGGAGAATCTTGAGGGCAGGAATTTTACCTCCCAGATGCTCTTCAAGCCTGTATCCCAGGGTGTGCCTTTTCCCAGAACCCAGGGGAACAAACTCCTTATTCCAAGATGTGAGTGAGATAAATGCTACAGTATCTCCCTTCACATTACAGATAAGCAAGGAGGCTTGAAGATGCCTCACTTCACCATCTTGTCTCACTTCACCGGCCTAGTAAACCAGAGTCGCCTGTCGTTTGTGTCCAAAATGCCCCCTTGATTTTCTACCTTTTGGCAAATTACCAATCCCTCTCTTTTTAAAGTATATAAAATATTCCTTTCACGTGAGAGAAAATGGACTGAAACTTCATAGTCAACTTTAGGCTTTAAAATGAAAGCCAATAGTTTAGCAAAGGAGAATCTTGTCTTACCTGAGGTTTCCAGAACCATGAGAGACACAAAATGTTTAAGTCCTACCTCTTGGACATGGCACCTTCAGTGCCTGTCCAGGCTGCCTGCTCTCTCCTCTCTAAATAGTACCAGCTATGCACCAAGTGTTATTTGTATACTTTTTAAATTTTTGGTCAGTTTTAGCTTATTTTTATTTTTATTTTTGTTTAAACTGTCCCACTATGTAGCACTGGATGGTTTGGAGCTCACTACGTAGACCCAGGCTAGCTTTGAATTCACAAAAGATCCACCTGCCTCTACCTCTCAAGTACTGGGATTAATGGTGAGACCACCACGTTCAACTTGTCCAGAGTGTTTTAAGAAATCAACTTGAGGGCTGGAGAGATGGCTCAGCTGTTAAGAACACTGACTGCTCTTCCAGAGGTCTTGGGTTCAGTTTCCAGCACATTTTCTGGTGTATCTGAAGTCAGCAACAGTGTACTTATATAAATAAAATAAATCTTAGAAAGATCAACTTGATTTTGATATAAGTCACTAAGGGTTTTCTGTTTGCAGATTGGAGTGATGGCTCAATGGTTAGCAACAGGTACTGCTCTCACGGTGGTCCTGAGTTTGGTTCCTAATAACAACTCTGTTGGGCGATTCACAACCACCTGTAACTAGAGCCCCAAAGAGATACAATACCTCTGGTGAGCAACTGCTCCTGCGCACACATATGCCCCACACACATACATCAATTTTTAAATCTCTATTTAAAAAAGTTTTCTTTTTTTTTCTTTTTCTTTTTTTTTTTTGGTTTTTCGAGACAGAGTTTCTCTGTATAGCCCTGGCTGTCCTGGAACTCACTTTGTAGACCAGGCTGGCCTCTGAACTCAGAAATCTGCCTGCCTCTGNCTCCGGAGGGCTGGGATTAAAGGTGTGCACCACCACACCCAGCTTTAAAAAGTTTCCTGTTTGACTGTTACATTTTTCTGGCCAACCAGTGGGAAGTTAAGGTAAAGATGTGACCCATTCATTTGGTATGTATGCTGGGGTTGCTTTTAATAGCTGCTAAGAGTTGATAAATATTCAGGAGTAACTTGAAATTGCCATGCCGGGACTATTTACACCTATGGAGCAAATCTGTCTCCTCAGCTTGCTTAAATCGAGAGATCTTCCCCTGTGAAGGAAATTCCAAAAAACAAAACAAAACAAAACAAAACAAAAAGCCCAAAAAACCAAAAAAACCAAAAAAACCAAAAAAACCCAAAAAAACCAAAAAAACCAAAAAAAAAAAAAAATACAACCCTCCCCCCCCCCAAACCCAAAAACAACAAAACAAAACAAAACAACCACCACCAACAGAACCAAACCTGAATGGTCCTCCTTTCTGGTGGCTCAAAAGACCTGGGAAAGAAACAAGGAAGCCATATTTGAAAAGTTCTCCACGCAGATCTAATAGACGCTCTATTAAGTTGTTCAGAAGAAGGCATGGCACATACTGTCCATATTTCAAGCAAACCAGAAGTTTATTTGACTCTAGTGGGACAATGTCAATGTTTGCGGATGTGCCAACATGTGCTGTTTAGTTTTATGTCAACTTGACACAAGCTAAAGTTATCTAAGAAGACCCCTGTTAAGAAAATGCCTCCTTAGGACTGGGCTTGTAGGCACGCCAGCATTTTCTTACTTAATGATTGGTGTGAGTTGGGCACAGCTCTCTTATATGTGGTGCCAACCATGGGCTGGTGGGCCTGAGTTTAGTAAGAGAGTAGAGTGAGAAAGAAAGTGGGAGAAGCAAGGCAGTAAGCAGCACCCCTCTGTGGCCTTGCATTGGCTCCTGCTTCTAGGTTCCTTCCTTGAGTTCCTGTCCTGACTGATGAACAGTGATGTGGAAGTGTACGTATAGTAAGCTTTCCTCCCTGAGTTGCTTCAGTCATGGTGTTTGGTCACAGTGACAGTAACCTCAATTAGGACAGAGGTCTTTACCAGGATAGTAGGGTATTAACCATCACAGACATCGTATTGTTTTGGGAAGGACTGTGGAAGGATTTTGGAACTTTGGTCAGGAGAAGCCATTGAGTGTTCAAAGCTTAGTGAGCTGTTCTGTGGGATCTTGCAAGAAAGGAGTGTTGAGAGACATGCAGATGGTGGGGGTCTGCCTTGTGAAGTTTCCGAGGAAAGTTTAAAGACTCTATGGAGCCATTCACTATTTTGAACTAAGATTCTGTGGTTCTGGTGAGCTGCGGGCTAAAGAATCAGCGGCAACGAACAAGATAACAGAACTGCTAACATGAAAGCTTTGATTTGCTGGGATACTTGAGTTGTACATAGTAGCAAACATTGATATTGAGAGAGTGATGTGATATCAGGAGAGAACATAATGGGCATTTTTGAATTTGAACCATAACCAGGAGTATAATAGATTCTAATAAGTTCTGAGAGTCCTTGGGATGAATGATTGCTTAGGGAGTTCCTGGGACTTAGTGTAAGATGTGACAATATTGTGGTTAGGGACAACTCCAAAGGCCTTTGTAGTTGGTCAAAGCTTCCCTTAGGTGTCAGTAAACTGCACTAAGCACAACAAGCCGAATCAGGTAAATAAAGATAAATAAAACAAGATGTCAGGGATGACTGACAGGGGTTCTTAAGCAATCATGGTGAAAGTATTTAATAAGCTACTGTAAGTTACCATCAAATGCAGAAAGTTGGCAGAAAGATGGGCTATAAACGTGCAGGGCTATCATTTATATGATTTTATATTTTTAATATTTGTGTGTGTGTGTGTGTGTGTTCATGTACCAAGGGGGCCCTGGGGAGAGGACCCTCTTGGTAAAGTGTTTGCTGCACAGGCATGAGGGGATGGGGTCAGATCCCCAGCACCATGTGGGAAAGAGGGAATGGGGTCAGATCCCCAGCACCATGTGGGAAAGAGGG
>NC_034595.1:10650947-10667939 GCF_900095145.1 Mus pahari | reverse complement strand
CATGTGGGAAAGAGGGAATGGGGTCAGATCCCCAGCACCATGTGGGAAAGCCTGGGGATAGCAATGAAAGCTTCTGATGGCCGTGCTGGGAGACACAGAGAGACAGGTTGGCCAGCCAGCTTAACTGAATCCATCTTGTGAGAGATCCTGTCCCAAACAATAAGACAGAGAGCTGTAGAACAAGATGCATCAACTTCTAGTCCCCTACATGCACACAGGAGCAACCCCACACAAGTGTGAATATACATGAGCACACACTCAAATAATAAAAAAAATATAAAATCATATAAACGATAGCATAGAAAAATCCACCTTCAGTTTTAAAAAAACTCACTGGATGGGCTCAGAATCTTGGCGGATGGCAAAGTCAGTGACCTGGAGGACAGATCAATATCATTTCCTTAGTAGAAATGGAATGTAGAGAAAGTTCGTTCTTAAACGAATGGGGGCAGGGCATAGATGGCAGCAGGTAAAGGTACTTGATGCCAAGCCTGATGGTCCAAGTTCAATCCTCAGAACCTGTAGTGTGGGAGGAGAGGGCCAGCTCCTGAAAGTCGTCTTTGGATCTCGCCCACCCCACCCACTGTGACATGTGCATGTGCACACACATACGATAAGTATAGAAATAAAGTATAAAAGAAAGCAAAACATTGCCTGCTTTTATGTGCAGGCTAATTTGCCTGCATAAGTAAGAGCCCTAGGGCCAGTGCCAAGAATCTAACTGACTTCCTCCCATCAGGGCTCCAATGGAAAAGAGAAGAAGCAGGTATGACCAATAGTGTGCTCAAAAAATAAATGAATAAAAATAAGAGTCAAGAATAAATCATGGCCAGGCCTGGTGGTGGGCACTCAGGAGGTTGAACCAGAAGCATCAAGATTGCTCCAAGTTCAAGGCTAGCCTAGTCCATATAGTAAGTACTAGGCTAACCTGGGCTGCAGAGTAAAACAAAAGCTGTAAAACAAAAGCAACACAAAACAACAAGACAGCTAACCGAGCAACTGCTATTAACTAAACAAGACAGCAAACTCTGTGCCAAGACCCATCACAGTGAAACTAAGCAAGACGAGATCAACGCTCTGCTCACAGGGAGCCCTGGCTTGGATGATGACGCAGCAGTCTTCTCAGTTGCAACTGTAAACCGGAAAGAAGCGGCACGGTCATTTTCAAGAATGGAAAGAAAAAAAAGACAAATCCGTCTGTGGTGAGCTGTATGTCCCGAAAAGGCCAACCTTAAAGGATGGCTAGGGGAAATTCTCTAAATTGGAAGGAAATGACGCTACTGTTGAAGGTGTGGTGCTTCAGCAGGGAAGATGATAGCGGGATGGTTAAAACTGGGGAGACATGGACAACTGTTTGACCGCTGTGATCCTGGTATATTTTAAAATCATATTTTATGGTCGAAGCGAACGTTTATGATTGCATCCAAATTATCACTTAAGAAAATTATATCTGGAATGTGGGAAGATTGAGGCCACCTGAATAAGTGTGAGGTCTGTAGATTTGGGGATTGCATTGCGTGTCCATTATGTCCATTGTTACATAGGTTTCTGTTACTGCTCCAAGAAACGGCTAATGATACAAATTGATATAAAGAAAACATAAAAAAGACCAGATTCTTAAAATTATAAAACTTGTAGGTGAGACAGAGAGGAACAGACAGTAGAAGAAACACATTGTATATTTTATTATGTTTTAGCCTGTGATGGGCAGCAGTGGTCCTGTGATACTGTATCACCCAGGAACATCACAGCCTTTTGAGAGTTATGTAAATTTGTTTCTTGGTGTCTGCACAGATAAGGATACTGTCCTTGGTGATGGAATGAAACCAGGTGCCTCAATTACTGTGTGGAGGCAAAAACACCAACCTGAGCCTTAAGACAACTCGTGACAGACCTCCATCTGCTTTAAAAAATTACTTGTTTTTATGTGTATGGCTAATTTGCCTGCATATATATATATACATATATATACCACATATATATATATACATATATATACCATATATATATATATATATATATATATATATATACCACATGAGTGCAGTGCCTGCAGAGAGCAGAAGAGGGCGTCATAGTCCCTGGGACTGGAATTAGAGACAGTTGTGAGCTGCCTTGTGAGTGCTGGTCCTCTGGAAGAGCAGCCAGTGCTGTTAATGTCTAGGCTATCTCTCCAGCCCCCTTCCATCTTCTTTAAACCACTTGATCAGGGGGGAATCTTCGGGATAAAGAAATAAATCATTTAACTTATCACTAGAGAATACAATAGAAATTGAGTGATATTTAGCACAGCACCAAAGACCCTAGGGTAGTTAAAAAAGGCCTTTTTTTTTTTTAAATGACAATTTCCTGAGGAATCTAGTTCAGTGGTTCCTAACTTGTGGGTCACGGACCTATTTGAGGTCACAAAGCAGATATCTTGCATAGCAGATATTTATATTACAATTTCTCACAGTAGCAAAATACAGTTATGAAGTAGTAACAAAATAATTTTATGGTTGGGGGTCACCACAGCATGAGGGACTGTAGTAAAGGGTCATGGTATTAGGAAAGCTGAGAACAACTGAACTAGTTGTTGATACAGGGTTGGGGGTTTCTGAGTTGTTAGGTGGATGGTGTGGAGAAGGGTATGTGTGCACAGCACACAGAGGTGAAGCAGGTAGGCTGCCATGTGCATTGTAACCTCAACCAAATGGGGGGGGGGGGCCCTAGCTACACTACTGTCTTCCATGCTAGCCTGCCTCAGCACGAGCCTCCATCTACCAGGAACAAATACTTAGCCCAGTGAAGTCTGTTAGCTCGTCATTAAAGTGAGAGTGTCTGCCCAGCAGAGGGATGCTGGATGTGTCTACAGGCAAGGGGTAGGCTATGGCATGATCCGGGAGAAGGGAAATGTTTTGGTGAAATTTAGACAGAATGGTGGTATTTTGCTAGGTGGAGGTGGAGCAGGGTTGTGTCAGGTGTTAGGATCGCACCTCTTAGAAGCTCCACACGAAGACACGGATTGTTAGGTCCCTTAATAGCCCCTGTGTCTGGGGTGCAAACCCACGGCACTTCTCTTTGTCTAAGTGAATTAGACCTTGCAGGCAAGAGCTAATTCTTACTGAGATGCTTTCTAAATCTGCATTCCTGGAAGAGGAGGAGGAAAGCGTGTAGGAGCCAGAGGGGATGGCAGACACTAGGAGAACAGAATCAGCGGAGCGAGGAACCTCACATCTGAGCTCACAGAGACTGAAGCAGCAAGCACGGGGCCCGCATGGGTCTGCACCAGGTCCTCTGTGTGTATCATAGCTTTCAGCTTAGTATTTTATGGAACTCCTGACTGTGAGAACGACAGGGTCTCTGACTCTTGTGCCTGCCCTTGGGACTCTTTTCCTCCTGTTGTTGGGTTGCCATGTCCAATTTCAATATGATAGTTTTTGCTTCATCTTATTATATTTTATTTGTCAAACAAACAGACAACCGTCTACTTTGTTAGGCCAATGAAAACAAAACAAAACAACAAACTTTCCTTCTGAGCTGGGTGTGGTGGCACATACCTTTAGTCCTAGAGGTAGGAGAATCTCTGAGTTTGAGGCTAGCCTGGTCTACAAAGTGAGTTCCAGGATAACCAGGGCTAAATAGAGAAGCCCTATCTCAACAACCAAAACAAGCATAACACCCTGCATCCCTGCATCTCTGCATCCTTGCATCCCTGCATCCTGGAACCTGGCAGATGGCTAAGTTGTTAAAGCGCTTGTGTAGCAAGCATAAAGATCACCTCAGAACCTACAAAAAAGTTGAGTGTGGCGGTACACTTGTGGAGCCAGCACCAGGAAGGCAGAGAGAGGTGGATCCTGGGGCTTGCTGGCCAACTGGCCTTCAGGCCAATGAGATACTGTGCCTTAAATAAGGTGGCTAGCTCTGGAAGAACACTACCACAGGCTGTCCTCTGGCCTATATATATATATATATATATATACATATATATATATATATATATGCAAACCTCTACCACTCTCCCCACCCCCCCACCCCCCCACACACACACCAAAGAAAGCCCTAGCTCTACACTCCTGGTTAGCCACCATTTCAGGAAGCTGATTTCTCAGGACCCAGATAGCATCCTCCTACATACAATTCTGTAGGAGGCTGGGCAGCTGCAGGGCTGCTTAGAAAAGGGCCCCTTTTCAGCTGCCTTTGCAGCTGTCTCTGTGTTCATTTCATTACTCAGCCTGGTCTGTGGCATTTCTGGGCTTTGTTTCCCAAGTTCAAACCAGTTCTTCTGCTCTCTAGTCCCAGTTTCCTGCCTGTGGCTCTAGCCAAGGAGAAAGTGCAGTGGTGTGGGACTTTGGAAGTTGTGATTCTCCCTTCTTCCGTGTTCCTTTTCTTGCCATCTGAGGGCTGCAGTGCAGCCTAAGGAGAAGCTAATAAGAGACTGGATGGGAGGAACCTGGGGTGAGCAAGGACAGAAGTCATGAAGGTGCGTGCCAACGGTAAGGGGTGAGCCGGACTTTCTTGTTCCTGCTCCGGTCCTGGCTGATGAGTTGCTGAGATGAGTTGCTGAGAGCATCTTTGGTACTCATTCTGTGCAGGCAGGGATGGGAAGGAGAGCATGACCTTACTCTCTGAAGTCGTGCTTGGCAAGGCTGGGAAAGCCAAGGTTTCTCCCGAGGGCCCTTGGACTCCGCAGTTTCTTGCCTGCCTTTTCTGACCCTGGCCGCATCCTTTCCTAGCCTCGTATGAGTCCTTGCTGCTACTGTCCCATCGTCTGCTGACCAAAAGATGACAGTGTTGTTGTTTTTAAAGTCGAGTTTTCACTTTAGAACAACGAAGGAGGTGGTTTTATTTGAATGTGAAATGTGCCTTTCGCTCATGTGTTTGGACACTTGATACCCAGCAGGTGGCGCTATTTGTGAGGTAATGGAGGTGAGGTCTCCAGCAGACAGAATGGAGCTGTAGGACCTGGAGTCTCAGCTAGTTCCAGAGAAACTCAGGTGTTGGTTGGCATGGCAATGTGCTTATTAAGGTTTTGCATTAGGAACTCTAATTATGACAGTGCTCACTAGAGGTAGAAGGAGGTTTTTCCACCCCCCCGTTTTTGTTTTTGTTTTTTTTTTAATATTTTCTTCCCTTTGGATGAATATTATATAGCAATTTTATAAGGATTATCTTGTAGATAACGATCATGAGAAAGATACTCTTATAGTTGATAGATAAAGGTGTGCATCACTCTGGCTGGCCTAAATTTTTGATAGCATAAGATGTGGCTTAAGATCTCTGTGGATAATCTTACTTGCTAATGGACAGTCTTATTCCCAAATCAGAGAGCTTGTCAAGAACCCCAGGCTTGGTCTCTACTTTTGGGTCTACTCAGTTCTCTCTCCGTGGTTCTTGGCTGTGAAGATGGCTCCACCCTATGGTTCAGGTGTCTTTATATCTAAGGCGTGTTCTTTGTCTTTTCACTCTCTCTTCCTTCCTCCTTCTGTCCTTCCTCCTTCTGTCCTTCCCCCCTTCCTTCTTTGCTCCTTTTTATTCAGACAGGGACTCACCGTGTAGTCCTAGCTGACCTGGAAATTGCTCTATAGATCAGCCTGCCCCAGACTTCCAGTGACTCTCCTGTGTTGGGGTTGTAGGCTCAGGCCTTCACACCCAGCTTAAGGTGGGTTTCTTTAGACAGCATCCGGGAAATCTTACTTGTAATGTGGAAATTAAGGTTTGCAATGAAGAGCAGAGGTGACGCTGTTATGCTATGGTTATATTTACTTTGATTATCATTGCAGCTTTTCTTTGTTCATTTTTTTCCTGATATTTGGATATTTTTTCAGATAATTCTAAAATGGATTTTTTGTTTGGTTGGTTTCTTATTACATTTATGTAGTATGTATGTGGTGTATATGTGAATGTGTCATGGTGCATGTGTGGAGGTCAGAGGACAACCTCCAGCAGTAGGTTCTCTGCTTTCACACTAGGGTCTGTGAGATTAAGCTTAGGTAGCCAGGCCTGGCCCTGATCCAGGTAGTCACACTTGGCCACGAGTGCCTTTAGCCAACGGCCCAGCTCTCTAGACTGTGTCTGGTTTTTGACTCGCAGCACACCCCGAGGATGACCTTGAATCCACTGCCCAAGTGCTGCCATTGCAAGCCCGAGCCACCACACCCTGTTTGTGTGGTGCTGGGATTTGAACTCAGAGCTTTGTGCATGCTAGGCAAGCACTCTGCCAACTGAGCCGCACCCTGAGCCCTGGATTAGATAGTCTTAATGTATCTAATAATATATTAGATATGATGCGGTTTTATCTTCACTCTTGTTTATTTAGTCTCTTCTTTTCTATGTTTTATGCAAGCGCCTTAGGTTTTAAAACATTCATCCTTATCATTTTACTTACCAATTTTTGGGACAGTCTCATGAATCCCAAGTTGGCCATGAACTCCTGCTGTTCCTATTTTCATCTTCTAGCTACAGGGATGTGCCATCATACCCGGCGTTCAGCCACTTGCTTTTAAATGGTCACCTTCAAATAATATCATTCTATTTCACAAAGCATGTGAAAACTTATGCTTTCTTTTTTTTTTTTTTAAATATTTATTTATTATATGTAAGTACACTGTTGCTGTCTTCAGACACTCCAGAAGAGGGCGGAAGATTTCATTACAGATGGTTGTGAGCCACCATGTGGTTGCTGGGATTTGAACTCAGGACCTTTGGAAGAGCAGTCAGTGCTCTTAACCACTGAGCCCTCTCTCCAGCCCAAAACTTATGCTTTCTTTCTTTTTTTTTTTTTAAATATTTATTTATTATATGTAAGTACACTGTTGCTGTCTTCAGACACTCCAGAAGAGGGCGGAAGATTTCATTACAGATGGTTGTGAGCCACCATGTGGTTGCTGGGATTTGAACTCTGCACCTTTGGAAGAACAGTCAGGTACTCTTACCCGCTGAGCCATCTCAGCAGTCCTTATGCTTTCTATATACCCTCTGTATGAGCTACATCTTTTTCAGGTTAATAAAGATATAGTTAATAGAAGATATTCTTTGCACAGAACTATTAAAACATCTCAAAGTTCCTGTACTGGCTAGTTTTGTGTCAACTTGACACAGCTGGAGTTATCGCAGAGAAAGGAGCTTCAGTTGGGGAAATGCCCCCATGAGATCCAGCTGCAAGGCATTTTCTCAATTAGTGATCAAGGGGGAAAGGCCCCTTGTGGGTGGGGCCATCTCTGGGCTGGTAGTCTTGGATTCTATAAGAGAGCAGGCTAAGCAAGCCTGGGGAAGCAAGCCAGTAAAGAACATCCCTCTATGGCTTCTGCATCCTGCTTCCTGCTTGAGTTCCGATCCTGACTTCCTTTGGTGATGAACAGCAATGTGGAAGTGTAAGCTGAATAAACCCTTTCCTCCCCAACTTGCTTCTTGGTCATGTTCGTGCAGGAATAGAGACCCTGACTAAGACAGTTCCCTTGACCCTCCCCTCCCTTAGAGGTAAACAATGATACTAGTTTAGCAGACATCCTTCCAGACCTCTGCTGTGTGTTTGCGTGCATGTGTGTGAGTACAGCACATATAGCGTGCATTCTTACATAGAAGATAACACAGTGTGTATCACCCTGGAGCATCTTTTATTCCAGAGGGTACCTTATTAGTCTACCTTATTAACACACCCAGCTTGACTTCACTGGTTCAGGTATCTTTATGGTATTCCATTAGATGAACTTCCCAGTGTTTTTGTTAAATCGAGGGATGTTTGTGTCTTATTCTCCATCATGGTCAACAGCGCTGTAAGTAAAGGGTCCTTCTGCATGCCTTATTGTGGGCATTTGCTCAGAGCGTATACCTGGAAGTAACTTTTAAAAAAATATTTATTTATTTCATGTATGTGAGTACATTGTAACTGTACAGATGGTTGTGAGCCATCATGTGGTTGCTGGGAATTGAACTCAGGACTTCTGCTTGCTCGCTCCAGTCCGAAGATTTATTTATTGTTATATGTAAGTACACTGTAGCTGTCTTCAGACATACCAGAAGAGGGTGTCAGATCTCATTACGGATGGTTGTGAGCCACCATGTGGTTGCTGGGGTTTGAACTTAGGACCTTTGGAAGAGCACGCAGTGCCCTTAACCGCTGAGCCATCTCTCCAGCACCGGAAGTAACTTTCTTATGGAACCAACCCTCTGGGGAAAGAGCAGAAATGGAGTGAAGCCCAGAAGGTTCCAAGTTAAAGTTAAATTGAAATTAGAAGGTGGTGACAAAGGCCGCCAGTGAGGGTAAAGGCATGTGAGAGGGCTTAAAGCTTTGGGAAGTTTCTGAAAAAAATTACAAGGTAATGACCTCATGTTTGGAATGAAGGACTTCTCGGGGACCACTGGTGGATTATCATTTTCATGCCCTGGGAACAAAGAAGATACATTTCTTCACCAGAGATCGCGAAAGGGTTGGCCCGGAGTCACATGGATGGGTAGAGGGCATCGGAGCGGTGTGAACCTAGGGAACTGAGAAAGTCGCTGTGTCTGCAGGCCCGTGGTGAAGTACCATCACTGTTCACCAGAAGCAAGACCTTGGGCGGGTCAGACTTACTCACCGTCTCAACTTGGGTATTAACACTGATATATTTTGGTCTTGCTCTATGATGTCAAACAGCAGAAGGAGGCTGTTTAGTTTAGCTAAGGAAGCTGCAGCGGGGGCGTGGAGGCAGAGGAGAGGACCACATGGCTGCCACCTCTGCCCCCTCTGCAGCCCACTTTCTCCTTCTCTCTAGATTCCTGTGGAGTTCTTTCTTCCGAAGCATCAAAGAAGTCCAAAAGGGAAAAGCAAACAAGCCAAATTACAGGCTAGGGAAGGAGACCCATTTCCATGTAAATGTTACCAGTCTACAGATGGTTACTAGCCTGAACCAAGCATGGAGGACGCCAGGAGGCTTTGGTTTGGGTCTGAGATGTGGAAGACTGCCATGCTTATAAATAGTCTCTTGACCACCAAGTGGAGTCTCTTACTCTCTCTGTGCCAGCAGAGGGTGGGGGTTGGGCACACTACCCGCATGAGGCTGCTCAGAACGCCATTCAGGTCCCCTCCATAATCATTAACTTCAGGCAAGAAAGCAAAACAAGCAGATGAAAACAAAACAGAACAGAGTGGATACAGGTCGCCCTCACAGAAAGCTGGTACTGGGAGGATTTCTTAGGGCCAGAAAATAAATGATAAAGGCGAGATTTGAAGTAGTGACCCTGTAGTTACTTGCTGACTGTCACAATACGGGTCCTCCTAGTGACCTCACAGGCAGACACCATGAGAGTGTGGCACATCTGAGTTGTCTTCTGGGGACTCGAGAGCAGAAAATGCCTCACCCTAGTGGGGTTCCCTTGAGTCCACAATCTCTCTGCGGTGGAATATTTGATATGCCTCTTAAAAGGCAGATCTTGAAGAACTGCACCCCAAGTCTAGTGGGGAGTCGGGGAGGATGAGGGGACTCGGAACAGTCAACATCACTGAGATGATTCAAAGAAGCTCACATGCTTGCTGGTGTCTGACCCTGCCCCAACCCCACCTTGGGGTTGTCCATCACTCTGCAATGATCGTGGCACATATTACTGAAAGAACTTTCTAAATTCTATGAAATCCTTTCAAGTTTTGCAAGTCAAAAGAGAAAAATATTAACAATTTTGCATGATTCAACTTAGTATATTTAGGTTTGTTTGTTTGTTTGTTTGTTTGTTTTTGGTTCAATGGCGATCTAGACAATGAGTTACCAATACCTTTGAGTGGCTACACGTGGGGTGAAGAGAGGTCTCCCAGGTATCAGTATTAACTAACAAGTTACCTAGAGTAGAGACTTCTATGCCTGTAAGTTTAGAAACCATCTCAGTGGAATTATTTAGAGACACTGGTGCCTATGCTGGCCACAAGAGGAAGTCAGGTCTGGAGTGAGTTAGAACCAAACTCCAGTCCTCTGAGGGAGCAGCAGGCTTTCATGGCTGAACCATCTTTCCAGCCCCCACTTGAGAAGGCAGCAGGTCTTCAGGCCTGAGGGGTAGTTTTGTTCTTTATGTTTTCAGATTGACATCCCTCAGTCCCCGGGGCATTGTCTCTACAAACACTGTGGGAGAGGTTTCTCCCTAGACTAGAAAAAGAATGTTGTTGTTATTGTCTTGAGACAAAGTCTCTATGTGTATGTAGCCTTGGCTGTTTTGGAACTTGCTATGTAGACCAGGCTGGCCTCAGACTCGTAGAGATCTGCCTGCCTCTACCTCCTGAGTGCTGGGATTAGAGGCATACATGCTGGATAGCTGTCAAAAGGGTTTTAAGGCAGCCATAGTAAACCTTTTATAAAACAAGGTAACAGCGTTACTTTTATTTTCTGCTGCGTAACAGAGTATTTGAGACTGGGAAATTGCAAAAGTTCCAAGAGCATGGTACGAACATCTGCTTGACTTTTGGTAAGGGCCTTCTGCTGTGTCAAACATGGAGGAGAACTGCCGAATCAGTGGGATCGTGGTAGAGAGATAGCATGAGGGGTTGGACTCGAATTACATTTAACAACCTACCTCTTTAGGGTAATTAACTTGATCTCTGGAGAAGCGCATTAATCCTTCTGATGGACCTATTCACCTCTGGAAGATTTAACCTTCCAATGCTATCTTCCTGGAGACCAGTTTTCCAATATTAATTGTACACAAAGTACAGCGGCCATCAACCATCAGTCTCTGAGAAGAAAGCTCAGAGTGGAAAACAGCAGCACACAAGAGAATTGGGCTTTGGACTTGAAAACAACCTGCTTCTGTAAGAAAGACTATAAATACATCGGACTGAGTTTTGGTCCTTAATTAGGGTTGTTATTCAATCAGTCGGTTGCATGATTCTGGTCTGATCAAATGTCCTCCAGCCTTCTGCAACCTCTAAAGTAAGGGGTGTGTTATCGTGCAGGCGTGTGTGAGGTACTGCTTCCGAGGAAGGTGCAGGAGGCTGCACGCGTGTCACACATCCACAAGAAGGTCTCCGTGGTGGTTCCTCTGGTCAGATTCTAGGCTGGAGGTTTTTCTAAAGACACAACAGCATCTCAGATAAGAGAAGACTTCCAGATGCAAAACCCCCAACCCCGATCCAGCCTGTCCACACACAAGACTATCGTAGGGCATTTGTTCTACAAGGGGAAATCCCTGCATGAAGTCAAGCTGGCATATCCACCCAGAAGGTGCCAGTACAGGCTAAGCATTCGGAAGGGGTGTCTGGTTTGATATTCAGATCCTTCTGTCCCTCAGGGTGACTCATGAGAGCCCAGACTTCCTTTCCTTTCATCCTGAGAGTGATTTCTGTCTCCCACATTTTTTTTTTTTGTTGTTGTTGTTATTGTCGTTGTTTGTTTTGGCTTGTGACTCTGAGCCTAGGAAGAAAGACTCATGGTTGTACTGTCAAGACTCAAGGAAGAATAACCTCCAGTTTGGGAGGGAGACCTGGCCAAAAACTGATATTTGTGACTGCATTTGCACAGTGCTTTACAGTTTGCAGGATATGTCCTTGTCCAATAGCTGATTTGATAACTGCTTTGCCCTGGCAAAGCAGTGTGATGTGAAGGGCTGGATACTGGAGTCCATGGATCATTTTCAAAATCCCATCTTCACTTAGACAAATTGTCTTTGGCAAGTGATGTCCCATCTCTGCATATAACAGACTCAGGTCACACGTACTCGCTCTAGAGAAACATTAACTGATGCTTAGTTAGGTAAAACTATTCATTTGCTATTTTCCTTTCATGATAAATCAAGCCTGGAGATTTCTTCCTGTTAGCTGAGCTCTTTAGCACTGAGCCACATTGTTAGACTTCATGCTGTCATTTTTATCATGCTGATGTCATCAAGTGACCTTAGCTGATCCCAGAATAGCTGGCTTAGGTCATGCCTCACTCTCTCCTTGTGCACCCTCTCATCTGCCCTCGAAGCTCCTGGCTTCACACCATCCTCAGTCATTCTCCTATTCACACCCTACAGTGGGCTCTCATTTTCCTGTTCCTTAAAGTCATCTCAGGCCTTTTGAATACTCACCACCTCCTATGCCTTAGTAATTCCCCGCCTTCTTTTCAGTTGACCCAGGCTTGCTTGTCCCCACACTCCTGGCTCACGTTCTACACACTCCAGTTCCAGTGGTTTTGTGGACCGAGGTGGTATCTTTCCCTTTCAGTTTTCCCATTAGAATGAATATTCCCTGATGACAGAGAATGTGCATCTATGAAGTACCGCACACATTTACGGGGTACTGTGTAAGTGCTGGTCTGAGTGAATGCATGTTGTAGAATCTCTAAGTGCAGCTAAAATCATCACAGACAAGCATTCAGTGATTGATCTCAGATGCTGCGAGAAGCCCAGGTTTCTACCCCCACTCTTCACATTCTCTGGGAACTCTCCAAGTTGTCTCTCAGTAGGGTCACAAAACATTGCTGGGTGATATTTTAGACAAAGCTGGACACAAAAGACAGAAGCAATTCATATGAATGAACTAGATTTCATATTTACAGCACAGTCAAGACTGCCAGTGGCACAAGCAGCCAGTGTGTAAAGGCCTGCTTTGAATATATCAGAAAAGATGAAATTACAGCATGACTGCCTTTGATGTCCCGTCTGTTTCGTCTTCCCAGATAGAAGGGGGACTCTGGCTCCAGGCTGAATTTTCAATGGCAAAAATAGACTAAATTCCAACCCTTAAATTATCAAAAGTGCCACATACTTGACGGGTAGCTAAGCAGAGAGCAGAAACCACCAAGTTAGTAATTAAATGGGCTTAAGTCAAATTAACAGAGACAGACATTCTCGTCTGGAAGTCACAGTCACAACAGAGGTCCCGGGAGCCCTGAATCTAGCCCTAGTGCCTGTGTGTGTCAGACTTGAGTCCTGATATATGACTATGGTTGCCACATCCCTCTACTTCCATCTGTCCTTCTGGAAAGACAAGGCAGTGGTTCTCAATCTTCCTAATGCTATTATCCTTTAATGCAGTCCCGCAAACACAGTTCTTCATGCTGTGGTGACCCCCAACCATAAAATTATTTGTGTTGCTACTTTATACCTGTCATTTTGCTACAGGTATGAATTGTGACCTAAGTATCGGATACGTAGGATATCTGAGAGGTGACCCCACCCCCGGCAAGAAGTCAAGACCCACAGGTTGAGAACCACTGCTCTAAGTGGTGGAAGAAAGACCCAGATCAAAGATGGAGAAGAAGGTAGCTCTGAAAGAAGTCAGAGTGAGGCAGGGGTCTGGGTCTTCTCCTCTTCAGAGTCTGTTTCTAGATTCTATAAAGGGTCGTGGAAGACTTCCCTTCGTATAGACTCATGGGTGCTTAGGAGCCCTTGTAAGTATTCTGACATAAATTATTATCTATTCACCTCTAAAATACTCAGTGCAACAGTGGCCAAGGCAAAGTCCTTAGAGAGCCACATGCTGGTGGTGAAAGGCAGACACAAAAAGTTAATAAATACATGATCCTCCAGGTGAACGTGGTTGCCATGAACATAACTTCTGTGAAAGCTGGAAGATAGAGCAATTTGGGGGGACATGGAGAAGAAGAGGAAATTGGAGTTGCTATGTGTGTATGCACATATGTACACATATACATGTGTATATACGCCTGTGGCAGATAGCATCACTGTTGGATCCTTCCTTTACTCATTCTCCACTCAAAGTGAAGCTCACTAATTTGGCTAGACTGGCTGGTCAGCAAGTCCCAGAGATCCTTCTATGATTTGCCCCCTCAGTGATGGATTTATGGGTAGCCATTGCCATGCCTGTCACTTTATTTAAATGTGAGTCCTGAGAAACTGAACTCGGATCCTCATAATTGAGCTGCGAGCCCCTTACTGACTGAGCCATCTCCTGGAGTTGCTGTTTATTTTGGACACCAAAGGGACGCTTCTCTGACAAGGTGATCATTGAAAAGAAACCTAAGCAGGGAAGAGAATTCCAGCAAGTGTGAAGAGTTGAGGAAGTGCTTAATATGCTGAAGGGAAAGCAAGGGCTTTAGAGGGGCCAGATCAGGGCAAGCATGGAGAGGGGTTGGGTAGGCAACACAGTTGAGAAAAGATGGGGGGCTCAGTCATCCAACGTTCTGAGGATGCTGGCATTTATCTCAATTAAAAATAAAGCCCTGAGAGGTTTGGAACAGATATGTCATGACTTTCAGGTGTCATTTAGGGTGTGATGTTGGAATGATGAGAGGGACCAGGATGGAGTAGGAGAGCTATCCATAGATGAAGTATCAATCCAGCAGAGCCACTCCTGTGGTGAGACTTAAAAGCGGGGACTGGCTGATGGTTTGAATGGAGGATACAGGAGGAAAAGACACAAGGACAGCAATAAGGATTTTAGCCTGTGCAGGTGGGAGGAGCAGGTCTGGGGGATGTTCATCAGTCTTAGATGGGAATGAAGTACAAAACTGATCCTAAAAGCTCTTGGTGTAGTTGGAGCCGAGAACAGCTTGCAATGACAGTCAAGGATCTGATGGCTCCAAGGATGAATGAGCTGGCCGTGTTGGCAGCAGGACAGCTCCAGGAAGCTGGTCCAGGCACCAAGGTCAATGTGACAACTGGAATCTGGTTCAAATTCTGGAGCACTCTTATGACCCCCTTCTGACGCCTTCCCTACCACTTCCTCAGGTTTGGGTAGCATTTTGCGTTCCCTGCCCGTGTTTGGCTGCTTTCTTCTGACTGATCCCTGTTCTATGCCTCATTGGCACATCTATATCCAGAGCACATTTTCATCAGACCAGCTCCCAGCCAGAGTCCCCTCTGGATGAAGCTAGGGGCCAGGCTCCCCAGCATTCTTGCACAAAGAATGAAGACTTCAGTCTCTTGGCTAGGCACCCCAAAGCCTGCAGGGAACTTAAAGCTGTAACACCCCTGGTTTCTCCAGATTGATTGGCATTCTGTTTCTTCTTCCCTATTTAAGTTTCCTCTCTCCTGCTTCAATTGTTCTTGGCTGCAAACAGAAGTTCAGTTCCTCCCCCCTCCCCCCATTTGTTTTTCCTTCTGTCTACCCACTCCACTCTTGGAGGGAGGACAAGGCAAGCATCTTACTGGAGAATAGACAACCTCAGTACCACCTTCACAGGTGCTGTAAGCAACAAGCTCAGTCATCCTACTGCTCAGAAACACTAAGCCACTCCGTGCTATCAACACAAGAACAACCCTTTCATAGGGCAAAGAAGGAAAAGCCCATGGAATGTCTGCTCGCGGTCAGGGGATGTCACTTCAATGCTTTTGTACAAAACCTGAAGCTGGTGATGGAAAGCTGGCTTGGGGCCCTTGTTTTGTAGTACACGCTTGAAGCCCCATTGGTCCTTGATAGATTCTTGAATCCCATCCTGGGGGGAAAGGCTGCCCTTGATGTATATTTTTCTTATAAAAACATTCTCATAATTTGGGGGAGGAAGATAGAGCTACAAATAAAGATATTTTAGTCCTTTCTCAATGATTTATTTTTCTTCGTTCCCTTGAAGAGCACTTAGTCAAGTTCATCCCATAAATCAGGATGATGAAGAGGACAGGATACTTGCTAAGCACAAAGAACTGGGGTGAATCTTCCTAAGAACCTTCTTGCCCTGCTTCCTCTTTGCTGGTCTGACATGGCGTCTTTTGGATGGAGATGGAGGGCAGAGCTCTGACATCACAGATGGGCCTCATTGATGCCATGTTAACAACCTGAAAGAAATGCCCACTTTTAGCCAGGCATAGAGGTGCACTCCTGTAATACTAGCACCTGGCTGACTCAGTGGGAGGATCAAGAGTTCAAGGCCCTTGTCAGTGGTAGTGAGTTCTAGGCCAACCCACTAATCACATGTGTGCTAAGCAAGGTCTGGTTTCAGTGACAGTGACATTCCTGTACATATCAGAGATTTACTGTTTCTTTCACTGTGAATCAAGACAGGTTCACAACTCATTAGGCCCCACCCTGCTCAACATTAGCATCTTTGCTTTTTTTTTTTTTTAATAAAAAATTATATTTACTTAGAAGCATTCAGAATGTCAACAAAACAGCCACAGGTTTGTTTTTTTTTTTTCAATTACAGAGTGGTATTCAGTTAACAGAACAATAGTTATCTTCGTATAAGCTGCATCAGAGACAACTGAAGATAAAAAAAAATAAAACCCAAAAATAAAATCAAAAGAAAACAACAACAACAACAACAACAACAGAAAAACAAAAACCAAACTACTGTCCCCATATATAATTAATTTGTGCGGTGCACCAACAAGAACCTGCTTTAAATTTCCATGCCAATTTACAACCCCCAGACTGTACCAGGCAAGGTTAGTGGCTATTGAAAATACCACCAGGACAGGGCTATCTAAAGACACATTCGGTACTATGTAAACTATACAAAAAAAGACACTGTACAGTTTTAAAACAAATCTTACACAGCCTTACATTTCAATTTTTTTCTTTAAAAGGAGTGAGTTGTATACGGGGGTGGGGGGTTAAATGCTTTATAGACAAGAAAAAAATCTGTGCTAGAACCTTCCTTTACTCATTCTCCACTCAAAGTGAAGCTCACCAATTTGGCTAGACTGGCTGGTCAGCAAGTCCCAGAGACCCTTCAGTGATTTGCCTCCTCGGTGATGGATTTATAGGCAGCCATTTAAATGTGAGTCCTGAGAGACTGAACTCAGTTCCTCATAATTGAGCTACAAACCCCTTACTGACTGAACCATCTCCCCAGGTCTGGAGTTGCTGTTTATTTGGACACCAAAGGGATGCTTATTCATCATCATCTTCTTCTTTACCTTTGTCTTCCTCTTTTTCCTCATCCTCTTCAGCCTCCTCCTCATCTTCCTCTTCCTTCTTTTTCTTGCTCTTTTCAGCCTTGACTACCCCCTTTTCTGCTGCATCAGGTTTTCCTTTAGCTCCATAGGCAGCAATATCCTTCTCGCACTTCTCCTTCAGCTTGGCAGCCTTCTTCTCCTAGGGCTGCTTGTCATCTGCTACAGTGTTGTTCCACATCTCTCCTAGTTTCTTTGCAACATCACCAATGGATA
>NC_034595.1:10622849-10649902 GCF_900095145.1 Mus pahari | reverse complement strand
AGATCAGAAACTTCTATCTCCCAGCCTCCAGATTAGGTTCACTGGTGAGCCTTCCAATTCTGGATTGTAGTTCATTTCAAATATAGTCAAGTTGACAACCAGGAATAGCCACTACACTATGTATAGGCTTCCTGCTTCTAGGGTCTGGAGCAGAGAAGTTTTCTTTTACTTCTTTTTAAATTAGGTATATTAATTATAGCAAATAATTGGGTTGCATCATAACAATTCCATAGATACGCTTACGTAATGTATTCCGACCTTATTTGCCCTGTGACGGTCTCTGCCCACTCCCACTGATCTCTTTCCACCTCCCAATTAGTCTCCAGTTGGGTTTCATTTCCTTCTTTCCTTTTTTCCTCCCTCCCCCTGCACCCCCCCATCTATCCTTCTTTTTAAAAATGTGA
Source organism: Mus pahari (assembly GCF_900095145.1). Lineage (NCBI taxonomy): Eukaryota > Metazoa > Chordata > Mammalia > Rodentia > Muridae > Mus > Mus pahari. The sequence goes on along the minus strand of NC_034595.1, from coordinate 10,649,498 downwards.
CCCAATGACTTTAATGGGGTTGTTCCCAGGAGCATGGTGAGAGGTAATTTCTTGGAGCATGGGCAACTTACCAGTATCTACCCTAGAAACCCTCAGCAGACAACAGATCTTAAGGAAGAGATGGTTTCTTGTGGTCCCTCCTCCCTCTAGGATTGACTATCGATGGGTTCAGTCTTGTACAAGTCTTGTGCAGGTAATCTCAGCTGATGTGAGTTCATGAGTGTGTGGCATAGGTACTTTTTTTCCCCTCAGATTTTTAATTAGAAGAAATTGTATGTAAAGATTTCTACAATTATTAAATCATGTTTATAAGGAAGTAGGGTGTTTTACACAATACAGAATAATAGTAAGCAAATCCATGTAGGTAACTATAGAAAAATACACGGGGTGGGGCATAACAGACCATTATTCTTTTGTCCCCATAATTTATTTTTTATTCACATTACATCCCAAACACAGCACCTCTCCCACCTCTCCTCCCGATTCCACGATTGCAAATCCGTCCCCCCATTTCCTCCCTCTTCTTCTCAGAGAAGAAGAAGCTCCCTCTTGGTTTCCACCACACCCTGGGACATCTAGTCTCAGCAGGAATAAGCACATCTTCACTGAGGCCCAACCAGGCAGTCCAGGTGTGAGAAGGGGATCCAATGACAGGCAATGGGGTCAGAGATAACCCTCCCCCTCCGATTGTTATGGGACCCATATGAAGATCAAGCTGCCTATCTACCACAAATGTGTGTGGGGACCTAGGCCCAGCCTCTACAGGCTCTTTGGTTGGTGGCTCAGTCTCTGTGAGCCCCCATGGCCCAGGTTAGTTGACTCTGTAGATCTTTTTGTGGTGTCCTTGACCCCTCCAGCTAGCTCAATTCTATCGCCCACTCTTCTACAAGAGTCTCCAAGCATTGTCTGATGTTTGGCTGTGGGTCTCTGCATGTGTTTCCATGTGGGTGAATGACACCTCTCGGGAGGCGGTTATGTTAGGCTCCTGTCTGCAGGCATAGTAGTCATTAATAATGTCAGGGGTTGGCTCTCTCCCATAGGGTGGGTCTCACATTGGGCCAGTCATTGGTTGGTTGTTCCCTCAGTCTCTGCTCCATCTTTGTTCTTGCACATCTTATTATAGGCAGGACAAATTTTGGTTTGAGGGGTTTGTGGGTGGGTTGATGTCCCCCTCCTTCCACTAAAAGTCCTGAATCTCTATATCCCCTGCTGATAGGAATTTCATCTGGAGTCATCCTCAAAGACTTCCCCATCCCAGGTCTCCAGCTGGTTCCAAAGATGTCCCCCGTTGATTTCCATTCTCATTCCTAGCCATCTTCCGCCCCTCCCCCATACATGACTCACATCCTCATATCCTTCCTTACCCGCCTCCTCCACCCATCCAGCTCTGATGATCGTTTTGTTTCTCCTTTTGAGTGAGATGCACACATCCTCCCTTGGGCCCTCTTTATTACCCAGTTTCTTTGGGTCTGTGGATTGTAGCATGGCTATCCTGCACTTTATGACTAACGTTCAACTATATGTGAGTAAATACCATATGTGTCTTTCTGTGTCTGGATAACTTCGGGATGATATTCTCAAGTTCCATCCATTTGCCTTTGTCTTTGTTTTTAATAATGATGTCTTTGTTTTTAATAGCTGAATAGTATTCCATTGTGTACATGTACCACGTTTTCTTTATCCATTCTTCAGTTTGGGGACATCTATGTTGTTTGTGTTTGCTGGCTATTATGAATAAAGCTGCTATGAACATAGTTGAGCAAGTGTCCCTGTGGGACAGTGGGGCATCATTTGAGTATATGCCCAGGAGTGAGTGGTATAGCTTGGCCTTGAGGTAGAACTGTTCTCAAATTTCTGAGAAACTGCTAGATTAATGTCTAAAGTGGTTGTACAAGTTTGCATTCCCACCAGCGATGGAAGAGGGTTCCCTTTGCTCTACATCCTTACCAGTATGTGCTATTACTTGAATTTTTGATCTTAGTCATTCTGATGGGTGTAAGACGGAGCCTCTGTCTTTTTTATTTGCATTTCCCTGATGACTAAGGACATAGAAAAATTCTTTAAATACTTCTAGGCCATTCTACCATTTGAGATTTCCCTGTTGAGAATTCTCTGTTTAGCTCTGTACCCCATTCTTAAATTGAGTTACTTGATTTGTTGGTGTCTAGTTTTGATTCTTTTGCCACCGTCCACTCTTTTCCCTTGATAACATATCTACTTGCCAAGAACATAGTCACATGGCCTTATTTAGCTCAAGCAAGACTGATGTGTTAAATGGGCTATGTCCACACTTAAAAAATATCTTTTCAGGTAATGAAACTGATATGCTGCCTGCTGTGCTAAGGAGATGCCTCATCCTGCCTCGATATGAGGGTGTGCCTAGTCTTGCTGCAGCTTGTTATTGTTGTGTTCCATTGATAACCCTGGGAGACCTGCTCTTTTCCAAAGTGAAAAAGAGGAGGAGTGGATCTAGGGGAGAGAGATGGGGGGAGGGGGAGCTGGGAGAAGTGGAGGAGGAGCGGCTGTGGTCTGGATGTATTGTATGAGAAAGGAATAAATAAAAATAAAAATATCTTTTATTCTTTGAAATTTCATATATTTATACACTGTACATTGATTATGTGCAGACTAAACCAGTTTGTACCTCCAACTTCTCCTTGTACCCTCCAACCCACCTCTTTCCTAATGTCATGTCCCTTTTTTGGTTTGTTATAAATAACTCCTTGAGTCAAATTAGTACTGCTCATAGGTGCATGGGTGTGTGGCCATCCACCGGGGAAGCCAAGTCTTCAAAGGGGAGTGACTCTTCTTACTTTCGCTGCCATCAACTGCCAATAGCTCCTCTAACAAGGGTGTAGTCTTGGGGTTCCTCCCCCATTCATGCTAAAATTTTAACTGGCTAGATCTCTGGTAACCACAACTTCTGTGAGCTGTGTGCAAGAGCCTGTTATATCCCAAACTCAGAGTTACACAGATCTTCTCCCTCTCTGGCTCTCATATGCCTTAATCTCCATATGATACAAAGTTCCTTGAACCACAGATAGTGAGAGCTTGCTATAGACAACACATCCACTATGGCACATTCAGAGTTATACTTAACAGCAATGTGGGAAGTGTAAGTTGAATAAACCCCTTCCTCCCCAACTTGCTTCTTGGTCATGATGTTTGTGCAGGAATAGAACCCTGACTAAGACAACCACTGATGCTTTTCTTCCTCCAGCAGCATGTGGAGCACATTCCAGCATTATATAAGCCAGGCGGCAGGGAGTGAGATTCTTGTTCAATTCAAGGTTTATTTCTTTATGTCCCAGTGACTTTAGCAATGCTATCTCACCATCTAGTTATGGTGGGAAAACTAGAGCAAATGCAATAGTCTGGATTGTTTTTCATGTCTCTGGGGCCTCTCTCACTAGTAATTCATAGAGAGGTAACCCATGCCTGATACTAGAGTTTTTAATTTAATAATCCATACTTTTTGGGAGTAACGTTCTTCTTAGCACATTAGGCAGAGCATCCAAGATTCAGAGACAAACCTCAGCACTTAGTGCAGGGTTATCTGCACTATTTATTTATTTATGACTTGATGGGCCCATTTAGAGAGGCACTGCATAGACCTGAGGGTGAGGTGAGAGAGAAACCATTTCCCACTTAAACTTAAATGTATATCTTTGTATTTTGCTATTGTATGTATGTATGTATGTATGTATGTATGTATATTTTTGCCAGCAGCCTTTTGTTTTTAAGAAACTGGAAATTTGGGAATTTTTCAAATATTTCTCTGTTTTTCCACAGGAAATTTATTTATTTATTTATTTATTTTAAGATTTATTTATTTATTATATGTAAGTACACTGTAGCTGTCTTCAGACACTCCAGAAGAGGGCGCCAGATCACATTGTGGATGGTTGTGAGCCACCATGTGGTCGCTGGGATTTGAACTCAGGACCTTCGGAAGAGCAGTCGGGTGCTCTTACCTGCTGAGCCATCTCACCAGCCCTCCACAGGAAATTTAAAAGCACATATTTAATCTTAGTTCATTTGGAAACATTTCAGGGAAGCAGATCAGGTAAGAATGAATAAATAAAATAATGTTTTTTTTTTGTTTTTTTAATCAGGAAAGAAGCAATTTTTTTGTGATTTTACCAGGGATCAGTTAATACTAGTTATGGCCACTGTTATTTGAAGTTCAGATGTCTTTGGAGGGCAGCATTGGAGGGAGTCTAATTTGTAGGGTCAGAGACAAATTGTACCAAGACCCTAGTATGGGGACACTGAGTTGAGGGATACATCAACAGAAGAAAAAAAAATCCATTACTGAATCCAATGAGTTAATTACTTTTTAAAAATGTGTGTGTGTGTGTGTGCGTGCGCGCGTGTGTGTGTTTATGTATATGTATATGTGTATGTGTATATGCGCATGCAGGTCAGAGAATAATCTCATTGTGTCATTCTCAGGAACATCATCTGCTTCCTCCGAGGCAGAGTGTCTCATTGATCTGCTGCTCACCAATTAAGCCGGAGAGCTTCGGGGTCTTGTTTGTCTCCATGTTCCCAGCCCTGGGCTCACAAGTGTGTGTGACCACACTGCTTTTATGTGAGCTCTAGGGAGCAAACTCATGTCCTCATGCAATGCTTCATCAACAGACCCACCTCCCCGGTCCCAGAATCATGTTTGACCACTGCAAGAGAACATTACAAATTTCTGACCACTAGTGCTCTGTGGGAGACAGGCGGCAGGCAGGTCAGCAGATTGGCCTCACAGATATTATTGTGCTTAATTCTAATTATTAATGAGATTTAAAACACATGGTTTTGTCCTGAATGAGTTAATACCCACAAATAAGTGGAAATGTTTGACTTTTATGCACTCGGTTTGTGTCTTTATCATATAAATTACAGCAGGATCCAAGGTTAATTAATTACCTTGAAAGTTTGAATTTGAATCTGAACTTTTTGCCTCTGCAGGGATAAAGTGGCTTTCTGCAATGGTAGGGCAGATGGAATTTTCAATCTGTCTGCTGACCCACTGAGTCATTTCCATCAGGTTAGCCCTATAGAGCCCAAGGGGAAAACTATTGATTGTCTAAATTAAAAACATCAACAGTCTGGGATGCCTTGTAGAATCTATTTCCATAGAGTTTGTCTTAATTAGGGCTTTACTGCTGTGATCAGACACCATGACCAAGGCAACTCTTTTTGTTTTTGTTTTTGTTTTTGTTTTTCGAGACAGGGTTTCTCTGTATAGCCCTGACTGTCCTAGAACTCATTCTGTAGACCAGGCTAGCCTTGAACTCAGAAATCCACCTGCCTCTGCCTCCCAAGCACTGGGATTAAAGGCATGTGCCACCACTGTCCGGCTTAAGGCAACTCTTAAAAGAACAACATTTAATTGAGGCTGGGTTACAGGTTCAGAGGTTCAGTCCTTTATCATCAAGGCCTGGCTGTGTCCAGGCAAGCATGGTTCAGGAAGAGCTGAGAATTCTGCATCTTCATCTGAAAGCTGGTAGCAAAATACTGACTTCCAGGCAACTAGGGTAAGGGTCTTATAACCCACTACCACTGTGATACATCTACTCCAACAAGACCACACCTTCTAATAAATAAGTGCCACTTTCTGGGGCTGAGCATATAGAAACCATCACAGATTTTATATCAGTGGCTTGTGGAGCTATGACTGATTTGCCATATATCTGAAAAACAAATTTGTTTTGATGCTTGATTGCTTCCCTCATTTCCTTCCTTTCTTCTGTCCTTCCTCCTTTTTCTTCCTCCTTTGTTTGTTTGTTTGTTTGTTTGGATAGGTTTTGCTATGTAACTAAGGCTGGCCTGGTACTTGTTATATAATCAACTGACCTTGAACCCAACCTCATATAACAGTACCCTCTGCCCCCATGCTTAGATTATAGGTATGTGCCATTATATCTAACTAAAGATTTCAAATACAGTCAAATGTACATTCAGGAAAGAATAAAATATTATAAATTCCTACCCATGTTATCAAGACTCAAAACAGAAACATTTTTAGGGCCCTAGTAGCTTCCCCCATTCCTCCTTGAAGTTTGTTCACAGAACTGTGCTTTTGTGCAAAAAAACTCCTTCTTTATCCCCACTGCTCTCAGTACTATCTAGAAGTGAATGAGCCCTGCTCAAGGTCAAGCCATCCTTCGACTTATTCTGATAGCAACAGCAGCAACAACAGGTGTAAAGTCTTCCACTGTGGTTTTTATTACCGTCTCACCAGTTTTTCATATGTTTTCCAATCTAACTTTGCAGCCACCATGGCAGTATGGTTTCTATTCACCACAGGACACGTGAAGAGCCGAGGGAGGTTTGGTGGTGGTGGGGAGGGCACACAGCAGACAGCCCAACACAGCCAGTTTCCCACCTAAGACATAGAGACCTTTGGTGCAGCAAAGGTTGTGTGACTTCCATCTCTCCAGAGATGGCCTTGAGAATCCCTGGAGGAACAGACAAAAGAAGAAGTGTGCTCCCCCTTCATTCCAGGATGTGCTAGCTCGAATTCACAACAGGACCGGAGGAAAACCACCATCCACTAGTGAACTCTTTGGCTTCTTCTTTTTGCCAGGCACAGTGGACATGAGGGATAAGGCCTGTGGGGTTTTATTGTAAGTCTCTCTTGGTACTTAGAGCCTAGAGAAAGACAGAAAAGAGACACATGAGCTGGCACATAGCCACATCAGTGGGAGAGAGTCAAAATGTCCCAGAGACAGCTAATGAGAATCAATGAGAATCATAGGCTAATATATTTGAATGCTTGGTCCCCAGATGGCGGAACAGTTTTGGGAAGGATTAGAAAGTGGGATCTTGTTGGAGGAGGTGTGTCACTGGGCATGGACTTTGAGGACTCAAAAGCCCACACTAGGCCCAGTCTCTCTTTGCCTCCAACCTGCAGATTAGGATGTATGCTCTTGGCTATTGTTCCAGATCCGTGCCTGCCTGCCTGCTGCCATGCTTGCCACCATAATATTAGGTCACTGTAAGCAAGGCCCCAATTAGATGTTTTCTTTTATAAGTTGCCTTGGTACAATATCCCTTCACAACAGTAGAAAGGTAACTAAGACATTGGTTTTCTGTAGTTGTCTCTTGCAAAGAGAAGCCTCTTGGTTGAAGGGTGGTGAGCGGTATACTTACCATGAAAGCTGGTTTGTCAGCAGTGGGTCATCGTAAGAGCTTGTCATCTTAATTTTGCTTATTTTTTTTTTTTGAGACAATGTCTATTTCAGCTGGACTAGTTGGCCAGGAAGTCCCAAGGATCCACTGGTCTCTGAAATGTGGATCCCAGTCCCCATTTCTGGGGCTACAGATGTGTGCTGCCATGCCTAACTTCTATGTAGATACTAAGGCCCACCCCTTTGTACAGCAGGCACTTACTCACAGAGCCATCTCCTCAGCCCTGGACAGCAGTTATGAGCATGGTGACACTGTCCTTCCAGACCCAGGCCCAATGTTCTGGGTTGGGATTGTGTCACACACAGACCTCAAATCTTGCTGTGCTGAGTCGGTAGACTGGTATAAGCCAGTCTTTCTTCCTGTTCTGGAGATGCTGGAGATTCCCTTAGCCTCCTCAGTTATTTTTGTCTTTGGCTGAAATACTCCAAACCCAGGCTTTCAAGAAGCTTTTCATTTCACATTCAAGTTACAGCTCAGACATCACCTCCTCAAAGGCATGGAAGTGGCTCTAGGGCAGAGGTTCTCAACCTGTGGATCACAACCCCTTTGGCAACCTCTGTCTCCAAAACGGTTCATAACAGTGGCTAAAGCACAGTTATGAAGTAGCAACAAAAATGATTCTTTAATTGGGGATCGCCACAGCACGAGGAACTATATTCAGGGCGCAGCATTAGGAAAGTTGCGAGCCACTGTTCTAGGCTTTTACGTGTGTTTTATATCTTGGTTGATGACTTTGGCAACCTGTTGCATGCAGGCTTTGATATGTATTTATACTTCAGCAAAAAGGTTCATTTTACAGATATCACTACCTCCAGCGGATAGTGTGGTCTCAAATGAACAGTGATAATTGGCCTGGCCAGGTGGCTGCTCTGCTCTGTACTTGCCTGAGCAGGGCTGTGACTTCTCCTGCAGTCATGGCTGCCATCAGGAACCCTCTGGGGACAGAGGTCTAGAGGAAAGATCAGTTCCCTGGTGTTTGCTACAGTTTCTTCTGGAGGTCTCTCAGGCAGCTTCTTCCCCGAGGACCTGTTTTCTCCCAGGAGGCTTTTAGACACTGTTCATGCAGACACTTGTCATCTGTCCCTGTCACAATCGTGTGTGCCACAGAGGCCTGACTCTTAGCCAGCACTCAGCTGGATTTCTCTCCAGGGAGCTCCACAGCCTGCATGTGCTTCACCCTGCAGGGCAGGGCCTTGAACTGGGAGCCCTCGCCTCTCCCAGAATTGTGTTCAGTGCTTTTTCGATTTCTTAAAATCCTCAAAAGCTGGTCAGGCAAATGTTCCAGTCACGAATTGATGCGGATTGTGGGGAACCTTGGTTTCTCTGTTTTGCAATCACTATGAAGTGAATAGGCCTGCTTTGCAACATCCTGCCGTGATGTTCCATGCCGCCGTGAGCACCAATACATGGGACCAAATGGGTATGGACAGAAAACTCCAAACCTGAGCCAATGGCTTCTGAACTTTTCTCTTTTAAGTTTATTTGTATCATATAGCTGCTACAGTAATGGAAAACTAGCTAACACATATCTTGCCCACGGAAGACACAGTTTGCTTTTTTTTTTTCTAAAAGGGCATGGGACAGAATGCACATCCATGCCAGTGAGCTCACAGCAGGTTGCCGAATAAGGTGGGAGCAACGTTGTTTTTTTTGAGCCACATAAAGATGACAGCATTAGGGGTAACTGGATAAAGGATTCTTTATTTCTGGTGCTAAGTAATTTTCCTTCTTTCTATGCTAGAGAATGACCATAGAGCCTTACTACACCACAGTCCCTCTGTAATGTTGATATGACTGCCTGTCAGTCTATAATTACACCTTATAAAAAGTCCCTCGGGGAACAGTTTAGACTGGAATGAAGACCCTGATGGGTCTGCCAATCCACATGTTTGGGACCATCCCACCCACCACCAACCTTCTTTCTCCTTACTCTCAGTGGAGCAATTTCTAAACACATTTTTCATCATACAATTTTTTTTTAAAACTTGATTTCTTTAAGCCTTAATGCATATTTTTTAAAAGTATAGATATTTTTTTGTGTGTGTATGTCTGTTCACATGTGTGTGTATGCTTATGTGTGTGTGGGCATATTATATATATATGTATATATATATACATATATATATGTATATATATATACATATATATATATATCACATATGCTTATGTGTGTGTGTGTGTATATGCTTGTGTGTGTGTGTATGCTTATGTGTGTAGGCATGGAGGGCCGAGGTTGATGTTAGATGTCTTCCATTACACTTTATCTTCTTTGCTGAGAGGTGGGTCTGTTGTTGCTCCTAGAGCTGTTTCAGCTTGCTTGCTAGCTAGCCTGCCCCAGGGAACCCTTGTCTTCACCTCCCAGGTGCTGCCTGCGGTTACAGGCCAGCTGTCACACCGATCTGGCTTCTACATGGGTTCTAGGGATCCAAACTCATCACGTTTGTTCTGAAGCACTTTATCTTCAGCTAGGCTGGCTGACCTGTGAGCTCCAGGGATCCCCCTGCCTCTTCCCCTCCTTCCCAGGGCTGGCTCGAATTACGGGCGTGCACTGGGCGCTGGAGAATTGAACTTAGGTCCTTATGCTTGTACAGGAAGCCGTTGACTGAGTGAGGCCAACTCCCTGGCACATCTCACAGTGTTTGCTTGAGTTTCTCCCATAGGTGGACACAAATGCCTGTAAGTATAAACAGTAGCCGTCATGCCTTTCAGTGTGCTGTATGTCTCTTTGCTGGTCTCTGCTTATTTCCTCTAGAGTTCATTCACCCAGCTGCCTCTAACCATCTCAGTTTCATTCTCAGCCACCAGCATTTAGTGCTCTTTGGAAAAGGCAGTATGGTGTTGGGGGAAGTGGAGCTGCTCTCTGCCTTCTGTAAGCTTTTCTGGTAAGTGGGCAGAAGCAGCTTCTAACTCCAAGAGGGAGCCTGCAGGCATAGGGTGGGTTACCCTGGCTGGAGCACATATAGGACACAGAATTGGCCTCTTAGAAGAGAGTGAAGGTGGCCTGTGAGCTTCCCAGGGGACCAGGATGCCAGTGTGTTCAGTCTGGGCATTGGCAGGAGGATCTGACTCCAGAGTGCTACTTAGATCATTTCTGACTCTGTCCCTTTCTTTGTTCCTTCTCAGCCACTTTTCCTACCTAACTGAACCCAAATTGCTGAAAACAAACTTTCTCAGGGTTGTTTGCCTCTTGCTGGGTATCAGCTTTCCATAAAACCAAAATTGCTGCTTCGTCTAGACCTGCACGCTCCATCTTCTATTTTGAGAGGAGCCCCAAGTTCACACCAGCACAGCGGAGAGGCCATAGTTCCACAAAGGCCTGCCTCCCGCGGGCACCTTCTCTCAGCCATGCCAGCTTTGTGTAGCACGTCTCTGGCTGGTTTCTGAACAGACCTCCGTTACTCTGGTCTTACCAGGGATGACAGTGAAGACAGAAATAGCGTGTTCAAAGTGACAGAAGAGAAGAAATAGCACAGAAAAGCAAACCTGAGACCTGAGGGTGGTCAACCAAAAGCCCCAGTCACAGAGGACTAGGGTCCCCAGGCTTTCTTTTCCTCAGAGTCCATGGGCTTTCCAGCCTGCATTTCCTGGGGGCATTGGAAGCATTCTTCTTCTGTCATTATCTCCCTTGGGACAGTGGTATTGCCTAACAACTGGTTATCCAGGAAAAAAAAAAACGTGCGGGCTGCTTGTTTGCTTGTTTCCATAGCATCAGCGTTCTAGGCTGTTATTATTCCAGTATCTGCATGATCTAGCAGCCAGAGTTGAGTGGACATGCATGGCCACACAGCTTTATAGGGTTTCCACCTTATAGGTAAGATTCATGTCAGTTGCTTGCAGATTACAGCATTGAAGCTAAAACTGACCCAGAGCCCGTGGGCTGGCATGGGCCTTTTTACCCTAAAATAAATAAATAAATAAATAAACAACTTAAAATCTTTTGATTTTTAAGCTGGTTCTCTCCTTTCACCGTGGATCACAGAAATAGAACTCAGGTGTCAGGTTTGGTACTGAGTAACTTTACCGCTGTACCATCTCCCAAGGCTTCCAGAAATTTGTCAATTGGCCTACAGAAGCTCATTGTCCCAGAGACTGTTGTTATTCCAGGCAATTTGAGGGCTCCTAGCTCTTCACCCAGTAAGTGGGGAAACTGAGATTCAAAGAGGAGGGAGATTCCACAGTGGTTGGCAAGTCCCTGAGGGCCGGGGTCTCGGAGTCTGTAAGCCTGATCTTGCACATTCCGGGTTTCGCAATATTCACGGTTGCTTCTCCTTTCACAGCGGCTGCCTGCTTCCTCCAGGATCTCTGTGGATTAAGTCAGCCAGGTTGGTTGGGTGCAAGGGCAGCTAGTGATGCTTCGGTGAGTATGTGTTCATCTCCTCTCCCCAGAGCTTTGTCCAGGAGCTTGGGTCAGCTCCTGACTTTTTTACCAGTTGTCACCTTGGCTCCTTTTACAGGTCAGGATGGCTTCCTTGAGCCATCTTTCTGCCCTAAGCTCTCTCTAGGGGTTGCTTCCCTCAGACTCAGGCCAGATTTCCTGTGATAGGAGGTTAATGCTTCCTGAGAAGAAGGGAGAAAGCAGGGATGGCTGGCCTGGGTTCCTGGGAACATGTTAGGGACGGTGGGTTTTACCCCTGTGAGATGTGGGTATAGCATTCGGGATCTAGGCTGCAGAGGAAAGAGCAAGAAGAAGGACAAGGGGAAAGGGACGTAAAACTGTTTTTACATTGATTGACTGTGTGTGTGTGTGTGTGTGTGTGTGTGTGTGTGTGTGTGCGCGCGCGCGCACGTGGGCACGTTTGCACGTGTGTGTGCACACTCATGCCTGAGTATGGGGAAAGAAGAGAGGAGAGAGAGAGACACAGGAGAAATACACATAGAGTATAGGTACAGAAAAAGAGAGAGACAGAGACAGAGAGACACAGAGAGATAGAGAGACAGAGAGACAAGAAACAGAGAGAGAGAGAGAGGGGTTAGAAGAGAGGTAGAGGGAACATGAGCAGTGTTGGAAGCCTGGGCTCTAGAGTTTCTCAGTCCCCGTGGCTGTCTAACCCTCCTGCACACCCAGATGAGCTAGCCTCAGCGGAAAGGGTGCAGTCCTACCATCTATAGCATCCTTACCTATCGTCCAATTCCTTTGTGAAGAACAGCCCCGTCAGCTACTCAGGTGGATGCAAAGTGAACACATCAAGCTTTATGATTTTAAAAGTCAACATGGCAGGCATACTGGATTACAAAGAAGATATTTAAGGGGACTTGGATGTGTACAAAATAAATGCTTACAAAGAAAAAAAATTAAACAAAAGCGTGCCAAAGCGCAGCCTGGCACAAAGGGGACTGAAAGAAGAGAAAGAATCAAAACCCCTGACTTGGAGAGGCACGAGGTCAAGGGTAAATCTTTCCCTACAGCTTTAGCCTTTGCCTGGCTGGCTGAGGGTGGACCCCGAACAAGCTCTAGGATTCCTTTTCTCCAGCTGCCAGCTTTTTCCTTGGTCCCCTGCAGGGGCTTTCTGACTTAGTTGTCATCTCCCCTTGAGGGGACAGGTGTAGCTTCAGAGAGTGAATAAGGTCCCTTTGTAAGTCCAGCTGTCACAGGAGTGCTCTGTTCCCCTAAATCCAGGGTCTGCTGCCAAGGCCTCTGAGGGCAAACCATTTCCAGCTGTTTCCCTCTCTGAGGGGTTGGCCACCTTCCTCTGTGGAGTGGCCTTTGGAAAGCTGAGTCCCTGGCACTAGAAACCAGACAGACGTTTAAAGTCCTAGGAACCAAGTTGAAGTGACGCGGGCCTCGCCACTTTGCACGAAGTTCCAGCCGAAAACTGAAGCCAGAGGTCCCGTAGCTCATTCTCTTCTGGAACCTTCCGTGGTCTCTTCCAGCAGTCCTTAAACACCCACACTGTGTACCGGGACAACTACTGTCTCTGCATCTTTAACTTCAAATCAAATACAAGAGCTTTGTGCTGAGTGTAAGTGACTCCGAGTGTTCACCTGGGGACAGGTGAAATGGAGGACTGCCCTCTCTCCAGCATAGGCTCAGGGAACTTCATGGAAGAAGGGAAGAAAGCATGCAAGAGTCAGCAAGCAGCTGGGGAAGGAGGGCTGTGACTTGCTGACTTCTGGACATGATATGGCTGTTTCACACATCAACTACGGCAGCTGTGGTTAATGTACAAGACCTACACAAGATCAAGTCAGTCAGAATCCCTGTGTGGGTGGGGAAAGGTGCTCTTGAGGACTTACCCCCAGTAGAGGAGCTATCAGCAGTTGACAGCTGCTGAGGGAGGCGGAGTCACTCCCCTTTGGGGGACGTGGCTATAGTAAGTTGCTCACATCTTAGTGGATAGCTAAACACTCATGTGCATGTGGGCAGCACAGCGCTCTGGGGATTATTAATAACAAATAGAAATTAAGACATATGAAGAGGAAATGGAGTTAGGAAGGAGATGAGGCGGGGCATGACGGAAGAGTTGCAGGGAGACAGTGGTAGGGACGTATGATAAATACTTATGCTCCAAATGCAAGGGCCACATTCATTAAGGAAACTTTAGTAACGCTCAAAGCACACGTTGTAGAAGTGCTCAAAACTTTCAGATATTAAAAAACATTAAAAATTTGTGAGGTAGGCAGAGGGTTTCTGGATTTTAATGCTGTTCTAGCTTCTGTAAGGCTCATTCCTACTTCTTCATGACTGGGGCAGGAAATGGGGAACACTAAGGCCCAGAAAAGAAGGGTCATTACCAAGCTTGGAAGGTGGGGTGTGGGATGTGGGACGTGCATCTTCTTGGGCAGGACTCTGTCCTTGTCACTTCATCACTCTGAGTTCAGTAAAAAACAGGGTATGGAAAGGGAGGTAGAGAAGGAGAAGGGCAGGGGTGAGTACGGAGGGGATGGGGAGGTTTACTGTACGGGAGCCATTCGTGAATGCAGTTTTCTGAGTTTGGCTTGCGCCAGAACTTCTTTTTAGTGATCCTCTGGCATATTAGGTCTCCCTCTCTCCTCCCTCCCTCCCTCCCTCCCTCTCTCTTTTCTTCCCTCCCTCCTCCCCTTCCCTTCCTCTTTTTCTCTTTCATTTGCTTGGTTTGTTTGTTTTAATGTAGGATGTCATGTAGCAATGGCTGGCCTCAAACTTATTACATCGCTGAGGATGACCTTGAACTCCTGACCTTTCTGTTTCTATCTGGGATTACCAATATGTGCCACCGTATCAGGCTTCATCTTGGGTTTCTTTTTGTTGTTTTTGTTTTTGTTTTTTTTTGTTTTTTTTTTTTTTCAAGACAGGGTTTCTCTGTGTAGTCCTGGCTGTCCTGGAACTCACTCTGTAGAACAGGATGTCCTGGAACTCAGAAATCCTTCTGCCTCTGACTCCCAAGTGCTGGGATTAAAGGCGTGCACCACCACTGCCTGGCCCATCTTGGGTTTCTTGCTTAGGTTTTTCAGACAGGAAAGCCATCTTCAGCTGACATGGTGTGTGTGCCTTTCGTAGAAGCTATGGAGGGCTGGAGGAAGATGGCCCCTGGACCTCAGGTCCCTCTGCTAGGGACCCACAGTGGGTATTTCTCACTTCTGTTGAAGTCTCAGTGTTTCTCCCTTTCAGGCCTATACCTCCTTATCAAAGGGACCATTAACAAAATGTCTTAGGGTTTCTATTACTGTGACAAAACACCATGAGCAAAATCAACTTGGAGAAGAAAGGTTCGATTTTACTTTAGTGTTCCATACCGCAGTTCATCATCGAAAGAAGTCGGGGGCCTGGAGGTGAGAACCGAGGCAGAGGCCGTGGAGGGGGCAGCTTACTGGCCTGCTCCTCATGGCTTGCTCGGCTTGCTTTTTAGTAGAACCCAGGACCACCAGCCCAGGGATGGCCCCACCCATAATGGGCTGGCCCTCTCATATCAACCACTAGTTAAGTAAAAGCCCTACAGACTTGCCTACAGCCCATTCTTATGGAGGCAAGTTCTCAATTGAGGTTCCCTCCTCTCAGATGACTCTAACTTATGTCAAGTTGACATCAAACTAGCCAGGACACGGAAGGAAATAACTTGGCTAAATAATTGTTCCTGGATACCTGCTTTAGGACAAGTTCAGGCCCTGTGAGGTTGCACACAAAATCCAGGCCTATGGGAGGGGTGGGGTAAGAGCAGGGCTTATCAATCACCCCGGTTTGTTGTCCAGCCTCTGTGCTCAGTCATGAACACTTTTCCCTCAGTGGGATGTCCCCTGTACTGGCTAATTTTGTGTCAACTTGACACAGCTGGAGTTATCACAGAGAAAGGAGCTTCAGTTGGGGAAATGCCTCCATGAGATCCAGCCGCAGGGCATTTTCTCAATTAGTCATCAAATGTGGGAGGGCCAATTGTGGGTGGGACCATCTCTGGGCTGGTAGTCTTGGGTTCTATAAGAGAGCAGGCTGAGCAAGCCAGGGGAAGCAATCCAGTAAAGAACATCCCTCCATGGCCTCTGCATCAGCTCCTGCTTCCTGACCTGCTTGAGTTCCAGTCCTGCATCCTTTGGTGATCAACAGCAGTATGGAAATGTAAGCCGAATAAACCCTTTCCTCCCCAACTTGCGTCTTGGTCATGATGTTTGTGCAGGAATAGAAACCCTGACTAAGACATCCCCTTAACCTACTGTGTAGCCACAACTCTTACTGGAGCATGATGACCCTCCCCCAACCCTCTATCTTCCCTCTCTCCAGAAGCAAAAGCTCTAGAAGGACAGGATCCAATCATTCCAGAGTCCTTAGTGAGGCAGGAGTCATTAGCTAGGAAGGGCAGGGCAGGGCAGGGCCTGTGGTGGATCACGGGCTAGTCAGACATCTGTACAGAAAGAAAGGGTCATGCATGACGTCCCACCAGCTTTCTCATTGAGCACTCAACACAGGATTGCTTCTCTGGTTGGATCAAAGGAGCATGCACTGGGCATAAGGACTCCTCACTGGGTCTGCCCGTGGTGTACCCTAAATGACTAATCTCACTCTCCACCCACTTCCAGCCATAAGATTCATAGTAGATCTTACTGGGCAGAGCAACACAGTCCAGCCTTCCTGGAGCCCCTCCCACCACCGGAAGTCTTCTTACTTTCCCTAATAAGCCTACATTTTCTTACTTACCTGTTGTCCAGGCTTCCCTATCCTTTGGTGTGAGACACTGAATCTGGAAGCTACTGGTTTGGGGCAGCTTTGGTGACTGCTGCTTGCTGGGTTCTCTAGCTCCAGGGCTAAGCTCACTAAGCTGAGAATCTGTGGAACTCAGAGAATCCATATCCTTGGCAACGAGTTCAACCGCTGTGTTCAACAAGAACCTTGTTGAGTGACAGCCAGGGAGTTTTCTCTGGGCTCCAGTCAGCCATTTCTGAGCAGCAAGCGAGCATCCTCTGAAAAACACAGGTGGCTCCGTACTGCTCCTGTGCCCCAAACCCCTGAGTGGTAATGCACGGGGGTGAGATCTTTGTCCTGGTGGTGCATTTCCTCAGACCCTGTTACTCCTATCACAGTGGGTCATTCCATGGGATATTCTGTCTTGTCTCAGCACGGGTGGCATAGAGTCTTCTGCATATAGAGCTACCCATCCCTTTGGGCATGAGCAATAGCCTGGTTCCTGCTCAGTCTGCCCGACTGTGTGTGGTGAGCCAGCTCTGGGACCTGCAATTTCCTTTTGCCGAGGTTTTCACTTGTGCATCTGGGCTCTGCCATGTAGTATTTTATTCTAATTATTTAAATTTTTTATTATTTTACTTTTTGGTCATTATAACAGAGATTATATATATAATATATATATAATATATATAATATATATATAGATTATATATATAATATATATATAATATATATATATATATATATATTATATATATAGATAGATTTATTTTAAATTACTTCAGATCACTTAATGATCTCAGGGCCAACCTGGACCACATAGCAAATTGAGGTCAGCCTGGGCTATATAGCAAAGTCCTGTTGCCACAGACTATCCCTCCAACAAAATTAACTCACAAAAATTACTCCTGAATCTTTTTCCTCTCTCCTTTTCCTTCCTCCTTACTGTCTTCTCCCCCTCCCTCTATTTTATCTCCCTCTTCTTTTCCTCCCACTTAAAAAAAATTGCATCTATTCAATTTTATTTGCTGCCTACTGTGCGTCAGGCCATATCCCAGAGCGTGGGAGAAGATTTTGGTGAGAAGAATGTGAGTTTTGTTGTCTTCTCTTGTTCATGTCCTGGAGTGAACTTTGAGCCTGTCTATAGGACTCCGGTCCTCAAAGGGCAGCCCAGCAAATCGGGGATGTGGGGGAGGGAAGTGTGGACAAAGAGCCCCAAGGATGAAAAAGATATGCCTTTCTGGATTCAGCCCTCTCCACCCACGGCCCAGAGAGACCTCTTCCCGTCCGGATATGGAAATGCCCTTCCAGCCTCAGCAGCTTGGTCGCTCAGCTGGTGGAATCATTGTTTCGTTTTTAGGAGCCAAGGGATAACTTTCTGAGCTGTGACCTCTTCCGACCCTCCAGACACACTGTGTGTGGAACAAAACCCAAGCCATGAGGTCTGAACCTCTTGAAACTGAAAGGAAAAAAAAAGTCAGTTCTAGGTTCAAAGGAAAAAAAAGAATCTTCCACTGTGCTTTCGGATGAAGAGGTTTGCTCAAAATAAGATTACCCCAAAGTAATGTCCTCAAATTTCCTTTAGAGAAATCACATGCCTGTGGGCAAAACTTTGTCACCCACAGAAGGGTAAAGGCTCAGCCTGGGGTAGTGGCTGTTTGTGCTGTCATCGCCCAGAGAATATGAAATGCTCTTGTGGTTTTTTTGTTTTGTTTTTGTTTTTTTTTTAATATTTGGAAAGGACCCTGACTAATTGTGCCGGCTAGTTTTATGTCAACTGGATACAAGCTAGCGTCACTGGAGAGGAGGGGGTTTCAATTGAAAATATACCCTCATTAGATTGTCAAGCCTGTAGGGCATGCTCTTTTCTCTTCTTTATTTTCCACTTTTTATCCATCCTCTATGAATTTTATATCATTCACCCCAGTCCTACTCATCTCCCTGTCCCTTCATATCTGCCTTCTACCCTTATAACTTCCCCCCTCCTGCTCCCCACAAAAGAAAAAATAAAAGTAGACCCCCCCAAAACCCCAAAACATCTCACTGTGGAAGCTGCAGAGATGGCTCAGTGGTTAAGAGCCCCAACTGCTCTTCTAGAGGTCCTGATTTCAATTCCCAGTAACCACATGGTGGCTCCCAACCATCTGTAATGGGATCTGATGTCCTCTTCTGGTGTGTCTGAAGAGAGCAATGGTGTACTCACATACATAAAATAAATAAATGAATCTTTAAAAAAAAAACTGATTATATAGCTTGAGTCAGATTTAGGGACCATAAAAGCCCTGGGTTATAATGTGACACTGGTGTAATATTGATAATAAATAATATATAATAGTTTTCTTACAATTCTTCAGATTTCAGTTCTTTTGTAAAACATACATATACCTTGTCTTCCTCTCCACCCTCTCTTCATGTGTTTTATGTGTGTGTGTTCACATTTATGTGCATGTGGAGGTCAGAGGTAGACATTAGTGTCTTCTTCAATTGCAATATATATATATATATATATATATATATATATATATATATATATACATATACATATATAAATACACACATGTGTATATGTGTGTGTATGTGTGTATGTGTGTGTATGTGTGTATGTGTGTATGTGTGTGTGTACGTGTGTGTATATGTGTGTGTGTGTATGTATGTGTGTATATATATGTTCTTCTTGGTGTGCTAGTATATTCAACAGTTAGAGATCAAGTCCAGTCCAGGCCTCTCACTTCCTTTGGTCCTGGCAGCACTAGCGGGGTAGTAAGTGCGAGCAAGTGTGTTCTCTCTGCTGCAGTCCTCATGCAGTCCTGGGTGTTGGGTCCTTTAGACCCACGATTGTTACAGCTCTTCTGTGGGCTATTTAGAAAGGCTGGATTCCTTAGTCTTTAGCTGCAACTGGTGTTGAAGCTTCCAGCCGTTCTAGCCATGTGTTTAGTATGGGGACTCCTCAGATCTTGGTCATAGCCAGTGTCACAGCTTGGGGAAGGCAGCTCTTTAGGAAGGGTTGCAATTCTCAGCCTGGGGTAGAGACCCTTGTCTCTAGGATGTGACATCTCTCTCGTGCTCCTGTGATGACCATGACCTGTAAGTCCCACCCCTACCCCTCAGGCTCCTTATAGACGTTGTCCTTCAGCCTCAGCTCTTGGGACTGTCTTTGGTCTGTCCTCTGCCCTGGTGGCTTTTGAACTGTGCAGCCACCACTTTATCTGTCAGGCAGCCAGCTGCCCTGCTGCTTTCACAGCAGGGACTGCCACTGTCACTGTCATTCTGTTGTTTCTTCTGTCATTCTGTAGTTAGCACAGCCCTCATTACTAAAAGCAGTCAAAAGATTACCCGAGAGAGGTCCAATGTTGCAAAACTTAAGGATGCAGCCAGGGGCTCGCGGCCAGCTTACATAGCTTTCAGGAGCATCGGATTAACCACAGCTATCTGTTCCCAGCCTATCACAGCCTTACCTCTTAGCACCAATCACAGCCATCCAGGTTTGTGTTTTGCATCAGTCATTGCTTGCTCTTTACTAACAATCCCAGCAGTCCCCTCACTAGGCCACCAGGGGAGGTGCTCCCTCTCTGCATGGGCATGGTTGCAGGGCTATCTAGAGTTCACTAGGGCTTGTGACAGTTTAAGTCCCCTACAAAGCGGTTCAGAAAGCACCGCCTGAGGCTGCATCTTTGAGGGCTAAGGTTAAGAGCTTCACATAGGTTTCTGAAGGTGGCCATGGAGTGTTCGGGATGGCGAATTCTGACATAAAGGACATGCAGTTGTTTGCTTGAATGATGGTCTTTTCTTATTTTTATTTTTTATTTTTTTTTGCTCCAGGCAGCCAGGGCAGAAAGGGACTAACTACTTCTAATTAGGGAGTTAATTTATGTACCCACCAGAGTGTTTGCATATTTACAGGAAATTGAGCATCATGAGGGTGCTTGCGAGGAGAACATATCATTCTCTTTCTTGGGAGTCTCTATCTCAGAATCTAGGCTTCCATGTTGTTAGGGAGCCCAGGCCCAACATGAAGTCATGAGCAGTAAACTATGATATATGTTAAGAGCAGACTATCACACAGATATGAAAAGATATTGCTTTTGAAGAACCTATAGGGACAGAGAGATGGCTCAGAACTTGAGAGCCCTGTGTGCTCTTCCAGAGGTCCTGAGTTTGATTTCCAGCAACCATGTGATGGTTCATCACCATCTATAATGAAATCTGATGCCTTCTTCTGGCCTGCAGGCATACTTACAGGCAGAATGCTGTATACATAATCAATCAATCAATCAATACATAATCAGTCAATCAATCAATCAATCTTAAAAAAATCTATGGTATAGCTTGAGGACATATTTTATAGTGATAATATTTAAACAATAAGACAAAACTGCATATCTAATAGAATCCACCATTTTGTTTTAAAGACTTGAACATAGGAGAATAGCCAGCAGGAAACATAGTGACATGATGATGTAATAGGATTAGAGGCAATTTTAAGTAATTATTTTCCACTCCAAAATTTCTATAGTGATTATATGATATTTGTATAGTTAGAAATAAATGATAACATCTAAGAATAACCATCCCTTCTTTCATTTCCTTGCTGATGTGTCTCTCTGTGTGTGTTTCTCATCTGTTCCAGTTTCTGTCATGTGTTAAGTAGAGATTTCTTCTTCACTCCAGGAAGCAGCTACAGATAGATGGTGGCAACTGGAAAGTTGGCTTTATCAGAGCTAATCTGGAACAAACAGGCTCTGGTCAGGCTCTCAAGAGCCCGATCAGCTCTACTTTCTTCCACTTATGTAAGCTTGACCCTCCACCTTATTTCTTCCTGCTGACAATTGAAACTCGATGCTTTCTGGAACAATCTCCCAGAGTCTCTTCCTAGTCTTGTTCTGGAGTCCATTCACAAAACTTAGGACATTTTGCCCTCTTAAAAGCAAGAAGCATCTTTCTAGAGAGTTGTGTCTCTGAACATCACATATGCTGTTCAAAAGCAGTCCCCACATGAGATTCATATTCTCTCCCCCCTCCTCCTTCCCTTCTCTCTTTCTCATATTCCAGAGAATAAGGAGATTCAGGAATGTCAGAGTTGGGAGAAACTCAACAGTTCATTTAATTCCACCCCTTCCTTCAAGATCCAGGAAGTTAAATGAGTTACTAAGACTCTAAGGCTAGAAT
The DNA here is from genome assembly GCF_900095145.1 of Mus pahari. Classification (NCBI taxonomy): domain Eukaryota; kingdom Metazoa; phylum Chordata; class Mammalia; order Rodentia; family Muridae; genus Mus; species Mus pahari. Next base: position 10,628,053 of record NC_034595.1, on the reverse strand, counting down.
TAGAAACTAGTGTAGGGGTCCAGGTTTTTCTGTTTGTTTTGAGGTAGCAGAGCTTGCTATAAAGAGTGACACTAGTCACTCCTGAGCTCGAGTCTGCTCTACCAGCTCATGAGTAAAACTATTTCATCTTGTCCAGATTCATTTTCCCTACCTATAAAACTGTATTGGAAAGATTATTTTTTATCTTCTTTGTAGATAACCAAAATGATTGTTGTTATTGCTGGTTTTATTTGATGACAATTTCTTTTCTTTTCTTTTCTTTTCTTTTCTTTTCTTTTCTTTTCTTTTCTTTTCTTTTCTTTTTTCTTTCTTCCTTCCTCCCCCTCTTTCTTTCTTCCTTCCTCCCCCTCTTTCTTTCTTTCTTTCTTTCTTTCTTTCTTTCTTTCTTTCTTTCTTTCTTTCTTTCTTTCTTTCTTTCTTTCTTTCTTTCTTTCTTTCTNCCTCTTTCTTTCTTTCTTTCTTTCTTTCTTTCTTTCTTTCTTTCTTTCTTTCTTTCTTTCTTTCTTTCTTTCTTTCTTTCTTTCTTTCTTTCTTTCCATATGAAGATATTTTGCCCTGTATGTATGTATGTATGTATGTATGTACATCACATGCATGCCTGGATCCTATAGAATGCAGGAGAGAGTATCAGATCCCCTGAAACTGGAATCACAGTCGGTTGTGAGATGCCACAGAGTTCTGGGACTGTAACCTGAGTCTTCTAGAAGAACAGCTAGTACTTATAACCACAGAGCTAGCTCTCTAGCCCCTGATCACATAATTTCTTAGATTTTTTTTGATCAGATAGTTTCTTTAAGGAAACTGATCTATAATGTAGATTATTGGATTCTCTAGAATCTAATACAAGTCCTTCATAGGGCCTCAGCTGTGAAAATTTAAGTTAACCGAGTATCTTCCTCAGGTCAGCAGTGCTCTCCTTCCAGTGTGCCCAGGCAGATTGTTCATCGTCAGGCTAATTGTATTTCCCTGACTGTTTTTAGGTCTTGAGCAGAACAGGCCCTATTGTCTATTCCATTGTCTATAATTAATTTTGCTTTTGAGTCTATTTTTAAAATCAATTCACTTTTAAAAACTCTCTCTGACATTTGTAAATTACCTTAGGAAAACTCATCTATTTATTCATTTATTTATTTTTGAGACGGTGTCTCACTGCATAGTCCTGGTGGCCAGGAATCCCCTATGCAGATCAGGCTGGCCTCAAACTTACAGAGATCTGTCTGCCTCTGCCTCCCGAGTGCTGAGATTAAGAGCAGGCAGTGCTGGGCCTATGTCTTGCTTTCATTTTATCCGTTAAACAATTCACTTGTGTACAAAATAAGACATTCATTTTTATACATTTAGTGTGTGTGTGCCCATGTGCACACGTGTGCCCACAGGGGACAACTTTATGATGACAGTTTTCTTCTTTATGTAAGTTCTGGGGATCAAACTCTGGTCCTCAGGCTTGGCAGCAAATGTTATCCACTGAACCATCTTGCTAGACTAAGAAACAGGCTTTTAGTTTTAGGGTATAATAAAAACAATTGCAAGAAAAGACATTTTCATCCATAAGATTGGCAAGAATGACAATGCATTCTGTTTTGTTTTACAATTTCTTTGGTGAAATTGACTATGGGTGGAGCCTTTTTGGAAGCCATCTTGTATTAATAACTTAAGCTTGTATTTAGCCTTTATTTGTATACATGAACAATTAGTCAAGAACATTCACTGAAGCACTGTTTATAATCTAGAAACGGCAGCAATGATTAATGGGAAATGATTAATGAGTGGCTCATCCATTTTGCATAATTCTCTGAAGCTGATGAAGATGCTACAATTCGTCTCTGTTTGTCCAGGGAAGGTCTGTAAGGCACAGCTCTGCCAGAAGAGCACATTTGTGAGCACAGCATAAAGTTTGATACTGCATGTTGTTGTTTAATCCAACTGTCCCTAAGACCTCGTGCACTGAAGGCTTGGTCCCCTGCTGGTGGCGTTACAGAGAAGGCACTGGGTCATGAGGATGCTAACTTACGGGTGAATGAATCCACGGATGAGGGTGTCAGGGGGCGGGGCAGCTGAAGGGGACAGATCACTGGTGCGTGACACTGAAGGTACATTTAGTCCTTGGACTCCCCTTCTCTCCTGGCCCCCACCGTGTGCTTTCCTCCACGGTGTCTGGCTTTGTCTGGGGACCATGGGACAAAAACCTCTGAAACCATGAACTAAAATAAAACTTTTTTGCTTTCATTTATTTTTTCAGGAATTTTTAAAAGATGCATTATGGAATATATAATTGCTCAGACAGATGTAGAAACTCCCAATGGACAGCGTGGTTATTTTGGGAAAGCAGAGTGGAGTTTTTCTAATTAACTAGGATTCTTTATTTATGTAATTATTTAACTAATTAATTCTTATTTTTTGAGACGGGGTTTCACATTGTCACCCAGTCTGTTTTGGAACTCACTATATAGCTTAGGAGATCTTCGAGCTCTCAGCAATCCTCTTGCCTCTCCCTCCTGAGTGCTGAGGGTATAGATGTAAGCCACCATGCATGGCTCTTAGTAAATTAAAAAAGACTGTTTTAAAATTGAATTATGATTAAAATCCAAACACTACCTATATGATTTTGGTGACTGCAAATGCTTGGAGATAATTATGATATTTATTGTTGAATAAACAAATGACTTCACAGTTTGATAGCTTCAAGTAGCACCCATTCTGTCTGCTGCGCTATGTGTGGGTCAGACATACAGACCAGTCTTGTCTACATCCTCAGCTTTAGAATCTATCAAGAGGCTGAAACCAATTGTGTAGTTAGAGTGGTCGTATCATTCTGAGTCTAGACTGGAGAAAGTTCTGCTTCTAAGGTTTTGTCCACAGTTGTTGGCAGGGGACGGGTTGTCTTTTCCAGGCTGTTGAACTGTCTTAGTCAGGGTTTCTATTCCTGCACAAACATCATGACCAAGAAGCAAGTTGGGGAGGAAAGGGTTTATTCGGCTTACATTTCCATACTGCTGTTGATCACCAAAGGACGCAGGACTGGAACTCAAGCAGGCCAGAAAGCAGGAGCTGATGCAGAGGCCATGGAGGGATGTTCTTTACTGGCTTGCTTCCCCTGGCTTGCTCAGCCTGCTCTCTTATAGAACCCAAGACTACCAGCCCAGAGATGGTCCCACCCACAAGGGGTCTCCCTACCCTTGATCACTAATTGAGAAAATGNCCCACAGCTGGATCTCATGGAAGCAACTCCCCAACTAAAGCTCCTTTCTCTGTGATAACTCCAGCTGTGTCAAGTTGACACAAAGCTAGCCAGTACATGAACTGAGACCCCGTTTATTAATGGCTATTGACTGGAGGTCCTCCTTAGTTCCTCACTGTGTGAACCTTTCTAATGAGGCACTGGTTTCCCTGAAGCACACACACTAGAACTGGAGAGAGAGAGAGAGAGAGAGAGAGAGAGAGAGAGAGAGAGAGAGAGAGAGAGAGAGAGAGAGAGACCCGCAAGATAGAAGCACCAGTGAATGGTAACCTCACCATGGACATGACTTCTTTAGCTTTGCCAAATACTATTCATTAGAAGCAAAATACTAAGTCTAGCTGACGCCCAAGGAGAAGGACATGAGTGTTGTGAATAAGGGGAGCGGGCATCATGAGGAGCCATATGGGAATTCTTGCTACAGAAGCCAGAAGCTTAGGTAACTGAGAAAAAGATGCAATTTCAAATCTTTCTCATGTTAGCACTTCTATGGCCAGTCTCTTTCTCATTTCTGTTTGCTCTCACACAGTTTCTGTTTCAGTTAGATTTGGTGCATAAATCAACTCAAAATTTAATGTCATGAAAAGTAATAATGGTACGATTGTTGTTCATGAGAGGGTGGTTGTATGTTGGCTGTTCTATGGGGCATCAGCTAGGCGACTGTTTAATGTGTGTGGTCTTCCATATCCCAGGAAGCTGGCCTGTGCTCCTCCACATGACATAGCATGAAGGGAAATTTCATTGGTATCACGAGGCTGCATATTGTCTTGATTTTAATTTGTGAGCAATGTGAAAAATAGCCATGGAAGGAAACCTTTATTCCTTTAATAAGTCAAAATGGAGGATGCTATGGGCGATATTTTTCAATGTCTTGCACATTAACTACTAAGTGAAAAATTCCTTCTAGAAGTGACTACCAGAAGAATTCTTTCTTACTTGATAAACGGTAACCCATTTTTCTGCACAAGGCAACAAGAAGTGGATCTGTCACTCCTTCCGTTTGAGGCTTGGGGAACAGTTGAATGTCTGAGGTAAAAATGTAAAATTTAGTATGTGGTTATAGGATGGTTTTCTCTTTTTTCTCTTCGGACAGAGGGTCTTTCTATGTAGTTGACAATCCTGCAACTCAATGTGTAGACTGGGCTGTTCTTGAAACTCACAGACATCTGCCTCCTCTGCCTCCCAAGTGCTAGGAATTCTTAAGTCTGTTATAGTGTACTCTCTGTCTCTGTCGCTGTCTCTCTCCTCGTCCTCGTCCTCGTCCTCCTTGTCCTCCTTGTCCTCCTCGTCCTCGTCCTCCTTGTCCTCCTCGTCCTCGTCCTCGTCCTCCTTGTCCTCCTTGTCCTCCTCGTCCTCGTCCTCATCCCTCCCTCCTCCCATGAATGATTTTTTTCCTGTTTATTTGACTTTAATTTTTGGCAAGTGCTGGGGGTTAAGGGATAAGAACACTGATCCACACTGGTTGAACTCTCCTGCTTGCGAGCGGTTGCTTCTGCATTCCCCAAATGGTGCATAGGCTGAGGCAGTCCGCTAAGCGATGCTTGTTTTGGCACAGGGTCAGCTGGCTAGGAATTGGCCTTGCAGCTAGGGTTGACCGTCTCAGTGCCTGGGCTCTAGGAGATGGTTTTGCTCATCGATCTTTAAAGTCTCTTGCACTCATAAAGTCCACAGTGACATTCATCTCTCTTCCTCTCTCATTTACGCATTTTATGCTTTCTGAGTTATTCCAGCTTATTTAACGTCGGAATGGCTTAGTATAGAAAGTGACAATTCAGGTTCGAATCAGTGTGGATGATGATTTTCTCAAATGTCTTGTGTTTGGCAAGATTCTTCAGTGGGACTCCCTCATGGTGTGAATCATAGTACCCACGTGACACTATGGGAATGACAGACAACCTTTATGACACTATGGGAATGACAGACAACCTTTATGACACTATGGGAATGACAGACAACCTTTATGACACTA
>NC_034595.1:10614922-10622655 GCF_900095145.1 Mus pahari | reverse complement strand
TTATGACACTATGGGAATGACAGACAACCTTTATGACACTATGGGAATGACAGACAACCTTTATGACACTATGGGAATGACAGACAACCTTTATGGGCTGATTTGGGGGGGAAGCTCTAGTCTTGATTTATTTTTAAAGTAACTTAGATGCCTGATAGCTACCATGGACTCTCTAAGTTTTCTTAACTTTAGCCAAACTGGATCTTGATGATGATCACAGCCTTGAGCTTTTAGACACTATAGTCATTTGAATGAAAACAGCCCCCATTGGTCCGCAGGGAGCTACACTATTAGGAGGTGTGGCCTTGTTGGAGGAAGTGTGACACTGGGGGCTGGCTTTGAGGTTTCAGAAGCTCAAGCTAGGCCCAGTGTTGTTCTCTCTTCCTGCTGCCCTTGGATCTGGATGTAGAATCCTCAACCTCCTCTCCTGCATCATGTCTGTCTGCGTGACTCCATGCTTCCTGCCATGATGATCATGGACTAAATCTCCGTAAATGAAATGTTGTCCTTTATAAGAGTTTCCATGGTCATGGTGTCTCTTCACAATAGAACCCTAAGTAAGGATGGATGCTCTTCTGACATTCTGCTGTTTAGTTTGGCTGAGTCATTACAAAGAAAACTTAAAAAAAGGCTTTGGGTGAGAACTGAATGTGAAAACCTGCTATAAAAATACAGACACCCTGAGGACTTATTTCTATGCAATCCACTATTTGTTGCTGTAGAGAAGAGAGGCATAGGCACTGCTGGACCAAGGGGTTAGGGATGGGTACCAAGCCCACAAGCCCATCCCTCTCTGTCTCTTCCCAACCCCATTACTGCTCTAAGGCTTTGGTCCCTCCAGCACTTTAATAGGGTATCTATCTATCATCTATCTATCTATCATCTATCTATCTATCTATCTATCTATCTATCTATCTATCTATCTATCTATCTATCATCTATCTATCATCTATCTATCTATCTATCTATCTATCTATCTATCTATCTATCTATCTATCTAGTGCGCGTGTGGAGGCCAGAGGGCAGTTTATGGAGTTGGGTCTCTCCTTCTGCCGTATGGTACAGGAATTGAATTTGAGTCATCAGGTTTGGTGACAGGTAACTTTACTCCCTGATCCATCTAGCTGGCCTTTTGTTTCCTAATTCACACACACACACACACACACACACACACACACACACACACACACACTTAATTAGACCTACCTTGAAGAAGTGTAGTCAGGAAATGGGGAAAGCTGGTTTGCTGAGAACCTGACACTTAGCACACACTTAATAGTCACCAGCTATTGCACACTGATGTTCATGTTAAGTTACAGAGTCCATTTTTCTGCTTTGATTCTTCTCTGTGGAAAACTTTTATTGGGATCAAAATGAGCTACGTGAACTTAGAATTCTGCTAGTTTAATGGCTGTCCACCAAAGTCCGATGTGTGTGGAGGTGTGGAAGAAACCAGAAGTCTGGTCTTGCTGGGTGTCTCTGTTACTTCATGCTCAGATGTGTTATCCTGACAAATTTCTTTATGATTCTGGAACTTTATTGTTATGTTTTTAAATTCATGTTGCTGGGCTGCAGAGATAGTTCAATGACTAAGAGCATTTGCTGCTCTTACAGAAGACCCTGGTTCCATTCCCAGTATAGTTACATGGTGGCTCACAGTTACCTGTAACTCCAGTTCCTAGAATCCAACACCCTTTTCTGGGCTCCAAGGGCATCGGGCACACACACACACACACACACACACACACACACACACACACACACAGTGCATAGACATACGTGTAAGCAAAAACACTTACACACATAAACCAAAATGTATAAATCTTAAAAATGCCCAGCGTGGATCTTCGTGCCCACATGGCTGCTGCGGAAATCCTATGGATTCCTGTACAATGAAGGAATAAGTGCTTGATCCAAAGTGCATCGGGACGGCAGGTCTCAAAGCGGAGCTTCCAACAAGGGGCTGCTTGGGATAAGCAGGATTTGCCTTGCCTGTCACAGTGATGCAGGGTTGATGGTAATGAGCTGACGAGGCGGCTGAGGCAGGGCTTCCCGTTGTCTCATAGCACACACCTTCAGTCTCGCACACAGAAAGTTTTCTTGTACCAAACCAAACAGAGTGCACACGGGGGAATACAGGATTGGAGGAGGGTCTCTGGTTTGGAGTCATGAGATTTAGGCAAGTGTGGATGCTGGTGCCACTCCCAAGAAGGGAGTGCTCCCAGGTAGGCTGCTGAGCTGTCTGCTGTTAAAGGACAGACATCCTTGTGGGTACCACCTTCTCCAAGACCTTGGCATCTGTGCAGTCTTCTGCCTATACCATCTGACGACAGTTGCTGTTGTTCTACAAGCACTTCTTCTTGTGCCTCCTTTATCATACTGGTTGTACTCCATTCTTAGGTCCTGTGTCCTGGCTGCAACCTCTGCTAACAGTTCCCCTGCATAGCTCTTCCTCAGCTCTTCACATCCCTTTGCACAGACATCGTCTCTGCAATTGCCTTTTGGAAAATTTTAACCATTCTCCCATGTTCCTGATTCCTATCAGACATCTCTAGCTACACTACTTAATATTTTGTGAAATACTGTATTTATGTGAATTCATTTTCTTTTCTCCCACTAGGATGTAAGGTCTACAAGTTATTTGTGAGGGAGGGAGGAAAAGGTAGGAAATATATATAAAGTAGAGAAAGAAAGAGAGAGAGGAGGGGAAGGACAAACGAGGGAGGGAAAGAAGGGGAGAGAGATATTAATTAATATATAGTAGGCACTTCATCAATTAGAGCTGTTCACTGAGAGAATAAATAAATGGATTATAAGTCAACAAACACAAAAACAGCTAGAAAATGTAGCAAGAACCCGAGCCCTGAAGTAGTCGCAATAGAAAAGGACTCATGGGTTTGGAGACATGGCTCAGTAGTTAGGAGCACTGGCTGCTCTTGCAGTAGACCTAGGGCTGGTTTCTAGCACACACGTGGCTGCTCTAGTTCTAGGGAATCCATTACTTTCTTCTGGCGTCTGGGTACCAGGCATGCATGTGGCACACAGACGTGTGTGTGTGTGTGTGTGTGTGTGTGTGTTGTATGCAAACATGCACATGGGTACATGCATGCAGAGGCTAGAGGCTTTGTGCAGCGTCCTCTATCACTTTCCATTTTATTAGCCTTTTGAGATAGAGTCTCTTATGTGGGTACTGAGGATTCGAACTCAGGTCCTCTTGATTTCAGCAAGCATTCTTACACATCGAGGCACCTTCCCAGTCACAGATAGTCTTTCTTAAACTCAACAAAGGTGACTCTCGAGTTCTTTGAAAGAACAACTGTGAGAGAAGCCAGGGGAACTGGCAGAGCACTGAGATAGCGGGCAAACCTCAGGTGAAGACACAGCTATATGAGGTCCAAGAGTGGTGCGAAGCGAGGAGCTAGAGAAGCGATGCAAGGCTGAGCTGACAGAGCATCACCAGTCTGTGTGAAGGGTCTCTCATACATTGCTTTCTTGCTTCTTTCAGTGTCACTGGGAATGCTGGAGCATCATGACTTCAGGACTCGTCTGTTATAAAGGAGTGAGGTTGTGGCAGTCTCTACCCAGCCCTAAGCTGCCCAGACAGCACGCAGAATCTGAACCCGGACCCAGCACCGATGTTCAGACTCACACCTTCCACACCATTTGAGGAAAAGATGGATAAATATTTGAAAAACAGTCTCATACTGATTTAACTGTGAAAGGTGAAGACACAGCAAACACTTTGATTCCCCTCCCTTCAGAGTCTTTTATAACCAACCCCCAAAGCTGCATGAAGGTCACTTTCCATTTTCAAATGGCTATATGTATATGCCTTAAAGTTAGATCAATCTACAAATCGGAAAGCTAGCCAATGCTAAAATACAAGCGAGAGGAGCACAGGGTATAGTGGCACACTCCCGTAATCTCAGTGTTTGGGAGGCTGAGGCAGGGGGACTGATAGTCTGGGGCCAGCCTAACTGCATAGTGAATCCCAGGCCAGCTTAGACTAAACAGTGAGAACTTGACCATTCAAACAGGCAAGCTGAATTGGGCTGGGGGTGCAGCTCAGCTGGAAGAGTGCTTGCCTAGGATATGCAAAACCATGAGTTTTCTCCTTAACATCTCTCCTTAGCCAGGTGATGTGGTGAATGTCATTAATCTTAACACCCTTGGAGGTGGATGAAGGACAATCAGAAATTCAAGGTCATCTTCATCGACATAATGAATTCCACGTCAGTTTGGGATGCATGTGACCCTGCTTCAGAAAACAAACCCAATCCAAAACAAACCAAACCCCAAACAAAACAAAACACCCTCAAATTACCAACTGCAATCCCCAAGCCCCACAAAATACGAGGATGGATATTTAAATAATATGAAGTAGTATTTTTAGTGTGGGTGAAAAGAGCTGTTTGCAAAGCTGCATGCATAATGCGGGACCATTTCTATAAAATGTTTTTATATGCATCTGGATCCTAGAAGAAAAAAAAAGTGCCATTGTGTTATATGCATGCAAAGCAGGCTCCCAGTGATGAATTCAGCTACTGATGTTCACTGTTGTGAGATAGCCTGTCACCGGAAGCAAACAGAAATGGCATCCCGATTCTTTGTATGGAGAAATGCCAAGGTCTTTCTGCCACAAGCGGTGCTTAACCTGCCACTGCAATCAAATGACAGCCTGACTCTGTCTGTGCCAAATTCCCAGAGGACCCCGGATCTTCCTCGATGTGAGTGGTCAAACCTTTTAAACGCTTTTTTGAGGTCTGGGGTTTTTTTTTTTTTTTTTCCCCTCCAGCTCTTTGAATGAGGATCTTATTTCTTATCTGGTTGCAGGGCTGGAGGGAAGCCGTTCTCTCAGCTCTCTTCATTAGTGATGGATGCAGTGGTCCACACATGAGCTCCTTTTCAGTGTCTGCCATCTCAGAAGGTTAGGGGATGCTGGAGGTTGAGGGATGTGACAGGGGGATGATGCAGCGGGAAGGAAGCTGAGGCAGAGAGGATGCAAGAGTGTGGTGGACGCTGGATGGCAGGCCACTCTGAAGGGTGAAGAGGTGCTGGAGAATGACAGTGTCCCTGGTCCCAGCACATTAACTGTTCCTACCCCCCACCCCCCCACCCCCGTGCGAGTAGCGCTTGCGGCTTTGTGTTCTGATTATTTAATAGGAGTCAGCCTGCCCAGTTAAAATACATGAAGGACACATCAGGGTTTCATCTCCTCATCCGCAGCACTTTGTACTCAGCGTGGCGTTGGGGGAGAAGCTTTGACTTGGGGATTCCCCGGGTCTTCCTGGATTCTTCTGTGTAACTCTGGGCAAGGCTTTTAAGCTTTTTAAAACTTTCTTTCATCATCTATAAATTGTGTCTAATGAGACTCAGCCAATGTGATCTTTAATAAGACTAACGACCTGACAGCGCTAGCCCAGAGCCCGACTCATGGGAGTCTCTCAACGACTCGGGACTGACGACTTGACCTAGTGACTCCCTGGGTGGGGCTGACGTCTCTGGGTAGAGGATGTCTCCTGGCAGTAATCAAGGTCCACCACTAGGAGGAGCCCGAGCTCCATCACTGATTGTTTTCACAGCCATTTCTCAAGCTTGGCTGCCTGATTCAACCCCTGCAACACTTAATTTGTTACTTAAGAGTCAGTGCCTGGCCTGGCCTGCCTTGCCCTGCCCTGGCATTCTTTTTTTTTTTTTTTTTTTCTGCCTAGTTCCTCTTGGGGCACCTAAGTCTTGTTGGCTTCCAATCTGTGCACACAGCATACTGACAGCCAATGCGCGTCTTGGTGAGAAGGCTTCTGTCCTTTTAGCTATGGGAAAAGAGAAGCAGGCCCAGGTTTATTAGCAATCAAGGAAGACATTTGTGTTCCCAGGTGTGCTGGAATACATCTTTGCTGTCTCAGAAGATACATTCTTGGTTCTTATCTTTTTTTTTCTTCTTCCCGCTGCTGTCTCTGATATGTTCTGTGAGCTGTAATGATATCTATCCAGTTCACGGGGCTGACTTTGAGAACTGTAAGGGACGAGCGAGCCCAGTTTAGGTGACGACACTGTCGGTTTGCCTGGTGCTAGGATCTTGAGTTTCAAGCTTCCATCAGGGAAAACAAGATAACCAGGCTGGGTGGGCATTCCCACCCCCCCATTGGTTATTGGTTATTTTGTTTATTGTTCTTTCCCAGTTTCCCCTCCACAAACCCCACATCCTCTCCCCGCTGCCTCTATGAGGGTGATCCCCCACCTGCCTACCCACTCCTGCCTCAGCACCCTAGGGTCATCGAGCCTCTATAGGACCAAGGGGCTCCCCTTCCAGTGATGCCCGACAAGACCGTCCTCTGCTACATATCCAGCCGGAGCCATGGGTCCCCCATGTGTACTCTTTGTTTGGTTTAGTCCCTAGTAGCTTTGGGGGGGGGTCTGGTTGGTTGATATTGTTGTTCTTCCTATGGGGTTGCAAACCCCTTAAGCTCCTTCAGTCCTTGGCATTTTCTAACACTGGTCTAGCACTTACCAACAGAAGGCCACGCCCACAAGCCCTGTTCTCTGGCTCACGTGAGTTACGCAAATTCCAGTTGTGAAGAGGTGTCACTATGATTTATGAGTGTGTGGCAGTGTGACCCTGGAAGCCACAGAGAGGCTTTCTCAGAGATTCTAAGCCTTGGAACAAACTGTTCTGCTGAGCAAGGCAGGGGCACATCAAGCACTCTAGCAGTCCTTGGCTTTGGGGGTCTGTGGGTCTCCTGTGCAGTCCGGTGTTCTGGGCAGGAGAGGTGAGAGCTGTAAAAAGGCAATGGATAGGAGCACGATCGTGGAAGCCAGTGGTCCAGCCTGTAGGATAAGCACACTAAATGGCTTTCTGACATTTGACTGGCACTTGGTATTGACTTCAGGGAGAAGGCTCAGGGATAAGAGAGAGCTGGGGACACAAATGTCAAGTCCAGAACAATGCATTTTTAGAAACTGACGGTGGCCTGTGAGGGAAGGATTGGGATGCACTGGGTACCTGTCTTTAAACACTGCCTGTGTTTGGGGAGGATTGTGAGTGGGCAAGTGCTTGAAAACACAGTTAGCACACAGCCCAGGTGAGTTACTCTGGTGGACATCTTCATGGGACCATCTCTGCTGTCAGTAAAGATCGACGCAGTGCCACACAGCAGCTTCAGTAGCACAGTGACCCAGCATGAGTCCCTAGGCCTTTTCCTGGCTTTTAGTTTCATTTATAAGCCCCTCCCTCTCACAGTGGAACGTAGGAACCTGTCCTTAAAGATGCCACCCTCCAGTGTGAGCCATGCGTGCTGAGGCTGCCAACCTGGTAGGTAGGGCATGGATGACATTCTAGAGAGGTGTACCCAGCAGCAGTTTTGACACAGTAGGGTTTCAGGGGCTTAGAGTTGCAGTTGGTATACAGTAGGAGCTCAATCATTGCTCCCTAGCATACTGTGGCATGCTGAAGTGTAACTGGAATCCTGGAGTATACGTGCCTAGAACCATAAACAACCAGAAGTGGAGACAGTGCTGGTGGTCTCAGAAGACAGGAGACACCCCCAAAACTTTATGGGTTTTTCTGTCCAGCCATTAGGCTTTGTGGTTGGTGTGTGTGTGTGTGTGTGTGTGTGTGTGTGTGTGTATGTGTGTCTGTGGTGAGAGGAACCACGGCAGTCAACCTGAGCTTAGTCTTGTCCCTTGGGTCATGTGGTCAGCCATGATGGTGAGACACAACTTCTTCTTCTTCTTCT
>NC_034595.1:10612258-10614887 GCF_900095145.1 Mus pahari | reverse complement strand
TTCTTCTTCTTCTTCTTCTTCTTCTTCTTCTTCTTCTTCTTCTTCTTCTTCTTCTTCTTCTTCTTCTTCTTCTTCTTCTTCTTCTTCTTCTAGATGTATGTATGTATGTATGTATGTATGTATGTATGTATGTATGTGTATACACGGTAGCTGTCTTCAGACACACCAGAAGAGGGCATCGGATCCCATCACAGAGGGTTTTGAGCCACTATGTGGTTGCTGGGAATTGAACTCAGGACCTCTGAAAGAGTAGTCAGAGCTCTTAACCACTGAGTCATCTCTCCAGCCCCGCTAAGGCACTTCTGAAGCACGGGTCTTGTCAGCATTTGCAGGTCTCACCCTTGTTCTTCTCCAGGGCTACCTGGACTGGAGAGTTCACTCAGAACAAGAAAGCCATCAGCGGTGCGTATGCCCTGAGCCACCCTTGACAAGTGCAAAGTGTCTGTTTTCTTATCCCCCACCACGAATGGGTGGCCAACTAGGACGCTCATAGCCCAGACATTTCAAAGGATCCTTAATGAAAATAACACACAAATTCACTTAGGCTCAATTTTGTTTTTGGAAGCTCATGGACAATTTTATTAGAGTCTCAGAGAAAAACAACAACAGGGCAGGCAGGCATGCTTTAAGTCTCTGCAGCTGCTGGGGGAGAGACAAGGGGAGGAGGATGAGAGAAAGGCATGCTTTCGGGTTAGGCATGAAGGCTAGCACACTGGCGGCAGGCGGAGCATCTGCGTAGGGAAGGAGTAGCGTGCTCTGGAGAAGGGAAGCCCCAAGTGTTAGAGGCTTTGGCCTATATCGTGAGGAAAGCAAAAAGGAAAAAAAAAAAGAATAAAGAAAAAGGGAAAAGTTATGCTTTTCAAGTTAGGACCCAGACAGGTGGAGACTCACAGTTCTGTAAGCCACCGCTAGGCTTGGCTTTTAATGGGGGTGGGGGTGAGTGGGGTGTGGGGTGTCTGTGGGTCAAGGCTTAGCTGTCACTTCTGCCATGTGAGGAACAGCCATGCAAGCCTGCACATGAGTGTAAAACAAGGCCTGAGTGGGCGGAGACGGAACAGTCCCGGAGACAGGGCAATGTCCCCAGTGTACAGCTGGGCCTGACCACACATTTAAGCAAAGCAACACAAGATGCAGTCACGGTAGCATTGAATTCTTCTCTTTCACCATCACGGGCATTGAACCCCACATGCTAACCAGTTGCTGTCCTACTGAGCTACACTGCCAGCTCCACAACTGTCTGTTAGTAACCACAGAGTTAATAATCTGCCACGTCCAACACGGCCTGGCCTTGAAACGTGAATGGGCTGCCCTCTTCTGGTGTGTCTGAAGACAACTATAGTGTCCACACATAAATAAATAAATAAATAATTTTTTTTTTTTTTTTAAAAGAAGTGTCTTAGGCCATGTGTCCCAAGAAGAAGGAAGAGCGAGGGATAGAGATGAGAGACACACGGACACTGAAGAGCTACTATCAGGCAGGCTGTGTGAACCTTAGCAGAGCGGCATCAATAACACAACAGCACTCTGGGACCTCGGCTTTTATTACGTCCAGCACAGGACACGGGGCTAGCTGGACTATAGGAGGTCTCTGTAGGTGAGCAGTCCCAGGCTGTAAACAAGAGGCAGGAGGAAGCTGCAGTTACTAGCTTCTGCACACGCTGCCGAATTCTGCACTCAGACCAGAGGCAGGCCTTGCCATCCTCTGAGCCACGGGGCGGTGGGCACATGCAGGCTCCTCCTCCCCAGCAAGGGTTTCCTTTCTGATTCAGTCGTTGTCTCTTCAGACTGCCTCCTTTGCTCTGCAGTCCGATCTTCTGAGGGTCTGTCTGTCAGTCGGTACCATACTTTTCTGAGTGACTGAAAACCCATTTAAAGAGTCCTTGCCTGTGCCTGCATTTTGAAGCATTTCCCCTATACTTCCCTCCTTTCTGGAGTGTTTTGGGTCTCACATTAGGTCCTTGATCCATCTGGTGCCGATTTTGTTCAGGTGAGAGGTTGTGATCTAGTTTACTTTTCTATGTTCAGACATTCATTCTGCTTATTTGTTTGTTTAAATTCTCTCATATATGACATCCTGGTTGTAATTTCCCCTCCCTTCCCTACCCACACCCACTTTCCTCCACTCTGGTGTACCCCCAACTCCACCTCCCCTCAGAACAGAGCAAGCTTCCCAGGGACATCAACCAAACACAGCATAGCAAGCTGCACTGAGGCCAGACACGTGCCACCACACCAAGGCTGGGCAAGGCCACCCAGCAGGAGAAGGCTCCTGCAAGCGGGCAAAAGCATCAGAGAGCCCCCGTTCCCACTGTTAGGAGTCCTATGAAAACACCAAGCTACTCAGCCACAACATATATGCAGAAGACCCAGGTCAGACGCCAGGTCTCTGTGAGCCCTCATGAGTTCCAGTCAGTTGACTCTGTGGGCTATGCTCTTTTTAAAATTTTTTTACTTTTTTATTTTTTTCCTTTTAATTATTTTATTAGATATTTTCTTCATTTACATTTCAAATGCTATCCCGAATGTCCCCAATACCCTCCCCCCACCCTGCTCCCCTACCCACCCACTCCCACTTCTTGGCCCTGGCCTTCCCCTGTGCTGGGTCATATAAAGTTTGCAAGACCAAGGG
>NC_034595.1:10606106-10607316 GCF_900095145.1 Mus pahari | reverse complement strand
TCTGGTGAGAAGTGTGGTGTAATTCTAATAGGCCTGCCTTCATATGTTACTTGACCCTTTTCCCTTGCTGCTTTTACTATTCTATCTTTATTTAGTGCATTTGTTGTTCTGATTATTATGTGTCAGGAGGAATTTCTTTTCTGGTCCAGTCTATTTGGAGTTCTGTAGGTTTCTTGTATGTTCATGGGCATCTCTTGGGCTATGTTCTTATAATATCCCTCACCCCTCTGGTTCCTCTGATTCCCCCCTTCCTCTCTCCTCCTCCTCCTTCTCCTCTCCCCCTCCTCCTATCTCTCCTCCTCTTATTCCTCATTCTCCTTCTCTTCCTCCTCCTATCCCTCCTCCTCTTCTCCTCCTCCTATCCTTCCTCCTCTTCCTTCTCCTCCTATCTATTCCTCCTCCTCCTCCCCCCTCCCCCTCCTCCTCTCCCCCTCCACAGGATTCCCTGAGCTTTGCCTAATGTTTGGCTGTGGGACCCTGCATCTAGTCCCATCAGTTGCTGGATGCAGTCTCTTTGATCTCTCTGATGGCTCTTCTAGGCTCTGGTCTCAGAACTCTGTCTAGTGAGGCCAGACTGTAGGTGAAAGCTTTTGTGGCTGACTTGGTGAACCAATCCCAACACTTGAGGCCTTGCCTGGTTACAGAAGATGGCCAGTTCAGGCTCTCTGTCCTCCATTCCCAGGAGTCTTTGCTAGGGTCACTCTTAGATTCCATGGACTTTCCATTGCACTATGTTTTCACCTTGCGTCTGGAATTTTCTCCAGTACTTTATACCTCTCCCCAACCTGATACCCCTCTTCCTTTCCCAGGGAAGCTTTTCATCCTCCCTTAAGCCTTCCTTGTTACTTAGCCTCTCTGGGTTTGTGGACGGTAGCATGATTGTCTTTTACTTTACAGCTAATAACCACTTATTTTTTCTCTTTTTTTTCCTTTTTTCTTTTTTTCCCTCTCAGTCTCTTTAAGATTCTCTCTTCAAAGAAATAATAACCACTTATCATAAGTGAGTACACACTATGGTTGTCTTTCTGGGTCTGGGTTACCTCACTTTGGGTTATTTTTTTTTTTTTTAGTTCCATCTATTTGCCTGCAAATTTCATGATGTCATTTTTTTTTTTTTTAAAACAGGAGTAATACCCTATTGTATACATACACCACATTTTCTTTATCCAACTTTGGTTGAGGGACATCTATGTTGTCTCCAGTTCCTGGA
>NC_034595.1:10593135-10603501 GCF_900095145.1 Mus pahari | reverse complement strand
GTTGTTTCCCTAATTTCTTTCTCGTCCCATCTGTCCTTTGTGTAGAGGAAGGCCACTGATTTATTTGAGTTAATTTTAAGATATTCGGTTTTACCAGCACCGCTTGGTAAAGGGGCTGTCTTCTTACCAATGTACATTTACTCCCCCAAAATCAGGTGGCTCTGTCTCTGTGGGTTCAGAATGTGTTCTCTGTTCTACCCATTGATCAGTGTGTCACCTTTTGTGCCTATTCAATGCTGTTTTGATTGTTCTGCAATATAACTTGGGATCAGGCATACTTAATGTCCCAGCATCTGTCTGTGTGCTCAGTGTTGCTCTGGCTGTCTGGGCTCGTCTGTGCTTCCTTACTATTTTTTGAAAGACTTTATTTTATGTGTGATTTGCCTGTATGTATCTAAGTATACCACAGGCATGCAGTGTCGGGGGAGGCCAGAAGAGGGATCAGATTCCTGGAGATGGAGTTACAGGTGATTGTGAAGCAGCATGTGGGTGCTGGGAACCAAACCAGAGTCCTCGGGAAGAGCATCAAGGGCTCTTTTTATTAACTGCTGGAGTCATCTCTCCAGCTCCACAATATTAATTTTAAGTTGTTTTCCTGTGCCTGAAAAGAACATTAGGTACCCCTAGAGGCATTGCAGGTGTGGCTGCTGTGTCACATGTGTGTCAGTAGGTGGCAGAGAGAAAAGAGGCTATGTCTATGCTCAGCGTTCTGACCTGTGAACATCTGAATGGTTAGGAGCCTAACATTTCCTGAAAAAAGTGAGCCTGAGACTACTACCAGTGTGGTGCCAGAGGGCTTGGATAAGGAACTGGTCTGAGATGACCACTAGTCTGGTGCCAAGCAGGTCCAGGCAGGCTCCCAGGGTGGGGAGCAAGCTGGAAACTAGGAGCTCCCTGCTTAAGACTGTGGACCCTGGGTGCGAATGAGCCTGAGACAGATGGCCCCACAGGTGCGACTTCTGTGAGCTGAGCCAGTCCAGGAGTGAACCCAAGATGATCCTCAGACTGGTGCCATGGGTCCCAGACAGGGAGTTAGCCTGAGATGCCCACTAATCCTGTGCCATGCAGACCTGGTAGGGGGTAAGGGGCAGATCATGCTTGAGATGACCCCTATGTGACACACAAACAGGGCATAACACCCCAGATACCACTTCTGAGATGACCCTAGGCTGCAAAGATCCCAGATGCTGCTAAGAAGAGCAAGTAAGTGGTGGGGAAATGGAAGAGAAAGAGAAGCAGAAGGGTATGTGCACAATGAAGAGAGGCAGAACTGGAGACTTGAGGGTAGTGAGAAACGGCTCAATATGAGTAGCCTGTGATGACCTGTGCTACCAGTGGGGGCCACATCTGGGTCTGTGGCTCTGCAGTGCAGGGTCTGTTAACGTCAAAGGCCAGGCAGAAGTCCCTGGTCTAGGTTGCAGGGCAGGGACATTTTGATGCCTGAAGGTCATGCAGAACTGGCTCCACCCTTCTCCTGGGCATTGTGGGAAAGCTGGCCCTGGGGTCATGAGAGCAGGAGAGCTGACCCTACCCCTCACCAGCTGCAGCACTTGGGAGAGCAGGCTCTGCATCTCGCCTGGGCAGCATAGTAGAAGCATAGTAGAGCTAGCCTGATGTTGGGGTTGCGGGTGTCCCTACTGTGGTTTTTTTTTTTTTTTTTTTTTTTTTTTTTTGCCGGGCGGTGGCGGATGCTCTCCTCCCCTCTCTCATCCCTCAAGATCTATGGCAGGTGGGAGAGCTGGCCTTAGGGTCACAAGAGTGGGAGAACTAGCCATGGTCCTCACCAGCTGCAACACTCTGGAGAGAGAGCCCTGTACTTTACCTGAGCAGCAGGCTAGAGCTGGCTCTAGCTGCAGGGTTTGCTGATGAGCAGGCCCTGAGGGTGTGAGACTGGGGGAACCAGCAGGCTGATCAGCTCAGAGACCTCTCAGGCCCAGATCCTGGGCTTTGAATTGGCCCACCCCAACAACTCCATCGATGAACTGCTGGAAAGCATGAAGGGGCTGGTCCTACAGATCCAAAACTATATGATCTCCATGACATAGGGCAACTACAGGGTAATGCAGAGAAGTCCCAGTGAGGTTCCAGTATTGAGAGTAGCAGAAGCTGGCTCGAACCAGACCAATGAGTCATCGCAATGAACATTTGCAAGCAAAGATGTGTGGACAAAAGGGGACACCCTGTGACACACTACAGCTTCCACAATGAAATTTTTCCCCCCTCTGTTGCAGTGGAGTTTTCTAGGGTGGAAGATGGGTACAAGGAGAGATGAGCAGGATTGGGGTACATAGTATGAAGTTTACAAAGAACCAATAAAAAGTTTAAAAAATGACATTGGAATTTTGATGAGGATTGGATGAAGTTTGTAGATCACTTTTGGCATTATAGCTGTCTCCACAACATTATATTTTCCAATCTGTGAACATGGCAGTTCTTTTGATCTTTCAGTGTCTTCTTAAGATTTGTACTTAAATGTTTAAAGTTTTCTTTGTAAAGATCTTCTATTTTCTTGGCTAGGGTTATTCCAAGGTATGAGTGGGATTGTTTTTCTGCTTTATTTATCAACATGTTTGTTATTGGTACATAGCAAGAGCACTGACTTTTTTATGTTTGCTTTATGTATGCTTCCACTTTGCTAAAAGTATTAATCAGACTTAAGAGTTCAGGGTCTCTTTTACATAAGATCATATCATTTTCAAATAAGAACATTTTGATGTCTTCGATTCTTTTTTTATCTATTTTGTTTTCTTCTCTTGTCTTATTGCTCTAGCTGTAGCTTTAAGCACTATTTTTAATAAAAGTAGACACCTTTGTCTTGGTCATGATTTTAGCTTTGGCTAATTTCATGTAAGATGGATTTAGGTTCATTGCATATAGCTGTGATCTTGTTGAGATATGTAACTTCTACTGGTCTTTCTAGAAGACCTTCCCCAGTATTTCTTTTTAAATCCTGTGTTGACTTATTTTATTCAGATATTTCTGTTCCTTTCCATATGTTTAAAAGTTTATCTGTATACTCTTTGATTCCTTTGACCATATTTATAATCATACTTTTGATTTTTTTTCTGGCTTGGAATTTCATTTAATTCCATCTTATTGTTGGATATTACTGTGGGGATAGTACTTTTTTGGGAGAGTCATGTTTCCTTGACTTTTCATATTTCTTATGTTTTTGCATTGAGATTTATGCATTTGGGATCAAGTAATTGGATGACTTATTCTTTTAGTGGAAGTGCTTTCAATATTCAAAAAGACTAGTTTGAAGTAGAGCTAAGTTGTTGCTTCTCTCCATTGGACTGGGGAGTCTAGCTAGGTAGTTAGACTCATAGCCTAGTACTTTGGGCCTTAGGCACAGTTCCTTAGTGTCCCCCTAGAAATAGAAAGTAGAATACTGTTCATGGAAACAATCACTGTTAGCATGATGTTAATGAACATGATAACCACTATGATAATACAGTAAAAATCAGTTAAATAGCCACCATCTCTTTGACTCCAATCATTTTAAGAAGTGAATCAGCTTGCAATGATGGCTTGGTGGGTAAATACATTTGCTGCCAAGCCTGCTGCTGGCTTAAGTCCTTAGTGGTGGAGAGACCTGAATCTCATAGCTGTCCCATGATTTCCAGATCTGTGCCCTGGCACAGATATTAATTATCAAGGGTATGAGTAGGATAGAAAAAAAAAGAACAGTAAGCATAGTGATTAGTTTTATGGTTAAAAAAAGACAAGAAAAATGGAGGAGGGGAAGGTAAATAGAAATGGGAATAACAGGAGAGCGCGGGCAGCTCTGGCCAATGGCAGACAGAAACCAGAAAGGGGAAATGTCATCCAATGGCCTGAGACACCCCACTAGATAGTCTTGAAGGAAGTGGGTAGATAGAAGTAGGATTAGAAATGGAAAAGGGAAAATCTCTTGAAAGTCATTAGTTTATAACTTGCTTGTTGGTCAAATTTTTGTGCTGTGGGGGAGAAATAACTTTCTGTTCCGGTCTGTCGATAATTAAATGTTTCCAAGTTGCTGTATATTACACAAAGTGCTTTCTTTCTTTATGATGGAAAAGAAGCAGCCTGAAAAATTTGAACTCTGTCATCTTTCTTTCATTCATGTGACTTCTAAGCTATCTAGTTCAGCTCTCTGAGCCGTAGAACCCCTGTTTGCAGAGTAAGGGGAGCAATGAGAGAGACACAGAAGGGGAGGGGCTTGACTTACTTGACACGGGGGTGGGAGCAGCAGATACAGACTGTGATATATGTACATGGAGATATGTGGACGGACACCGGACTGATGGATAAAAACAGCATGGACAGACAGAGACTAGTGAGACTCTAATGAATGGATAGAGAATGATGGATGGAGGAAGATGGGTGGATGGAGAGTGTGAAGGATAGGAAGAGGGTATGATGGGGCCTAGGACCATGGTGACTAAGGAGAACCTGTACTGTGTAGATGGAGACTGTGATAGGCTTGTGATGGATAGAACAGTAGACAGATGCAGACGGTGGTGGATAGTGATTGTGATGGGAATTGTGACTATGGGACCAGGAAGGAGGCTTCGATGGGGGAATGGAGACTGTGATGGATGGATTCACGATGGATCCTGTGAGGGATGGATGGAACCTTATAAGCAGACTGATATAGGTTGGTATGGACGGAGACTGTGATGGATAGAGGCTGTGATGGGGTAAAGACTATGATGGACAATTGGTGACTGTGATAGATGGATGCTCTGATGTGATGGATGTGTGAGGAATGAAGGAAGACTGATGAAGATGGAGACTGTGATAAACGGAAGCAGTAGTGGGTAAGACTTTGATGGGAGATTGAAGCCATTCTAGGTAGATGGGGTTAGAGTAGATGTGAGGCTGTTATGACCTTTCTGGGATGTGAAGCTAGACAAATGTCAAATTTATTTGAACAGAACTGTGGTCCTTCCATGGCAGACATTGTAGGGGTCTCTCAGTTCTTGTTTTTTTGTAGTAATGGCTTCACACACACACACACACACACACACACACACACACACACACACACTTATTTAGCAAAGTAGCAGTTAAGTTAGTGAAACTGAGCAGAACACTTCTGGAGTAGGCTGCCCTGAGTGGAGCTGAGTAGCACCCTAGTAGAACCCAGTGGGTTCTGTGTGGTGAATTTCTGTTTGTTTTGTTGAGACAGAGTTTCTCCATGTAGCCTTCCTCACTCTGTAGATCATGCTGACTTTTAACTCACAGAAATACACATGCCTCTGTCTCCCAGGTGCTGGGAATAAAGTTATGCAATACCATGACCAGTTGTCTTGTAGATTTTAGGCACTTTTATGACTATTTAAGAAGTGTGTGACATATTCATGGGATAAGATTCTTTGTCCCAAATCATAGTGGATTTTCCTTTTAGGGAATTTCCTCCCATGATCTCTACAAAAGTGGAGGAGTGTCAAAACAGCAATGCAGGTGATCTTTGGATGACATCATCTCTTTTGAGACCAAGGATCCTTTGTTAGCGTACGTGTGTGGGCAAATGCCCAGGTGGCCTAGTTTCTGGTGTAGCGGAAACAGCTCAACTGCGGCTTCAAGGCTGTCTAACCACAAAGGGGCACCTGACCTTCAGGCAACAGAGCTACGTGATGCAACTGCAGTTTTCCTCAGTGACATCACAGCTAACTCCCTGTCTGGAGTAGCGATAAGAATGTAGAGGGCACTTTGATATTATATCCATTTAACAACAACAACAACAACAACAACAACAACAACAACAACAGGAAAAAGCAGTAAGTTTACTCTTGGGGGGGTCTATGAGCTTTCTAACTATAGATGCTTAGCCAGATTTACAGTATCAGGCATGAGTCTTCTGTGGAGTAGGCTTTAAACATAATTAGAAAGCAGTTTGCTGCCCCCATAACATTTATACCATGATTGCACTGATGGACATACCTGCCATGCTAGTTGTTAATAGAGCACACAGGATTCACCCTGGGTAAGACTATAGATGGCTTTTCTCCCTGAGCAGCCTGCATAGAACATTCTGGTACTCTGAAAGCTTGTCAGCAGAGAGGAATCCTCTAGGTCATTGGTTTCTCCTTGTCCTATGATGAAAGTATGTGGTATCTTTAGCAACAGGGTCTTACATCAAGTTCTGGTGGGCAACCAGACAATGGTGACTGTCCAATTCAGGCCCCCATATTTACCTTCCTCAGTGTTTCTTACTCCACGATTTTAATCCTAACATTCCTCTTCTTAATAACATTTGTTTTTACCATAACACATCTACAGGGACCTTGACTCTTAAGGGAGGAGTTGTGGGTTGCAAGACCTTCTCTACTGAGCAGAACTGGGCATCTGATATTTCTTTGGAATGATAGTGAGAAGGTAGGCAAATTATGGTGCATATAATCACTCTAGACCTCCTTGTCAAGTAGGACTTCCAGGACAGTGAAATCACTCAATACAGAATAGATATCAAGTAGAGTTTGAAGAAATGGTCCCTTACTACCTGTTATTCGTTGTATTGCTCACAGTCTACATTTATCTAGCACTCCTTGGGAAGCAGGCCTTGCATCTACTGCTTTAAGAGACAATTGTTCTAAACCTCTGAGCCCTTCCTACAAGGTGGGTGCCAATATAACCACCCTGAAAGCGTTAGGCTGATAAGAGTGGAGAGACCTGGCATCCCACAGTCTAGCTGCCTCCCCAGACATTGGCACTTCATTCTGCTGGTGATGGCCCCGAGCTCACAGTCACCAGCTCTTTGATGCTCAACTCCAGGCTCCGTATTTTTATTTCTTTGAGTCCTTTATGCTTCTCTCTTTGCTTGGCTCCTTCTCATCCCTCTAGGCTCAACCCTGTACCCTCTCTTTAGAAGTCCTTCTTGGCCTTTATTCTCCTGAAGGCCCCCCATGCTCTGGCTGTCTCACATTTGCCAGGCTTATTTTCTCCCCAGTGCCTGGTAAGATCCATCCCGATGTCCTTATTTATTTTTCTGTTTGTCTCTCACCCTGCACCACTACTGGGCCATAAGTTCCATGCAGTCAGGGGAAAGAGGGCTATTTTTAACTTCCTGTCCTCAAGTCCTTTGTCAATTGCCTAGTGAGTGTTTGCTGAGATGAAAAGACAGAAGAATGAATGAACTTTAACTGTAGATGCTGTTGCCATCAAGTTCCTGGAGTCACTCAAAGACTCTATTTATTTTCCTGTCATTACCAGTTCCATGGCTGGTGTTTTAGGGTTTTACTGCTGTGAAGAGACACCGTGACCAAGGCAACTCTTATAAGGACAACATTTAATTGGGGCTGGCGTACAGGTTCAGCGGTTCAGTCCATTATCATCATGGTGGGAACATGGCAGTGTCTAGGCAGTGTGATGCAGGAGGAGCTGAGAGTTTGAACTCTTCATCTGAAGGCCACTACAAGAAGACTGGCATCCAGACAGCTAGGATAAGGGTCTTAAAGCCCATACCCACAGTGACACACCTACTCCAACAAGGCCACACCTACTCCAACAGGGCCACACCTAATAGTGCCACTCCCTGGACCAAGCATATACAAACCATCACAGCTAGGCATGATGCTCTGTATTTTTTATCCCAGCACTAGGGAGGCAGAGGCATGCAGAGCTTTGTTAGTTCAAGGACAATGTAGTTTGCATAGAGAGTTCCAGGGCAGCCAGGGCTGCTCTATGTCAAAAACGAAAACAAAACAAAACCCAGTTCAATCTCACAGTTACATGGCAAGCAATCAAACAACCACAGGGATGTACTTTGTGGTTGGGCATGGTGGTTTATGCTATAATCCCAGCATCCATAGGCTGAAGCAAGAGTTCAAGGATAGCCTGGGCTACATGCGAGACTGTCTCAAAGTAGACATTTCCTTGTGATGAACTGTATTTGCCACACATGTGAGGGGAACAGGGAACTTTGATAAATTTCCAGTTCTGCAGATTCCCACTTGCTCAAATCTTTCTATTTGCTTTGATGATACATCCTTGGTAATGGAGGAAAACCTTCAGGCCACCTTAATCGTGGAACCTAGTGACTCAATGCCAAAGAAAGTCATCATGCCGGAAACCTAACCAATCGATCCTATTCTCTGTGGATGCTCTGTTTTGTGGCTGCAGGCTTCTTGGTAGATTCAACGATTTGCAGAGGAGGGGTGACTCCTGACTTGGAATACAGACACCTGAAAATGAGACAGGCTCTGGCCGAGTCTCATTTTCAGCCTATGTGATGTCAGGGCTAGAAGCAGAGATCCTCTAATAAGGAAAGGTAAGCTACCAAACCTGGTGCAGGATCTGTATTTATAAATAAAGTTTCATCGAGGCACAACCATGTTAATTCACTTTCACAGTGTACTGTTGGTGTTTGTTGACATGCTACAGTGAGCTGTATCAGAGGCCATGGGCACTATATTTACTATCTGGCTTTGTACAGAAACAATTCCAGTCCCCCTTTTGTTTTGTTTTTGTTAGTCAAGGTCTTGCAATGTGCCCCAGGCTGGCTTCAAACTCAGAGCAGAGGTTATAGCTGTGTACCACATTGCCAGCTAGTCTTCTTTTTGTATGTAGTGAATTAATTCCAGAAAGAGAAAGGAACTTTAAAATATCACATAAAAATTAAAAATGAAAAGACAAAATGATAAAACCTTCGGAAAGGAAAGATGAAAGTTGAGAAATACTCTTCCACGGTCCAGGTGCTTGCTTGAGCTGATCCAGGGTTGAAAGAAACTTCCACTCTCAAATGTGACAGGGGTTATCATATTTAAATGGTTGCAAGGATGTGGATGAGTCTGTACTGGAGGAGGATTTGCACTGAAACCCCACAAAGCCGTCAAGATGAGCACCCACAGACCCACAGCACCCAACTGTGCTTCAGTTTTGAAGTAATCTGCCAGAAGTCATGATTCATCTGTAATTAACCATTTTGGAAGCAGTGCTCATTTGGTGATATAAACGTCTATCACATATCTTTGCATATTGACAAATGTGTCATTCAACAAATGGATGGTACAAACAACATTTTAGAGGCAGGTCTTTTAAAGGATGCATGCTTTAGGCATGGCTCAGAACTTTTTATCTGAAACTCATCAATGTCTGTGCAAATCATACACTGCTTATAAATATGTGTCCAAGGTCCCTTTGATCATGAAAGTACCTTGATACTGTCCTTATTTTCTTTTTAATTACGTGTATGTATATATGTATGCATGCATGCATGTATGTGAGCCATGGCTTACATGTGAATAACTTGTGGCTTTTTAAAAAAATTATTTATTTTATTTATTATGAATACACAGTGGTTGTCTTCAGATACATCAGAAGAGGGCATCGGATTCCATTACAGATGGTTGTGAGCCACCTTGTGGTTGGTGAGAATTGAACTCAGGACCTCTGGAAGAGCAGTCAGTGCTTTTAACCACTGAGCCATCTTTCCAGTCTAACTTGTGGCTATTGGTCTCTTCTTCTACCATGAATGTCCCTGAGAATGAACTCGGGTCATCTGGCTCAGTGGCAAGCATATCTACTGGCTGAGCCGTCTCTCTAGCTTGATGCTCTTTCTATTGGAATATATTAATTTTTAAAACTTTTAAAATTAAAACATAATGCTTTCCCTCTCCTCTTTCCTTCATCCAATCCTTCATAAGTACAATTCAAGGCATTTATTTCTTTAATTATTTATATGTGTACATGTATGTGTGTGTATATATATATCCTCAGTTAATATAATGTTATTAAGGGCTGAAATATATGATTTCAGGGCTGACTACTTGGTATTAGTTAATTAGTTTTTTTTGGGGGGGGGGGAGAGGAAGGGTCCTCCTCTGGAACACTATTTCTGCTTTCAGAATTCCTTAGTTGCCTGTTCTTTGTCTAGAGCCGAGGCCTCATGAGAGTTCCCACTTTCATGTTGACACATCTATTAGAATCATTCTTGTTCAGGTCTTGTTTAGACAGCCGTGTTGATGAGACTTCATGGGTGGACCTTCTGACATTTCTAAGAGATGAACTCTCTCAGCAAACTTCCTGCTCCTCTGGATCTTACAATCCTTTACCTGATCTTCTGCCATGCTCTTTTAGGTGCCCGAGTTGTGCTGTAGACATATTTAGTTAGGGCTGGGCAACACATGGTCACTTATTCTGTGCCTTCTGATAGGGTGTGGTTTTCCATAATGGTAATGGTCTCTGTATTGCAAGGAGACATTTCTCCAATGTGGTGTTTAAGAACTATATTTATTTGTGAGTATAAGAATATTGTGTCATGCCGTGCAGTGGTGGCGCACACCTTGAATCCCAGCACTTGGGAGGCAGAGGCAGGCAGATTTCTGAGTTTGAGGCCAGCCTGGTCTACAGAGTGAATTCCAGGACAGCCGGGACTACACAG
>NC_034595.1:10582121-10593114 GCF_900095145.1 Mus pahari | reverse complement strand
AAAAAAAAAAAAAAAAAAAAAAAAAAAAAAATTGTGTCACTCTGTCCTTCATTTAGTTCACAGGAACCACATCTTGGTAGAATGACTGGTTGTCTCTCTCCTTCTGGTGAAGCTGGTCCTCAGAGAGGAAACTTTCAGTTCACAACCAGCTTGCATCTTCTGGGTGCTGTTTCCAAAGTACCGGGTGTATCCAGCAGTAGAGACTTACTTGCTTCTGGGATGCAACCAAGGGCAACAGGAATAGACTAGATGTGGAGAGTGTCTTGGAAAACCTTGACCTACAGTTCAAAGGGGCTCCTCGTGCCTGGTGTCACGGTTTTTGTTGCTGGTCTATGGCTCCTGAGGGATCACTGTCAGCCCAGTCTATTTGGACATTGAAGGCCATTACCCTCAGCATAGTCTGTTTCTCAGAATTTTTTCCCATTTGCTGATGTCATTCTTCTGCTGTAGTGGGACCCCTGCAGAAGATCAATGAAGGAGAAAAATCTTACCAATCTTGGAATGGTCTCGATGGTAAAGTCAGGACACTGATATTTAGGGGGTACAATGAGCAGTTATTCCCTGCTAGGTTCTCTTTCTGTCTTTCTGATTAGTCAAGGGGAACTCTCAAACATATTCTGGATGGTTCTTAGCATCTTTCTACGGTGTACACTTCCTTCTGTTTCACAGGAAGGGAGGGAGGGGAAGGAAAAGAAGAGGGGAGAGGAAAGGAGAAGGGGATGGAATGGTGAGAGGAGCAGGAGAGAGATGGGGAGAGGTATCCAGGCACCCGGGCCTGCAGGCAGCACTTCCCACACTCCGGGTCATGATGAAAAGCATCCCTGAGTTTTCATTGTCTTTATTTTATGGCTGACTTCTGCTCTGGCCAGGGACAACAATTTCCATTCGTGCTAATTCTGCTGAGTTTCCTCTTAAAATCACTTTCAAGGAAAAAACAATTGAGGAAATGAGGCAAGTTTTACCAAAAAATATTGTGCAAAAAGTACAAAGGGTATGTGGGTAAAAGTCACAGTGTGGCAGCCATGGGGAGAAGCGAAGACATGTCCATGCAACTAAGACTTCAGAAAACAGTTTAGTCCACTGGCCTTCTTTTTTGGGACTGAAGCCAATGCCCAGAGAGCGCTTGCTGCTGCACAGCTCTGGTGTCGCGACCAAGACAAGAACTCTCGGCTCACGTTCTTTCTGCCACATGATCTAACGTGGCATTTCGGCCCTTCCTACCCAAACACAGTCGAGCATTTGAGACTTTGGGCTTGTTTTTTAAGAGCTGTTTCCACCAATGTATCCTGCTTCAAGCTAGTCTCTGTGGCACTGAAGGAACTTCCTGGAGGGACAGCAGGCCTGCTTTCTGTTGTGGCTCTGATTTAATTTGTAGCTTGCTCCCCAGAGCATCACAAGGACATAGAACAGCGACTCTGTGGAGAACAAGATTCTTCCTGGGAGAGGGGTCTCCTTCCTCAGTAGCATCCCAGGAGACTTTCCTACCCTCCCGCAGTGGGGAACTCAGCACTTTACTACGTTGAACAGTTAGTTCAGTTCACGGCAGCGAATGAAATCGGGAGGCAGATAAGATACTTTGTGTTTCATGCCCCATGCCTGTTTTAGGTATAGAAGACTTGAAAACTTGAAGAGTACCCCATTGTGACAGGTGCTATTGCTTTCCTGTCATCTCG
Source organism: Mus pahari (assembly GCF_900095145.1). NCBI lineage: Eukaryota > Metazoa > Chordata > Mammalia > Rodentia > Muridae > Mus > Mus pahari. The sequence continues at coordinate 10,591,441 of NC_034595.1, read as the reverse complement.
AGCTGGGAGACCGGGCAAAGGACAAGGGACTGTCTTTTATTTTTAAATTCCTTCTCCCCCTTCTCTCTCCCTCTTTTCTCTTTCTTTCTTTCTTTCTTTCTTTCTTTTTTTTTTCCATATTTTTCAGTCCTGAGAATGGAATCCTGGGCACTGCATATGCTAGGTAAGTCTTCTGCTACTGACTATATCACATATATGTGTATATATATATAATATATTTATTATATTATGTATAATATGTTATATATTTATAATTATATTTAAATACATTTTATTCTTTCACTGAGAACGTCATATGTGTTTAGAATGTTACTTGATCATATCCACCTTCTTTCCTCATTCCAACTTTTCCCAGACACCCCATGTCCCTCTTCCAACTCCACATCTTGTTCTTTAAAAAAAAAAAAAAAACAATTAACCCACTGAGTTTCATAAGCATTAGTGAAATGTGCATGGATGTGGGACCTTTCATTGTCGCACTGGGGGTATACAACTGAAGAACACTGACTACCCCATTCAACGGGCCGAGTAAGCCCGTTGATAACTTTTCTCCCCTGGCAGCCTTCATAGCACCAAAAGGTGAGCGAGTGGGGCCTTGTGAACCCTCTGCCATCCATTCTGGAATGTTGACCGACTTGATCATGTGCAGGCAACCACAGCTGCTGTGAAAATGCACGAGGACAGAAGACACTGCCTCGTCTCAGGTATCCATGGCCTCTGGCTCTTACCATCTTTCTGTTTCATCTTCCATGATGCTTCCTGAACTTTGGGGGAGACGAGGAATGGTGACATGGATGTCCCGTTTCTGGCTGACCACTCTACAGGCACTTACTCTCTGCACTTTGGCCAGTTGTGACTCTCTGTAACAAGGATCTTTACTACAAAGAGGGAGCTTCTCTCCTGAGGACCGAGGGCTGCTCCACCCCCTGAGGACAGAGATCAAGATTCAGTAGACAGGTTCACACCATGTCCGTTTAGCGACATGATAGGAGTAGGCTTTCTACCAGGGATACACAGCACCAGGCAGGAGTTTCCTCCAGGGCAATCAGCCTTAAACCCAATCCGAAAGCAGTTAGTTACTCGGATAACATTCACGGAAATATTGTACGCATGGTCCTGTCTTGTCAGGGTGGTTGTTATTGTAGCTCACAGGGTTCATAACAGAGGAGGACTGTTGGTAACTTTTCTCCCCTTGTAGCCTTCGTAGCACCGGAAAGTGAAAGCTAGCATACAGGGGGAGCTTCTTGGTCAGTAGCACCTTGGTTTCCTCATGTCTTGTGACCACACTGTCTGGTGTCTTCAGCAATACAGTCTTCTCACTGAAGCCTGGCTGGCAAGCAGGAGCAATGGTAATATAGCCTGTGTTATTTTGAGGTCTCTGGGACACCTGGCCAACAACTTGAAGGGAGGTTTTCATCTCTTGTCATCAGGCTAAGCTCTTAATTTTTGAGACAGAATTTCCCTAATGTGTTCAAGGTGGGCTTGAACTCACTAATGTAGCTCAGGCAGGCCTTAACTTACAAATATATAAGTCAAATACAAGGGGGGGCATGGCTATAATTATTTTTACACTGGCCTAGCGATTATCATCAAATGATTTTGTTCACCTTATAAATGTACACAAATACCCCTAGACGGTATTAAAAAGCCTTGATAGGTTTAATGGAGGTACAGCATGTAAATCATGCCAGCCTCCTATGCATGCAGAATGTATGCTGACCCGTGTATAGATAGCTCCCTCAGAGCTCTGTGTTTTAGACTTTATTATTAGCATGTGAATGTGTGTGTATGATATATGTGTGTGAGCACAGGTGCACCCTTTCTGTCTCTGTGAGAGACAGCTGAGAGAAAGTTTTACTCTGGCTTCCTATTTCAGGTGTATTAATTCAAGCTTAGCTGGATCCATTGCTTTGAGTCAGCGGGGGGCAGAAGATGATGGTGGGTAGAAAGTATATGTCAGGGGCTGTTCACCTCAAGGTAGACAGGGAGCAGAGAGGGAGGAAGGGAGGAAGGGAGGAAGGGAGGAAGGGAGGAAGGGAGGAAGGGAGGAAGGGAGGAAGGGAGGAAGGGAGGGAGGGAGGGACTTGGGAGTAGATGCAACCTTCAGTGGTGTGCCCTAGTAACCTACTTCTTCTAGGTAGCCCTGTCTCTTAATGTTTGTGACACCTCCCTAAAGATCAGCACTAGCTCGGAGCCAAGCCTTGAGCACATGAGCATATGGGGAACAGCTTAGATTCAAACTGCACTGGGCTGTGCAGACGGGGTAGGATGCGGTCTGTAGGTCTCAGACCTGAGCCTTGGGGAGACCTCAGAAGATAGAAGGGAAGATAGAAGGGAAGTGTGGCTTCTTTGTAAGACATTAGAAGGTCATGGACAGGCGTTGGGAAGTCCACAAGAGGTTTGAGGGGGGTGGCTGATGAGCTGAGACAACAGATGCCTGCTTACTTAGGGCCAGCATGGCAGATGTGGATGCCCCAGACCTTTGAATCCCGATGAAAGCAGGGAACAGAGGCCTCTGTAACCTTTGGCGTCAGTCTCCTTGTGGCAAGGCCAGAGGAGCCTTTCAGTGTGATTGGCTGATGACTATCCCATCTTACATCATTCCCCAAGTTCCTGGCCTGTGAGTGCAATTAAGACGCTGAGCCTTTCCAACCCCAGGCTCTGCCTGTTGACACATCTCGACGGCATCCCAGGCATGTGGAACATGGACAGATGTGAACTTGCTCTGAAAGCCAAGTGGTGGAGGGAACACACAGGCGCTCATCTCAGAGGAAGAGACGCCAGGTTACATCGTTCTTATGCATTTTTCAGATGCCACCAGCTCCACCTGAGCCAGTGTTTGTCTCCAAACTATGCATCTGCTTGCACGGTACATGACGATATCTGTTTTCAATAGTTGCCATTCCAAGGCACAGATGACTGTTGAAGCAGGGGATGAATGGTGCAACAAGGCAGCCAGTGGGGGCCAGTGGGGGGCCAGTGGGTGGTCAGTGTGTGGGGTTAGTGGGGAGGTCAGGGAGGTCAGGGGGGGTCAGTGGGGGTCAGTGAAGAGGTCAGGATGCAATCGGTGTTGCTGCCCCCATACTCAGCTTTAACAGTTCTTGGAGGCTTCTCCTCCAGGAAAAGTTGCCACCTTCTGGGATTTAGTCTCTTTAGCTTTATGTCTTCTCTTCTCTGACAGGTTTCCAAAAAGCTCTGATCCTGTATTTTGCCTGACTTGGTCTCCTTGTTACTGTGGGGACTGGAGTCTCTTCTGAATTTCTCTACTCTCCCTACCACATTTCAGTAAATACCTGAAACCCTGTGACCTATCTCAGTCGTGTTTTTGCTTTCGATATCAGAGGGTTCTCGCTTTCCGACCCCCCCCCTTCTCACCCCGTCACTCAACCAGTCGCTGGTAGACTAGACTAGACTCAGCTTTTGTGTTGGAATAAAAGTCCTCTCTACTTGGGCAAAGTAGCTTGATGATTAAAGAAAATACTCCAGAGAAGCGGATGCTGACGTTAGGAGGACTGAGTACCCTCTAATTTGGAGGCTTAATGCTTTGAGAAAGAATAAAGGCTCATAGCCTGTGACACATCCTACCCGGACTTTGTTCTAGCCAATGATGTTTATTGGCCAGAATGTTTTTCATGTTCTGTTTTGGGCTGCCTGAATTTTTGTCCCCAAAAGGCAGATGGGTCACAGTGGAAGGGGGTAAGTCAGCAGTAATGAAACCTTTTATACAGGGCTGGTAATGACCAATGAGGTAATGTCTCCAACACAGGTGGCAGGTAGTTGCTTAGTGCATATGATGTCTTGTAACCTTTGAGAAGAAAGGTGCTCAGAACTGGGGTGAATTTCCTGTGTTCATATAAAGAGCGTAATGGGCTGTCCCAAGTATGTGCATCAAGTCACTCACTTTGAACCTGGCCTTATTGGGTTTTGACCTGGTCAGGGAAGCCCGTGGGCTGTGCCAACATGCATTTGTTTTGTTACTCACCATGGATACCTGGTAAAAATCCATCCTAAGGCAGTTAGGTATGTATATCTGGTCCTAAATAACAGAGTCGTCTGCTGCTCTGGCTTCTCCCTTAGGTTTCTCCTTAGCTTTACCTCTCATGAACTTAAGTCCTTGTCCTGATAGAGTGTGTAAGGACAGCTCTTGTTCTCATAGCTCTCAAGCCATTCTGTCACTGCCTCTGAGTGTGGCCTGAGGCACTGGGGAGGGGTTCTCTTGTTTGGCAACAGGGACAGGAGGTAGAGGCAGACCCTGCTGCTGGAGCATCATGGTGACATCCCAGAGTCTATTCTGTGTACAGAGCCTTCCGTTTGCCCTGCCCACTGTGTTCTTCTGTTAGCGAGATAATTTTGAGTCATAAAAGCTAGAGGTTGGTAAAGAATTTTATTCACTACTGAATGCAATCCTGTGCAGTACTTTGGCCAAAGCTTCTTGATAGTAGAATTATCTTTAATGGCCTTAAGTAAGGGTTTTGGGCCTCCAGAGCTGATGGGATGACTTGAGACAGTGGTTGTCTCTAAGAGATAACTCAGAAAAGAGAGGGACCTCTGGGGACCCTTGTCATTGTTTGCTTTGGTGCTGAAACCACAAACTCAAGGTAAAAGTCAGGTTTCTTTGTGACTCACTGGTAAGTCTCTCTTTACAGAGAGGGACTGTCAGAAGAACCAGTGAGACATGGCCAAAAGCAGAGGGAGTGGAGGTGGGGGCTTAGGGAGTAGCATCTCCCGCTAATGCATATGTGCAGGGATCTTGGAGGAAAGGATACTGGGAGGTTTCAGTTCCCTCTGTGCTCTGCAAGAGGAAGAAGCTTGGCTAGGTTGCTTCCATGTGTGTAAGGCCCCATGGGGGAATGTCCCGAGGTTGCCCCATTGTTGACAGTTCCAGCATCTTGGTACCAGGAGGCCTCTCCTCCAACTCTGAAGGGGGAGGGCAGTTGCAGTGTTATCATCATGAGTGACAGGCAGCACTGGCAGTTTGGAAGCATGAGGACAGGACCTCCATCACTTATCACTGTGCCCTGGTTGGTGGGTACTGACAGCTGGGCGGCAGGAGGCAGGGTCACATGACCTACCACCCAGCAGAGATGGAAGAGCTTCCAAAGGACGATGATGCCACAGGGGGAGAGGAAAGCAGAGGCACAGTGGGGGTGGGGGTGAAATGTGCTTCTGTGTGCATGCCCTTGAGACACAGTGGAAACTTTGAAAAGGTCCATCTAGTAACTCCCTGGGGCTGGTGTACCAAGTGGCTATGAACTTAAGAAAACAGAGATTTGTTCTCTTACAGCCTTGTAGGTCAGAAGCCCAAAGTGAGTTTGCCAGACTCCACTCCCTCCCAAGGCTCTGGGGGACAATTTGTTCCTTGTCTTTTCCGGCGTTTGGTGGCTGTTGACCTCCTGGATGCGGCCACACTCTGATCTCCGCCTCAGTCTTCATTCAGTCTTCTTTCTTGTGCTTTTCACATTTCTCCCTGTCTCTTTTTTCATAATCCTCCCTTCCTCCCTCTCTCCCTCCTCCTTCCTCACTTCTGAGCAGTTTCACGAAACTTATTTTCTTGACAACATTTTAAGCACACACTACCCTATTGTCAGCCACATCCACTGTAGAACAGATCTTTGGATCTGTACTACTGAAATTGCATTTGCCCCTCCTGTCTCCTGGTACCCACTATTCTATTTCTATGTCTTTAGGGAAGACTTCATGGACATCTTCAGATTTTGAGTTTATCATGTTGTTCTGGGGGACCTTGTCTCAAGAGTCTTCGTTAATTAAATCTATAAAGCACCCCCCACAATAAGGTAGAATATACAATCTCTGAGAATTTTATGTGGGCATATCTTTGGGCATGCCACCTTCCACTCACCAATCACCAATCACCAATCAGGGCCCAATGATGGGGTACGTGGGGTGAGTCAGAGGGAACAAGAGAGAAATTTTGTGACCCTTTCACTGTGCTGAGGACTATGGCCTTAGTCCCTTCCTTTTCTTCAGTCAGACTACCACCTTGAACTTGCATGCTGCAGTCTCTGTAGTGACTTCCCCTTCACACAAATTTGTCCTTGTAGTGCCTTCCTCTGGCCTCAGATCAAAGATCCATTGGCTGATTTTTGTGTAGCTCAAGGCTCCTTTTCCTCTGCTAATAAATGTCTAATTTATACATGTATTATATACGTATCCAGCGTCTGTCTTCTTTCAGCAAAGGGACCGGTGCCAGCCCCTTCCCTATGTTCACAAGCTTGCTGGCATTCTTCTTCCTTCCTTATGTTTGGATTTTTTTTTCTTTGAGTTAGGACCAGTGAGCTGGTGGAAGAAATGCATCAGAATTGGATTCCACATCGACAGGGCTACTTTGCTCTGGGACTCTGGGCATGCCCAGGTTGCTGTGGTTTAAATGTAGAAAGGTGTGAAAACTTAGTCCCCAGAGAAATAATATTGAGAAGCAAGTCAAAGATGCCTAACAGGAGGATAATTATGCCTTGAGGCATAATTAATTTACTGTGTGCATGTGTGTGCGCCTGCGCATGCATGTGTGTGCAAGTGCGTGTGCGTGTGTACATGCGCGTGCATGCGCGTGCATGTGCATGTGCGTGTGTGCGTGCGTGTGCGTGTGAGTGCGTGTGTGTGTGTGTGTGTGTGTGCATGCGTGTGTGTGTGTGTGTGTGTGTGTGTGTGTGCACACATTAGAGGACGTGTTGTCTGACTTCCTACCAGGTGGGGCCCAGGAGCTAACCCCAAGTCATCAGACTTGGCAGGAAAAGCCTTCACCTGCTGAGATCTCTCTTTGGTCTTCTCAGACTCTCTCGATTGCCACGGATGCTGGAGCGACGGGGCTCTTGCTCCATGCAGATCCCTGGGACTTCTCAGCGCCTGGAGCTGTAAGAACGGAATTAACCATCCCAGGCATCCTATGATAGTGTCAGGAAACTGATGGACACAGGTAGGTGAGGCATCTGGCCTGGGGGAGGCATGTAGCAAGTTCCTTCTTTTGCTTTTCCATTTAGGTGTCTTAAGAAGTCACCTTCTTGTCCCCACCAGAGATAGAACCCTCTCTTCTGGCACTTTGGATCTGTAGACAAACACACAAATTATTCAGCAGTGACCAATTTTGCACCATGGCAACCTGCTGTTTTTAATCACCCGTCTTTACTCTGTAGCAGCTGTGGCATGCGTGGCCTGGCCAACTGTAATTGTAGTCTTGTGACGTGCTCCAGATGTGGAGGTATTCTGCCAGGTGTTTATTTTGAGTGCATAATAGGAGTATTTTAGCACACTCAGCCTTTTTTGTCTTCTAGTCTCTTGCCCTATTCTTTCAGAAAAGATCTAGGCCTTAGTTCACACTCTGTGTCTAGGAGTTTGAGCTTTAGGACTCTGCTTAAAGACTTTTTTCTGAACTTCCTAGTTCTTCCGGGCTTCCCTGGCTCCAGATGCCTACACTGAATAAATAAATAATTTTAAAAAGTTACTTTTATTTGTGTGTGTGTATGTGTGTGTGTGTGTGCGTGCAAGTGTATGTATCTGTCAGTCCATGGAGGCCAGGAGAGGGTGTCAGATCTCTTGGAGCAGAAGTTATGGGCAGTTGTAAGTTGCTAGCTGTGGGTGCTAAGAACTAAATTCTGGTCCTCTGGAAGAGCACTAAGGCCTCCTTACAAGGGAGCCATCTCTCCAGCCCAACAAATACTTTCCCAACATCTTCCACGTTCAAGGCTGTCTTCTAAACAGTAAAGAAATGTCTGGGAGCCAAGTGGAGTTCTTGCCTTTGTGGAGCTTATAATCCAACAGGATGTAGATAACAAGAAAACCAAGTCAATGTATCCGTTATATCCCCATGGCCAGATGCAGAAGGCTGGGCCTACAGTTCGTGGTGCTGTAGGGATGGGACGGGACCTCATGTGAGGAAGCTAGGCCACAGAGCCGGTGCCCTGAAGAGTCAATGGGGCCCTGTTGCCTTCTCTCTCCTTCTATTCTTCTCTCTCTACTTCTTGAGGCCTATGAAGGAGAGATCTTCTTCATGCGTCACCCACCACAGTGCATTCCCTTGCTATGTCGACCCAAAGGCAACAGGAGACCATGGTCTTCAGCCTCTGAATCTGAGGCCCCGAGTAAACCCTTCCTTCTTTTGAGTTATTCATCTTGAGTGTTTTGTAACTGTGACGGGAGCCTGACTAACATGCACATGCTATTATTATATTATGTGTTAAATGACTATAAACCAGGCTGAGATGATCAAGTATGAGAAGTCACTTCTTTCAGAATGCCTCCAACAGACGCAACAACAACAACAACAACAACAACAACAAACCAGACACAGCAGCAAGTGTTGGAAGTCCAGGAACAGGAAGCAAGAGGTTGATGGAGCCAGGAACTTAATGGCCTGATAGTCCAGCCATGGAGGGGGCTCTAAGGTTAGTGGGAAACCTTGTCCCTCAAAATGAGGGGGTGAGTGTGGTGCAAGGCTTTCCCTGAAGATGGCAACCCTCTGAGAAAGCTCAGCAGGAGAACAATCATCTACAGTCTTGTGCTTAAGTCCTCCGAGAGACTGCATCACGCTGGTGCTCTGCAGCCTGTCCTCAGTGTGTTGGTAGCTGTCTGGTTGGCTCTTGGATCCAGTGCAAAAGTGGTGTGCAAAGGCAGGTTGAGAAATGAAAAGGGGAGTTTCATGGTTTCTGCCTTGGGGGTGCTTAAGATAAAAAGGTTTAGAACGGCAAAGAATCCTTTTGTCCAAAAGGTCTCCCCTCTTCTGCCTTGCTTGTTTACTTGGTAAGCAGAAGAAAGCAGGAAATGTTCTGGTACAAATACATAGCCTAAGGGAGCTAGAACTGTTTCTGCTGCCAGGAACACCCCAAACAGAGCCTTGAGTGTTTAGGCAGCCCTGGGGCCACTCAGAGCCAACTTGGGTAAATGTGGAGATGGCTTTGGGTCTAGTCCTGGCCAGTGTACAGGGCGGGTGATGCGGGGAGGGGATCAGCAGCTTCCCCTCTGAGTGACAGTGACCTGTAAAAGACTGAACCAGACTTTGCACTTTTACTTAGCACAAATGTTATCGCATTACAGCAGCCACATGAAGCCTGCCTGCAGGTGAGAGAGCTCCACAGTGGATTTAGCACCTAGGCCTTCAATCTTTTGGGTCACAGGGAGTCATGGCGTGACAGAATCACCACGGTCTTAGTCGTGCTTTGCGCTCATTTGATCTTTCACTCCTTCCTTCCTTCCTTCCTTCCTTCCTTCCTTGAACACTAGCTGTGGTATTCCTGTTCCAGGTAGGAAAGTGGAGGTTAGTGGTAATCCTCCCTTCTACAGTGGAGGTTAAGGTTACCTACTTGTGA
>NC_034595.1:10557986-10581771 GCF_900095145.1 Mus pahari | reverse complement strand
AGGAGGAGGAGGAGGAGGAGGAGGAGGAGGAGGAGGAGGAGAAAAGGTGATAACTAAGCTCAGGGAAAGCCTAAGACTTTTGCTCCTGAGACACACTGCTATCCTCTTCCTTCCTTTTTGTCTCCCCTTCTCTTCAAAAAATTAGGGGCGCCCAGCTAAGCTATACCTGGTTTCTTTGCCCCTGGGAACCTTTGACAGAAGCATTGCTTATTATTTGAGGAAACTCTTCGTGCCACGGCAGTGGGAGCACATCCTTTGTTTTTGTCATAGACTGTTGGCAAATATGGAGTAACTAAGAGCTGCCAGTCACATGAGCCCAGACTTCGAGGGGCTCTATTCCCAGGTGGCCTGAGGGCACTTTTTGCCCCTTGACTCTTGCCTTACAATTCATTTAGAGTTGGGCTGAAATCTGTCTAGGCCCTGGCTCTGTGTCTGCACAGTGGCACCTGACCGGCCTGCAGTGCAGGGCACAGCCTGCTTCAGAAGAGGCCTGGAGTGTACCTATGTAGTGTGTTGTAGCTGAGCCAGGCAATGGAGCAGGCTAGACTTTCCTGCTGTGGGGGTTCTGGGGCTTCTGTGTAGCACAGGCTGTTCCCCAGTAAGTGACTAGTCTACCCTGGGACTAGCTTCAAGAGTGAAAAGGAGGGCAGTTAATTTAATACAACACGCTGTTTCAGAGGGCTGAGCTAAACTCAAAATAGAATCCTTCAAATACATCTTTTGATTTTTTTTTTTAACCCATAGATGACTTGAAAAAAAAAAAAAAAACCAAAACCCAAGATTCCCAGACAGAATGTGGTATTGTTACCATTTAATGGTCATATGCATATCTGCACTGTGTCTCCACAGCAGAACTTTGGATCATGCTTATCTTTATACATTTATTTACTCTTTATCTCTATCGCTGTCTTTCTCTCTCTCCCTCTATCTTTTTCATTGTCTCCCTCTGTCTCTCTGTCTGTCTGCTCCCCCCGTGTTTATGCACAGTAGCATGCATGCACCCCCCCTGTGTGTATGCACAGTAGCATGCATGCAAGGATGGAGGTCAGAGGACAACTTGCAGGAACTGGTTTTCTTCTGTCACTGTGGCGGGGCTCTGAGGGACTGAATTCAGCTTGCCTGGCAGGGCAGGAGGTGACTTTACTGGTTGAGATGTATCACCAACCCTAACAGAGTGTGTAGGTTTTCTCCCTCCCTCCCTCCCTCCCTCCCTCCCTCCCTCCCATCCTTCTCTCCTTCTGCCCTTTCTTTTTCCAAGGGAAAGATTATCCCCAGTGAACTCACTTTTTATTTGGAAGAAAGAAATTCCATTTTCCTCTCTGATTGTATATTACTTTGCATTTTACCTCGTAATTTTACACATCATTTATTTTGAAATGTCTATGATCTTAAAAGTGTAATACAATTACCCTCAATTTATAGATACTGCAGCCTGAGGCTTGCAAAAGTGAAATGAGGGGTTTTACCGAATCTTCTCTTTCTTCTCAATCCTACATTTTACTGGTATAGAATTTTATCTGACACTCTGAGACCCTTGTGACTTGCACTAGCCATTTGTCCTCTTAGTTTACCCATCTGTGAAATGGGTTAATGCTATACCCACCTGTGGGATGTTTGAGAGACTGAAGTGTGGCAGTGGTAATGAAGCACCAGCACAGCCCCTCCCCCATGGCCATTACTTGAAGTCAGTTCTTCCTATTCTTGGCCAACTTTGGAGTGGGCAGCTCCCTGCTCTGGGTGTACTTATCAAGAGAAGTGAATGGGTTGGACTCAGTGGTGATTGGAAAGTCTGCATTTTAATTCCCCAGTTCTTCAATCATGCTGTATATGAAGCAAAGTCGACTTTGAAAAATGAAGTTGCAAGACATAGTTGTCATTCACTCATTTCTCTGTTCTGCAAATAACAACCAACAAAACCTGATGTGATAGGGCCCACAGAGGTACCCTCGTGTATGTTTGCCAGGCAGTCATGAAGAGTCAGAGTCCCATCTCAGCCTCAGACACACATTGGGGCCACAGTGCATGCCTGGGGTGCAGAGACAGGAGGATTCCAGGGAGCTCGCTGGCTCATCAGTCTAGTTGAGTTGATGAGCTGTTGGTTATGTGAGAGACTATTTAAAAACAATTAGGTGCAGGGCTGACGAGATGCATCACTGGAAAGAGTGCTGACTGTGTAAGCTTGGTGACTGGGGTTCAACCCTGGAATCCACTTAACATGGAAAAAGAGATGGCTTACTGAAGTTGTCCTCTGACCGACATGTGTGCAGTGTGGCTCATGTGCCCACACACAGACATCATACACACAGACATCACACACACAGACACACACACAGACACACACACAGACACACACACATACACACACATACACACACACACACACACACACACACACACACACTAAATGAGAGGGTGAGAGAGTATCTACAAGGGAAAGAGCCACAGAGGCTATACACATTCTTGTATCGAATGTGCACTCCCTGTGGGAGACATCAATCCACTGGCGACAGAGCCTTCAAGACCTGACTGACCTCTTGTTAAGTGTCTTTGACTTCGATCTGATGTCCTGAAAGTAGATGAGAGAGACCATTAAGAAGAGAGAGGAGTGGGTGGAGAGAGTTAAGAGAGTGACTAGGAGAGGGTAGATGTGCTCAAAACATGATATAAATAGATGGAGGTGCCACAGTGAGACTCATGAACATGCACAATTACCATGCACCAGTGACTATAGCAGTAACACACGGAACAGTGAACCGAATATCTGAACTCTCTCTCTGTCTCTCTCTGTCTCTCTCGTGCACTCTTCCCTCCTTCATCCTTCAGGCACTGCTGGCTCACTGTCTTCATGTTCTCTCTCTTTCAGGGCTCCTGGTTGGCCTCAGTATGTTAGGCAAGGTCCTTTGCATCTGTGTGGAACGGTACTTTCTTCCCAGCCTCTTCTTGAAGTTCTCTCTTCCCTCTCTGCTTGACACAGGCTGCCATGACTGGAATTCATTTGGACATGATCTTGTTTCTCTTGTCCAGAAAAAAAAAAAAAAAGACATAGCTTTCATTCTTAACGTCTCATATAACACAAGTTGGTCTCAACTTTGTTATACAACCAAGGGTGACCTTGAACTTCTGACCTTCCTGCCTCTAACTTTGGATGCTTCAATTACAAGCTTGTGCCTCCATGCCTGGTTTATGCAATGCTGAGAATTAAATCCAGGGTTCTGTATATGTTAGTCACGTACTCTACCCTCTCTTAGCCACACCCCCAGCCTCGAAAGAGGTTTTTTTTTTTAATTTATTTTTTTAAATTTTTATTGGATATTTTCTTTATTTACATTTCAAATGTTTTTCCCTTTCTGGGTCTCCTCTTTGGAACCCTGTATCCTATCTCCCCTCCCCTGCCTCTATGAGCGTGCTCCCCATCTCCCCACCCATTCCTGTCTTCCCTCTCTGGCATTCTCCTACACTGGGGCATCGAACACCCTCAGGCCCAAGGGCCTCTCCTCCCACTGATGTTCAACAAGGCCATCCTCTGCTATATTTGGGGCCAGAGTGATAGGTCCTTCCATGTGTATTTGTTGGTTGGTGGTCCAGTCCCCTGGAGCTCTGGGAAGTCTGGCCTGTTGACACTGTTGCTCCCTCCATGGGGCTGCAAACCCCTTCAGCTCCTTCTGTCTGTTCTTCAACTCCTCCACTGGGGACCTCGCGCTCAGTCCAATGGTTGGCTGTAAGCATCTGCCTCTGTAGTTGTCAGGCTCTGGCAGAGCCTTTCAGGAGACAGCCATATCAGACTTCTATCAGCAAGCACTTTCCGGCATCCACAATAACGTCCAGGTTTGGTGACGGTATGTGAGATGGATTCCCAGGCGAGGCAGTCTCTGGATGTCCTTTCCTTCAGTCTCTGTTCCACACTTTGTCTCCATATTTCCTCCTGTGAGTACTTTGTTCACCCTTCTAAGAAGCACTGAAGCATCCACATTTTGGTCTTCCTTCTTCTTGAACTTCATATGGTCTGTGAATTGAATTTTGGGCTCAGGTGCAGAAGATACCATAGAAAACATTAACACAACAGTCAAAGAAAATGCAAAATGCAAAAGGCTCCTAACCCAAAACACNTCCAGGAAATCCAGGACACAATGAGAAGCCCAAACCTAAGGATAATAGGTATAGAAGAGAGTGAAGATTCCCAACTTAAAGGGCCAGTAAATATCTTCAACAAAATTATAGAAAACTTCCCTAACCTAAAGAAAGAGATGCTCATGAACATACAAGAAGCCGACAGAACCCCAAATAGANTGGACCAGAAAAGAAATTCCTCCTATCACATAATAGTCCAAACAACAAATGCACAAAACAAAGAAAGAATACTGAATAAAAGCAACTTTCAACCAAAATTTATCAAAAAGGATAAGGAAGGACACTTCACACTCATCAAAGGAAAAATCTACCAAGATGAACTCTCAGTTCTGAACATCTATGCTCCAAATGCAAGGGGACCTACATTCAGAAAAGAAATTTTACTAAAGCTCAAAGCACATGTTGCACCTCACACAATAATTATGGGAGACTTCAATGCCCGTCTTTCATCAATAGACAGATCAAGGAAACACAAACTAAACAGAGATACTGTGAAATAACAGAAATTATGGACCAAATGAATTTAACAGATATAGAACATTTCATCTTAAAACAAAAGAATATGCCTTATTCTCAGCACCTCATGGTACCTTCTCCAAAATTGACCACATAATCAGTCACAAAACAGGCCTAACAAATACAAGAAGATTGAAATAATCCCATGCATCCTATCAGATCACCACAGACTAAGGCTGCTCTTCATTAGCAACAAAAACAACTGAAAGCCCACATACACATGGAAGCTGAGCAATGCCCTACTCAATGATAACTTGGTCAAGAAAAAAATAAAGAAAGAAGTTAAAGACTTTTTAGAATTTAATGAAAATGAAGGCACAACATACCCAAACACATGGGTCACAATGAAAGCAATGCTAAGAAGAAATCTCATAGCTTTGAGTGCCTCCAAAAAGAAATGGGAGAGAGCATACACTACCAGCTTAACAGCACACCTGAATGCTCTAGAACAAAAAGAAGGAAATACATCCAAGAGGAGTAGACAGCAGGAAATATTTAAACTAAGGGCTGAAATCAACCAAGTAGAAACAAAAAGAACTATACGAAGAATCAACAAAACCAGGAGCGGGTTCTTTGAGAAAATCAACAAGATAGATAAACCCTTAGCCAGACTAACCAGAGGGCACAGAGACAGTATCCAAATTTCTTTCTTTTTTTCTTTTTTAAAGAAAACCTCATCTGGATTACCTGGCAAAAGGTGGTGGTGGTGGTGGGAGTGTCAGCGGCATCTTTGATGGTGGTAGTGGTGATGGTAGTGGTAGCAGTGGTGATGGTAACAAGACTGAGGCAAGACTCCTTCAAATCTCCCCTCCTAAAGTTGCAGCAGTCTCTGAGCATTGAGGGATGGCAGGACGTTGTGGAAAGGCTTAATAATTACTGACTTTTATTAAACTTTCTCCTACCACATAGATGTGGTGGTTACAAGTTTAGAGTCTCTGAGCTGGCACATTGCAAAGCCTGGACTTAAAATTAGTATCAAAGGTCTGGGGTACTGGTTTTGCTCCCACAGTTTATTATTATTATTATTTGAAGTCAAAATATAATTATATAATTCCTCCCTTCCTTTCCCTCTCTCCAATCCCTACCATGCTTTACCTTGGCTCCTTTTCAAATTCATGGGCTCTTTTTTCATAATTGTCATTGTTAGACACACACACACACACACACACACACACACACACACACTCACACACACTCACACCCAACATAACTTGCTCAGTCTGTCTAATATTACTATTTGTGTGTGGGGAGGTCAGAAGACAATGTGTGGGAATTGTTTCTCCATTTCTACCATGTGGCTCCTGGGATTCAAACTCAGGTCATGTGACTTTGTAGGTCTAACTTTACCTGATAGTCTCTCCCTCTGGCTCACACCCTGTATTTTTAAATTCACTTAATGATCCTATGAAGGAGACTCATTATACATCTAGAAAAAATTGGAACCCCACAGAGACTAGGTTTTGATTTAGGCTTTTATAGCCAGAGAAACGTAATGGCTGCCAAGGAGTAGGCACACCGTGGTTACACCTCTGCACTCGATACTACCTCTGTGCTAAAGTTAGAGAAACAAACTGTGGCAAGAGACTGACAACCAAAGGTTAAGCCATGTCATAGTCCAAGGGAGACTGGTTTCTTGAGAGACCCAGTGAATCACTGGACCTGGGGTTGGATAGCTGTGTGCGTTCCAAATGGCTTCTGCCCTTGACCAGAACTGGCTAGTCTAAAGGTACACAGCTGACCACAGGGCAGTCAGACTGGTGCTACCCAGCCACTGACTCCATTCTCCATGCAAATCTGGAGTGAGATGTAACAACTGGCATCCTTCAGTCTTGGGCCCTTGATCTGCTGATGAAATAGATTGGAGAAGGGAATTAAAGCAGGCTTCTTTGTGTGCTTTCTTGTATTAGAACTTACCTCTTTGAGATTCTTATAGGAGAAGAGAAGGAAATAGGCTTTGAAAAGAGGAATTGTATGTATGCTGCATCCCAGGGTCTCTACGATTTTGCCCAGTGACCTTGGAGTGAGGAAACCCAAGACAGCTGTGACTTGGCAGCCAATGGGCCTGGATCCAGGGATTTTAGCCTCACTAGGCCTTAGGGGTGGAACGAAAGGAGGGGGAGGCTTGAGTTTCACGCTTGCATCAGGCATTTGGAGAGGATCACTATCCTCCAAAGAGATGAAGATGGATTCTGTGTTGCCTTGGTGACATAAAGGAAAATTACCAGATCTACTTCGAATGTGAATATTTCATAGCCGTCATTAAATTTTTTGTCAGAATTTTGCCAGAGAGGCTAGAGATGCGCATATCTTGGGTTTAAAACAAATTCATCATGTTTCTTAAGCATTCGTAACAGTCTCCCTCCCTAAAAACTGGGATGGGTGGGGGAAGAAGCTCGGAGACAGCAATGACTTCAAGCTGAGCAAAAAGATTCCCAAGATTGAGTTCTTGGCTTGCACCGTGCATCCACCCTGAGAAATGGACTCTGTCCGCCCGCAAGTTATTTTTCTCCATCTTCTACGAGGCTGGAGCTGGCAACTCTGTTTATTGTGCACTGAGGGATTAAGTTGCTCCTCTGTGCAGCACAATCGTCATTCAACACCAGCTCAGGAAAGCAGGAATTGGTGTTTTGATTGCTGTTACCATGGCAACCAGTGGCCTGTTAGTTTGATGACCAGCAATGCTTTAAGTAACTGTGCTGAGGATTCCTGTCTGACGGGCACGGTTTCTTCTTCCCCGTTACCTCACTTCTTGCGTGTGGCAAGCAGCTCACGTCACAGTTTCAACATGCCGGGACACACTCAGGGAAGGGCAGGAGCGAGCAGAGGACGTCATTCTCAGAGGCTGGATGCTGCTGTTGCTTGGTTAGGATATCCTGTGAGGCCAAACAAACCCTGTCCCTGCTCTTACAGCTTCTCCTGGGACAAACTCACAGATCGTTTTTCTTCTGTCTTCTGCACCGGGTCTAACCTCTCTTAACTTAGAGCCCAGCCATAGGCTGTTGGAGGTCTTCGTTTGGTTCCGAACTCATATTCCAACTAAACGGTTGGTCCCCTTAAACCCTTTCCAAAGTTTGAGCCTTAGTCCCACCTAGGATATGGTAGCCTCCTGGGGATGTCACTTATTCCTACACGTGCCACATGGTGGCAGGTGCTCTGGCTGCCTTCCAAATGTCTCTTCTGCCGTCCTTCTGTCCTTTATGGCACAGGGAATGTTTGTTCCCCTTGAGGCCTTGCCTTGAGCTGAGTGTGTGCCTCCAGTAGCTATGCTTTGCTTATTTTTAGCTTACCCCTCTTCAGCATCTCTATGATCCACAATTCCTCTTTTCCCAGCCCAGAATATTCTCTGCTTCTCACAGGCCTGGTTGGAAACCAGCTCTGAATTTCTGGACTTTCTAGCAGTGTGAGATACAGCTTATTCTTTCTTTTTTTCTTTCTTTTTTTTTTTTTTTTTGTCCCACAGCTGAAGGAGACAGATGATGTCAGGTCCCTTTTTGAAGGAAAATGACCTGAGCACAGCTGTGTAAACTTGTGCTTCATGGGCATTTCTGGCAGTGTTTAAAGAAAGACATGACAATAAAGACCCTCTGCAGGTGAGGACCCTCAAGGCAGGAATCCTGTCCTCTGTCTCAGACTCCCAGGAGCTGGCCTCTGATTTTGGAGAATTAAGTGCCTTTATTATGTGCTCAGAAGCATTGGGTAATGCCCCTGTGTTTCCAAGTGAAGTTTGGTGCCTTCCCGGGTCTGTCCTTAAGTTGTCTCTCTAGTCTCTGCACTGCGTGACAGAACAGCTGAGCAGCTGGTACCCTTAGGAGAGTTTTGTTCTTACACCAAGACTTCCGCAGATGCTCATTAACGCTGTGTCCCTCAGTCCCACTAATAGTGGGGCGGTCTCATTCTTTTCTTTTCTTTTCTTTTTTTTAAATGTATTCACTTTATATTCCAGTAGCACTCCCCTCTCCTCCAACATAACCTCCCCCTCCCTGCCCCATTCCTTCCTCTCCTTCTTTGAGAAGGGAGAACCCCCCTAGGTAACACGCCCCTCATTATTTTCTAATCACCTTTGATCATGAAACCTGTCTTATTCTCAAGTGTTCAAAGCCCAGGCCACCCCAGAATCTTAATCCATATCCAGTTCAAAACTAGGCCCTTGTTCGACCTGGCTTGTAGCTCAGACTCAGTCTGTGGCTTAGGGATTCCATTCATGCTGGTCTGGCTCCATCCAGCAACTGGATGTGTACGTGTAACTGGGTAGTGAGTGAGACCCAAGAGGAGCTCAAGAAGCCAGTGACTGCCACAGCAACTTGCTTTACACCTTGGGCAGCATGCAAATCAAGAGGAAAGAGGGTGTGTTAGAAACAATTTTGGTATAGTCAACTATCATTTAGGGGGAAAGAAATTGACTCCAACTTCCATCCAAGCGCATATCAGATAAGTTAGTTTATTTTATATCACCCATTAAACAATATGACTGATATAAGCATTAAGCAATTTGATTTTTAGAAGAAAATAGAAAGTATAGTCAATTGATAATAGGTGGATGAAACCTTTCTATGCACATAAACCATCAGGCTTTAAAAAGATTGAAATGTGTTACAATTTATAAACAAAAGTACAATATCATACATAGAGAAACATCAATGGAACTACAAAAGTGATTCAGCTAGTAAAGGTGTGGCACGCAAACATGGGATCTGAATTTGATACCCAGAACCTATGTAATAAAACATGCAATATCACTATTGAAGGATTGTAGGCAGTCAGAATCCAGGGGCCACTCATCAGCCTAGTCTACTTAGTGAGTTCCAGGCTAGTGAGAAACTGCTTCAGATAAAAGGTGGACAGTGTCCAAGGAGTGACATCCAAGGTTGTCCTCTGGCCTTCATGTGCACATGCACATACATGAACACACACATACATGTGCACATGCACATACATGAACACACACATACATGTGCACATGCACATACATGAACACACACATACATGTGCACATACACAAAACACACACATGTATATACACACACAGACACACACAGCATTGAATATCAAAGGCAGGCATGTCAGCTTGCCTCTGTAATCTAAGCACCCAGGAGGTAGAGGCAGGAAACCCACAAATCTAAGGCCATCCTGGGCTACACTCATGAGCCCTTGTCTCAAAAGTTTATCCACAAACCCAAGGAAAAGAGAGGGATTGGGAGGTTATTGTCCTGGGAAAATATTCCCAATATTCAGGACTCAAAAAAAATCGAAATTCTTAATATGTAAAGAATTTTCATAAATCAAAAGAAAAAAAGACAAATACCACAGCTGAACTGGTCCACGGCATAAATAAGAAAGTCACAGAACTACAAATAGATATCAATCCTGTGTGCAGTGATTACATCACCTAATACAGGAATTACCTCACCCTAGTTATCTTGCTAGATTTGTTGTTGGTGTGGCTGTCATTTGAAAACCAAAACTGATTGCAATCCTTGCTGGTCCATAATCTTGGAATAGGAGTGGAGTTTCCAGGCAGTAGATCCCCAACCCATGGAAATAACTAACTAGCAGAGGGTTTCTCCTGGGTTGGGCTGTTCTACTTATTTCATACCAAGAAGCTGATGATGTTTTATGTTGCCGTGAGACCTTTGTTAACCTCTCACTTCTAATACCTTAGGATCTTAGCCATGTTCCTCCGAGGAGACTGAAGCAGGAACAACTTGGGATGATGATTTAGGAGGCTGCATTCGGTGTCTTCAGTCAGAGGTTGTGAGAACAGGAAGAGCCACCCTCCTGTGCCTGGACATCCCTCATGTGTCCAAGGTAGCACTAAGTGGACTCGATGGATTACAAAAAGAAAATAAACGAGACCATGTCCTTGGGAGGGGCACTTGGTGGGAACAATGTTCATGACATGTAAAGTGGACAGGATTGGGAAGAGGAGAGGAATCCTTTGACATTGCCATGACGATGAAGATTTGGGATGTACCAGTTAGTCTACTAAAGACTTAACTGTATCATCTCATTCAGCATGTCCAGCTGCCCAGTAAGGAGGGAATTGGTCTTAATCTTTATTCTCTTCTCTTCTTTTCTCCCTCCTCCTTCTTCTCCTCCTCCTCTTCCTCCTCCCCTCTCCTCCCCTCCTTTCTACTTATCTGCTAATGGTAAGAATTTCTGATTTGTTGAGAAATGGGGATCTGAACTCTTTGAGTTACTGTCTACTGTCCTGTACACCTTAAAATTCCTCTGCATCCTTTGCACACACCTGCCATCTTATGGTCCGATTTCTTGTTCTTTCAGCGCCTTCAAGCTGCAGGACATTCATTTATCCTTTCCCCACTATACACACACAAGAAACCTTTGAAAGTAGGCAGTGATAGGTCAGTAAATGCTGTCTTTTGTAGAAGAAACGTAGGTGCTCTGAAGTTCTGTGACTTGCCAGTTGTCGCACCACGGGAAGGCAGAGCAGTAGGATCAATGTTCAGATTCCAAGATCAGATCTGACCACGTTTGCCTGGCAGCAGGATCTGGTAGCCAAGGATGTCTATATTTTTAGTTTGCAAGTATAGAAAGACATTAGGACTCCACAGAGCGGTGGTGGTTCTCAGGATCTGGGGGCCACTGGCAATAGTAGCACCTGGGAACCTATAGGAGTGCAAGTTCTCAGGCCCCACCTCAGACCCTCTGAATCAGCCACTCCAGGGTGGGGCTCAGCCACCTGTGTTTTAACAAGTCCTCAGTTAGCTCCAATGTATACTCATGTTTGAGAATTCCTGGCCTTGGTCAGCATGAGGCATACTTCCTGCTGTTCTTTATTCATTGTGACCTTGGCATCATGTGACAGAAAGGCAGGGACACACCTGACACCCCTTTTATGATGATCTTTTACCGAGCTGAAGGATCACCCTGACAGCCCAGGAGCTCAGTGCCCTGAAATGTCGCAACTGCATACACCATGCCTGAAATTAGTCAATGGGACCTGCGTCTTTCACCATAGGATCAAAGTCCAGGAATGCCTTCTTACATTACCTCGGGTTTCCCCTAATTAAGCATCTTTTGTCTTCCCATAGGAGAATGGGAGAGATTATCCTGGACTTAAGTACAGGCAGAGAACATAGCATGCTTTTCTCACAGATAAAAGTAACAAGCAGATGAATAAAGTTTATCCACTTGAACAGCATGTTGCAGTGTCTGGTACTAGCTAGACAGGGAGTGGTGTTAAAATAGAGGACCTACACAATATGATAGGGACACTGACAGAATTATGCAAAAGAGGTAGTACTATAGAGGGGAGAATAGGAGTGTGTGTGCGCACACACACACACACACACACACACACTGTAAGTTAGCATCTGTATATGAGGAAGAGCAAGTGGCTGGTGAGGATTTCACAAAGGAAGCCATTCATTCTTGGGCTGGATTTTAAGATCAAAGAGTTCAGCAGGGAGGGAAAAAAAGTGAGGCACATGCCAAGCATACCAGAGAAGAAGAAGAAGAAGAAGAAGAAGGAGGAGGAGGAGGAGGAGGCCTGGAGTGGCATGGCATGTTTGGGGAGCCGCAGGTGGTTTGGTACTGTGGATCCCTGAGTGTTTGAGGACAAGTGACCCGAGACCAGCCAAGGAATCGGGAGGCCAGGTCATGACTGCAAAATTAACCAAGGAGTTTGCCTTTGACCGCTATGCTACTGTGTCTACAAGTGTCCCACTGTAGATGACTGGACTCCAGGGACTGGGTTAGGCTTTCTTTGAAGAACAGTAAAGAAAAGCTTAAGGACATGATTTCTTCAAGGACCCGAGGAACATGGAAAAGAACGTGGAAACTTCTGGACTGTGCCACTGTGCACAGGGAGGCTGTGTAGGCATGCCCCTCTTAGGGTGAAGTCCATGTTCTTACCATGGTTCTTCCCAAAGCCCATAAGTCAAGTCCTGCCCGCCTCTCTGGCAGGGAGGCAGCCTCAGCGGTCAGGTCTGTGCCGTCCATGCTGCCTGCTGGCCCTCCCCACCCAGTAATGGGACCTAGCCTAGACTAGCTGCTCTCCCAGCCGAACCTCATACTGTATTGTAACCACTGCATCCCCTCAGGTCTGCCCCTCTAGATTTACAGCCTTTAGATGGCTGGATTTTTGTCTTGTTATTTTTAACCTCATTTACCTTTGTGTCTCTGTTTTAGAGTTCAGGTCTGTGAAGAATCGCAAAACATAGATGAAGAAATGAATAAAAACCGTGATGATCACAATGACTGGCATTTATACAGGGTTTTGGGATTCACTTAAACTATCTTACTCAGTCTTCATTTCAGCTCTGTCTGTGTGGGGGTGATCAGTATCCCTGACTTATTCCAAGTGGGTGGAGGCCCAGAGAAGCTGTGTGATTTTCCCAAAGGAGCACAGCTGACTCGGGGTTGAGTGAGGGGTGACCAGGCTCTTCCCTCTGTCCTTCTCAGTCTCATTCTCTTGTCCTGGCTGCCAGGTCCTTAGGAGCCTTTTCACTGTGACTCATTTGTTCTCTCTATGGCTCCTTTTGGTGGAGGAACTTCCTGTGGTACCCGCTCTCTTGTCCCAGTTACCCCCAGCGTTCTTCCTGCTCTTCCCACAGTGCCTTGCTTCTCAACCTCGGCTCTTCCCTGCCTCTAGGATTCATTGCTCAGCTTTAGGAAGCCCGTGCATCATGAGTGTGTGAGTCCATCCATATCCACACAGCTCCTGTGACAGTTAGAAGACACCAAAGGTCCAGGAGAAGGCAGTGGACAGGCTTCTGTGAAGGACAGGGAGAGGAGAGGCATTGCTTTGCCTAAGAACGGTGCTGCTGGAGGCTTGCGGAGGCATGCATCTGGCCTCTCTCCTTGATTCCCATGAACTGCCCGAGGGTATGGTTTGTAGGGAAAATATTAAACTGAGCACCCCCAAGAGAAAATGAAGTCATTGCTTGCCCAAGAGTGATTTATTCCTTCATTAATAACATATTTGCTATCTTTTCCAATGATAAATTAGGTCCTTACTGCAAATGCTTTTGTTCCTAATGTGACTCCAAGGATGGGCTATTCATCTCCAGCAGGCCTTCGCTCTTCCTTCTGGTCCAGCTCCCCTAATCGATCAGTCAAACTCATCACTCACTAACATACCTTTGAACTTGATTCTTGGGCTGTCTCATTGTCACAGGATATGAGGCAGAACTCTAGAAAAGGTTGCTTTATGACTAGCAAGTTGCCTTTTGAAGGAGGTACAGTATACAAAAGGAATTATGTGAGAAAAAAATCTAACACCTTTACTGAAATGGGGGTTAGGGAGAGAAGGGAGGTCCAGATCTGTGTCTTGTAAAATGAAACCTGAGGCCACCAGGAAGCCTCACACAACTGGAATCCTGCCTGTGGCAGATGCACTGAAAGCTGAACTGCAGTAGGAAAACAAGGAAAAGGGCAGCTATTGAAAGCCTACAAAGATGCAGGCTTTTCCACGCCTAGCCTCGTTACACCAGCTTCCTGGGTTAGGTTACCCTCTCCACTGGTGTGTGGAGTTGGAGGTGATGCTTCCAACTCCAGCTCCCCAAACGCCACTCTCCCCTGGGCACAGTTTGTTAATTCAAAATTCACGAGAAAAGCCATTTGTTCTAAGTGGGCTGATAGCGTGCTCTAGCACGGAGTTGGAGCCGTCATCCCAGGGATGCTTTAAGGAATGATACTGGGAGCTGTTTGAGGCAGCTCAGTGGCAAAGGGCATTTGCTGCTTTTCCAGAAGTGTAGAGGTCAGTTCCTAATGTCCACAACGGGTGGCTCAAACCGTCTGTAACTCTAGCTCTAGAGGATCTGACACCCTGGCCTCTGCGAGTACCCACGCCTATGTATGTAACCACACACACGCACATGCACACGCACATGCGCATGCACACACACGCACATGCGCGCACACACACAAAATAATAAAATACATCTTTTAAGTTAGTAAATTAGGGGGCTGGAGAGATGGCTCAGCAGTTAAGAGCACTAACTGCTCTTCTAGAGGTCCTGAGTTCAATTCCCAGCAACCACATGGTGGCTCACAACCATCTGTAATGGGATCCAATCCCTCTTCTGGTGTGTCTGAAGACAGCTACAGTGTACTCATATAAACAAAATAAATAAATAAAATCTTTAAAAAAATTAGCAAATTAGTATTGGCTTGAGTAGACATCTTAAAAATGAATATTGACTGACTGGCTATTGACAATTTAGTTACTGATTGCATTGCAACCTTTAATCCTCTCCAGATTTTTTTTCTTCTGTGCTAGAAGAGTAGGAGCCTGGATTTCCTTTAAAAACTGTTCTATCATTCAGCTAAGAGAAACAATCTTCCCTTTGAAATATATTGTATTGCCATTAGAAATCAGGGGTCTGAACGCTTGTTTTCTGAAGTGATCTTTTTCTGTCTGTGTGGATCTTCCGAATGTCTTCCTCACAGAACTGACATTCTGGGCCCTGGTTTTCCCCACTGCTAAGCACAGAGGTCTGGCACTGGATGGGCATGCTCACCACAGTGTTGTGATTTTTCAACATTCAGGTTTTCTTGTAGCTGGGTAGGACATGGACTGGCTCTGCCCAATGGCTGGGTCAGAGGTGACACATATCCATCTCCAGGCTTTTCATGTTGTTTACTCAATCTCCTCTCCCCTCCTCTCCTCTCTCCTCCTTTCCACTCCCTCCCTCCTTCCCTCTTCCCCTTCCTTTCCCTCTTCTCCCCTTCCCTCCCCTCCTTTTCCCTCCCCTCCTCTCCCCTTCTCTCTCCCCTCTCATCCTCTCCCTTCTCCATCTCTCCCTTCTCCATCTCTCCCTTCTCCTTTCCTCTTCTCTCTTCTCCCTTTTCTCCTCTCCTTTCCTCTTGCCATCTCCTCTTTCTTGATCTTTCTTTACAATTCTTTCTAACTCAGAAAATTAAAAAAAATTAAATCAGCATACAAGTTATTAGATATTATGCCATCTCAAAGCATGCTTGAGCAGCTTCTCCTCCTCCCAGGCCTCTGGCACCCTCTGCTATCTCTTACAACCTTCCCTGTCTCCTTTCTTCTTTCCTGTTCCATGTGTCCTTTTGTCTTCCCCATCCTTTTCTCAGTAACCATTTTTACCTTCTATCTCTCTTCTCTAGTTTACCCACATATATAACCGTGTGTGTGTGTGTGTGTGTGTGTGTGTGTGCGCGCACGCATCTGTGTGCATTGTAAGCTACGATCTGTATATGAGAAAGAACATGTGGTTTTGTCTTATTGAGTTTGGGCCTCCTTGTTTTATAGCTCCGTGTTTTTAGATCCATCCATTTCCCTGCAAACTTTATTTATCTATCTATTTATTTCTGAGTAAAAGTTCATTGTGCACATGTATCACATTTTCAGTATCCAGTCGTCTGTCGATGGACAGCTAGGCTGTTCTATTTTCTTGCCGTTGTAAATAAAGCAGCAATAAACACAATGTACAAATGTCTCTGTGGTAGAAAATGGAGGTAGTCTTGGGAATGATGACTGTCAAAGTCATGTAAGATCCTGGCCTTTTGCTCATTGGAAGGGCTTTGATGACCACAGAGATTTCCTGGAACCTTGTGACCACCCTGTAGTATGATCCAGAAGAAAGAAAAGAAACATTGAGAGACACCTCGATGCTGGATCTGCTCTTAATACTGTGATACAGTCTGGACCCTCCTGGCAGTGACAGCGGCCAGCTACTGATAGATAGACCCGTGGACTTCCTGTTTCTGCTCCCCCAGTTCTCTACCACAGAGCTTACCCAGGCTTCCTAGTGTTTTGTAGTTTGTGTGCTCCAAGTGTACTTGCTGCTAACCATAACAGCTCTGTTCTACACTTCTCCATTTCCTTAAAAACTCGCTTAATTTATACTGTGGTGCTGGGGCTCAATCCTAGGGCGCGTGCTAAGCAAGCGCTCTACCATGAAGCTGTGTACTTCCCAGCCTCTTCCCACTGCCTCCCCAAGCAAAGATGCCTGCCTGTGAGAAGTCAACTATCACCTATCTTAGAGAGAAACAGCAGTTATTGGTGATAGTAGCTTGGCTTTTGAAATTAGACTGCCCTGGGACTTCTGTTCTGACATAGCTGCTTTTCAGAGACCTGGGCAGAGGATTAAAGTCACCGCAGGTATCACGCATGCAAGGACACTGGCTGGATGAGAGCTGGGACAACTGTCTCATCAGATTATCTGTGAGCGTCAGGTGAAATCAACGAAGACAGCAGCCTTTGTGAAATGCAGAGAGTCGCCTTTATGGAAGGAGCAATGTATCTTCTTCAGGATAGACGCTTCTGCTTCAGGAATGTTCTTGTCCTGGGCTCCACCTTACGTGACTGCTCCCTCTTGGGAACAATCAGCCTCAAAATCCAGGCTCCTTTGCTTTGATGTGGTAGCAGTTGTATTGCCAGCCCTCTGTCCCCAAGGCTCGCCCCACCCTCACTCCTCACACTGGCCACATCTTTCTTTATGTCTCTGTCCCCTCTTCCTGGTGACTCACCTTCCGTGGATTCCCTTCATCTCACCTGCTTCACCCTGACCACTCAAGGAATCCTGAAGATCTCACACTCTAGGAGGGTACAGCTCCCATCTCCTCCCTCTCAGGGTTTCACTCTTTAGAAACCACTTTTCCCTAAGCCATGTTTAGCTGGCACCACTTTGCTCCTCAGAATTCGACACAGGCTCCCATCTGCCTCGTTAAAGTAACACACGAATGCTCCCTCATCATATTCCTATTTGCTACAATGCCATTCATACTTGATGTGGCAAAATAGCATGGGGCAGACCAAAAACATGGAAGAAAGCCCCTACTAGACTATAATCTATAGACTGCCTAGTTTTTCTGTATATTTTATCTGAATGTTACCAAACACTGTATACTCTTTCATGCCTGATTTTTTTTTTTTTTTATTTCATGGAAAAAAAGTAGATTGGTTCAGTGAATCAGATTGAATCAGTGGATTCATTGATGTCTGTAGAATTGACTGACCAATTTCTATTATAAAACATTGTTTTCCATTTAAAGCAATGTTATAAGGTATATTTCTATATATATTCCTTGGACATATTTGTATTTTATGGTATTTGTGGAGGTAGTAAACCTGTGGAGATGGAATTTCTTAGCTGAAATTGGTCCTCGAGTTTTAACACCTCTTAGATGAATTTTTAGCCGCCTTTCCAAAAGTATGCACCGATTTATGCTCCGAGCAGTGTGTAAGGGTGTTAGTGTCAAAGCCCAGAGCTTTCCCTTTGATTAATAACAAAGTTGGCCATCTCTTCCTGAGTTTGCTAACTGTATTTCTTGGCTTGGAAACAAACTCTATTTATAGCCTCTCTGTTTTATAATATAAGGCTATTCATGTTCTCACTGCCTTATAAATCTTTCTAACACATTAATAATATTCTTTACTTATCTTAACATGTTTTATTTAGCATGTCATTTGCCTTTTTTTTCTTCTCAGTATAAAAGGTTATATTTATTTCCAGGTAGTTCCAAATACCAGCCTTTTCCTCTATGTCTTTTGACTTTGTTTTATGTGAATGAAAACATGGATATGTGTGTTTGTGTGTGTATGTGTATATATTTATGCACACAGACAAACAGATACACACAGGTTTCTTTTATTGTTTCTGTAAAAAAATTAAGTCTTCAGTATAACTTTAGCTTGTTTTGGTTGATGATGCAAGGCCAGACTGTGACTTTGTTTTCACATAGGTAACCCACTAGTTCAACAGAATTTCCCATGAACCCTAACTGCTACCTTTGCCATTTAATACATTTTTAGGTAGTTATGTTTGGGAACTCTTCTGAGGCTCTTATTCTGTGTCTTTGATCTTGCCTTCTCTTCTGGCACTTTTATAGCAATATTTTATTTATTGCGTGTTTATAGCACTTAAAAAAATCTAGTAGAGCAAGTGTATCTACATTATTCTTCTCTTTTGATAGTTTCTTCATAATTCTCACACACTTATTCTCCTAGATGAACTTCACAATTATTTGCTCAAGTTCCAAAAAAATGCCACTGTAATTATGACTGAAAAAGCGGGAAGCCTATAAATTAACATGTGGACTTCCTGCTGAAGAGCAGGGATTTCTTTCCATTTACTTAGCTCTTTCTTTATTCCCCAGTATAAAATTATAATGTTTCATGAATACTACCTGTTACATTAATTAGTATTTAATGTAAATACTAATGTTTTTAATTTTTTAATTTTAATTTTTAATTTTTTGGTTTTTAATTTTTTTTTTTTTTTTGGTTTTCACTTTGAACCGGATCTTTTGTAAATTTTATTTTTTAACTTGTCAATTCTTTTTTCCCGTGTGTGTGTATGCATGTGTGTGTGTGTGTGTGTGTATGTCTCTCTGTGTGTTTGATGTGCACACGTCTCTGTATGGGAATATGGTATGAGTCTGCCACAGTGCACGTGTGGCGGTCAGAGGACAATCTCAGATGTGGATCTTTGCCTTCCACTTTGAGGCAGGATCTCTTTGTTGTTCACTGGTTATACATGTGAGCTAGCCTGAGAACTTCCGGGAATGCACTTGTGTCTCTTCTCCCACCTCACTGTAGGGGCACCGGGATTACAGACACAGGCTACTGTGTTTGATTTTTGTCTGGGCTTTGGGAACTGAGCTCAGAACCTCAGGCTTTTGTGTCAAGGGCTGTACCCACCGAGCCACATCTCTAGCCCCCTTACTGGTAAACTCTTTTTAGTAGATCTAAAAATTTTTTTCAGGAGAAAAACCAGCATCTGCAGATGATTATAATCTTATTTCCTCCTGTAAACTATTTCTACCTCTTATTTATTTTTTCTGTTATATTGCATTGATTAAGACTTCTTAAACAAGGTCAAAAATAGGAATGAGGATTGGCAGGCCAACTTTGTATTTCTAGTGTTTCTCAATTAATTGGATGACTGACAGCTGCTTTCAGGAAGTTACTCTCTCTTATTTGAAGTAGGTTGTGGATTTGAGTTTCCAGAGAGTTTTTTTTTTTCTTTTAATCTTGAATGACTATTGAATTTTATCAAATGTCTTTTGGCATCTTTTGAGATGTGCATATGGTTTTTCTCCTTTGACCTGTTGATGTGATGAATTATGTTAATAGATTTCCTTATATTAAACTATTCTACATTCCTGAGATACACTCCACTTCGTCATTCTGTATTATTCTTCAAATGTACGCCTGGATTTGATTTGATAATATTTTATTTAGAATTTTTTTCCTTCAGTGTTTTGAGATTGTCCTATAGAGTTATTATTTTTTTTTCTTTTTATAGTATCTGTGCCAGGTTTTGATGTCAGAGTTTTTTGGCCTTCAAGAATAAAATGAGATTCTTTTCATCTTGAATCAATTAAGTGACATTCCAAATGTGGACATGAGAGTTCACAGCATGGTGTGTCAGAAAGAACGAAGAGCTGGGAGTTAGAAGAGTTAAGTTCCCCCATCAACTTTAGAAATTTGACCATGACACTTCATCTTCTCAAGATTCTATTTCCTTACTTTAAAAATGAGGTCTCTACTCACTCTCTCTTCCAATTCTCTGAATAGAATGTGACAGTCCAATGAGCTTGTGTGGATGCGCATTCTCTGCAGAGGCGACGATGGTATTTACCAAGCACACACACATTGTGTCCTTCCCTAGAACCCTTGCTATAATCCTCAATGCCCTGTAGCTCGTTGGACCCTGGACCTGCTTCATCAGCACCACCTGAGGGCATGTAACAAGTGTAGGCTCTTCAGCCTCGCCTGCCCGCTGACTCAGGATCCGTACTTACACAAGAGCTGCAGGGCAATTTTCTGTCATGATGCAGTGTGGGAAACACTGAGGGGAATTCCACATCATACGGGTGCAGATTCATCAGCATCAGACAAGAAATCAGACATGTAGCATTTAGGAACGATTCTCATGTTGTCGACTGTCATGTTCATACTTCTGGTATTCTGGATGAAAGATCTACAAACTCGCGTGCAGATCTTAGTCACTGAGAACAAGGTTTCATGGATGTGCCTGGCATTTTCTAGTTCAGAGGTGACTGACTGCCTTTGGAAATGGAGCACACTGAATCCCTCCACTGTGAGCTATTCCTCTGTTGAGTCCAAAAATCTCAAAGGAGTTTTAGTGCCTGCAGATGTACCCTTCACTGGGGGAAATTCAGCCACAGCATCTTTCCCTTCAGACAATCTGAAGGAATTTCTCAGCTGATCTTGTGAGCAAGCTCAGACTCCCCCCTTCATGCCTCCCTTATCCCTGGGCTAAGGAGAACGGTATCATTTCCATCATGAAGTTCACACTCATCACCACTCCAGCATGCACCGAGCTTCAGTGCACACACCAGTCTATGCACATATGTATGTGGACACGCCCAGAGAACATCCAAGATTTCGGGAGAAACAGAAACCATGGTGACCAAGAGATCATCAACAAGGATTCCTTTCCTATAGAGGTACGTAAGGCAGTCGTCATAACTGTTTGCAGGTCTTGGCTGGCAGTTGCCATAGAGATGGGCAGTTGGGAAGGAACCTCTCCTTAGTGACATTGCCAACAGCTGTTTTATTCCTCTGCGTGTTGCACACAGCAATAATTTCACACCCTACGCAGGAGAGAGGAACAGGTGTGTCTTTGCTAAGTTGGCAAAGCAGTGGGGATGCAATGTAAAAACATTCCTAAACATAGCATTTTTCTACAATGAAGAAACTGTTTCCTTTAGTTAGCATTTAAACACACATTAAAAGAACTCAATGTGAAGTCAAATTCCATGGCACAGCCCTGAAATCCCAGAACTAGGGAGTGGAGGCAGGATGGTTGTAGGTGGAGACCAACCTGAGCTACACAGTGAGTTGGAAGCCAACCTGAACTATGTAGAGAGCCTCTGAGCCAAACCCAAGGGCTAGGGACATTAGTAGTAGTACAGCTTCACTAGTAGAGTACCTGCCTATGATGTGAAAGGGTCCTGGGTTTGATTTTCAGTACCACAAGAGAAAAAAAAAGATAAAATATAACCCCTGTAAAGATGTTGGTTAGATTCAAAGTCTAGAATGTTCTGTAGATGTGAAACGATTGTATTAAGATATTCAGGTTCAGATATTATGTCTGTAATGGTTTCCCCAATGCCCAAGGGTGGAAAATAGGTTAGAATATAAAGCTGTATATGTCAGGGATTTGTTTCGACACAACTCCCAATACTTTGTTAAGTTGTATTGTAGTTTATGTATAAAACTAGTGTATCTCAACTAGTTTACTATGATAGTATGGCCACTGGGCTCAGAGCTGTGCTCAGCACAGAGCATATTCATGACCGTACTGATTATGCATCTATGTGAAACACATGAAGACAAACACACTTTAGAAGGCACACCTTTATTATCTTACAATTTATGTGGGTCATCTGTCAGGTTCTCTGCTCATGACTTAATAGCACTTCAATCAAGATACCACCACTTGGAACACTCTCCTGAGGAGTGGATCTGCTTCTGGGCTCATGGAGCTGCTGGCAGAATTCCTTTCTTGGGGCTGTAGGGTGGGAGAATGCTGTTTCTGCATGCTAGCATTGCTCTCCACGGGTGTCTCTCCACGGGAGTTCCCATGGCCTGTGAAAGGCTGACAGAACTTTAGAGAGGGCAGTCTTCTGTACTGTCAGACTGTCCTGGGAGTGGCTTCATATGATCCTTGCCATGTCCTGCTGCTGAGAACTAACTCACTTTTGTCCCTCACCCTTAGGAAGTGGGTTAGAAGGGAAGGTGATCACTAAAAGTTGGGCTATGGCTTAGAGGTCTGTCTGTCACAGCTCTTTACAATTAATTGCCCACTGACATGTTCGTTCAGATGCACTAGAAACATGAATACTCCATTTGGGCTTATTGAGATAAGAAGGGACACGCCCACTTACTACAGAACTCTGTTGTCATGTGTATCTTATACATCTGTTTGAGTTGAGTTTCACACTTATGATACTTGAATTGTCTTTCATGTCCAGCCCACGTACTTCATTAGTGGAACTTACTTTATTATCTTGACTAGCTGTATGTTTGGAAAAATGTTACAAAAATGTTCAATTAGGTTTATAAATTAGCCCACAAGTATTTTCTTAGAAGAGTTCTGAATGTTTTCCGTGATGCCGTACAGTTACCATGGCAGTCATGAGAATGAGCCTCTTAGGTCTTAGGTGCTATGATGGATCTGAGCTCCAGGTACTACGAAGTCCACCACTATGTTCCTGTCCAAACACTACTTCCCATGGCCTCCTCCCAGACACTGGCTGGACCTGGCAAAATATCAACAAAAGCTGTTTCTGGACACAAGGAATTCTGTTGGGCCACTTGGCTACTTTAGCTTGAGCATTTTTTTCCCCCAAACTTTTTAGGTCTGAATGTTATCTCTCCCTGGCTTCCTTTCTCCTTCATTTGAGGTCAGACCTGCATTATGGTCTGATGTCTCTCTCAGCTTTCCCGAATTCACATACTGTCTCCCCAAATATGTTTGTAGTATATGTAAACCTGTATTGATATCTTTCATCCTATTAGCTGATACAGACACATATAGTTATCACCATTTGCATACGTCTACAGGATTGGCCAGAGCTATGCATTTGAGTAAGTTTTCTCTCTCTGACTTGATTCTAAGAATGGCAGAGGAGAGAATTATCTGATCCGGACTCTTGAGGTAGAATCTTGGACCTGATTTAGCATTTGTTGCTGCTACGACAAACTATCTGGTGTAAGTTCAGGAGGAAAGGTATGGGACCGTGGAGATCGCTCAGTGGGTGAGGGCTAGTGCTACACAACATGAAGACACACACCGTTTGGGCCCCAGCACCAGTGAAAGGCTAAGTGTAGCCATACATGCCTGTAACTCCAGCACTTGGAGGTGGGAGGCAGTGGCGGAAAAATTGCTCGGGGCAGACGGAAACAGGTGAACTCTAAGTTTGGTGACAGATCCTGTTTCAGGGAATGTGGTAGACAGTAATAGAAAAGGGCACTCAGTGTAACTCCTCTGGTGTTTACACATGCACACACGCGCACACACACACACACACACACACACACACGCACACACACACATATACCACACACAGAGAGACACAGTGATACATATAGACAGACAGACAGACAGACAGACACACACACACACACACACGCACACACACACACACACACGCACACACACACACACACGCACAC
>NC_034595.1:10555159-10557621 GCF_900095145.1 Mus pahari | reverse complement strand
ACACACACACACACACATACACACACACACATACCACACACAGAGAGACACAGTGATACATATAGACAGACAGACAGACAGACAGACACACACACGCGCGCACACACACACACACACACACACACAGAGGCAGAGAGAAACAGAAGGGAGAGGACACATATCTCAACCAGAGGAAAGGTTTACACTAGCTCCTGGTTTCAAAGCTGTCAGTTCATTATGGTGAAGAGGACACGGTATAGCAGAGTGTTGTGAACAGTCTGGCTCTTTGAAGGAGGGCACCATGACCCATGTTGCATTTAAACAGAGGAAGGATCTGAAGTCCAGAGAAGTGCAGTGGCTTGCATAAAGCCACAGAGCAGAGGAGCACTAGAGCTATGGAAGCTTGGCTCTCTTCCTGCTGTTCCCTAGCACATCTTGAGCACATTGTCCGACACAGCCTAGTGGACTCTGCTTGTTGCCATGAGAGCTTCTCCTTAAAAAAATTAACAATAGACAGCCAACCAATGGGCTAACAGGATGAAGAGGGGAGCGTTTGGGCTGCACACTGGTATGGCAGTCACAAGACTACTTGCAGAGAGGTGTATGATTCTGGTAAAAAAAAAAAAAAAAAGAAAGAAAGAAAGAAAGAAATGCAGCGATCGACTTATTTGACTGCTTTTCACCCTAATGAGCCCCAATGCTGCTAAACTGTTCCTGACATCCTCGGCTTCCTTCTCCTTTAAAGGCCCAAACAAGGAATAATGAAATAAGCTGCAAGCATTTGGGGCTTATTCAACTCTCTGAAGTGTTCAAGGATGCAATTTGT
Organism: Mus pahari; assembly: GCF_900095145.1. NCBI lineage: Eukaryota > Metazoa > Chordata > Mammalia > Rodentia > Muridae > Mus > Mus pahari. The sequence goes on along the minus strand of NC_034595.1, from coordinate 10,556,816 downwards.
AGGCAAGATGTTAAGGAATTAAAAAAAAAAAAAAAAGGCTGGTACCAGGCTGTGCTGTACCAATTTCCCCCTGGCCCTGCTGCAAGTTAGGTATGCATATGGTCCACACATTTTTCAAAAATCTACCCCCAGGTGTCGGGACCTTCTCTTTAGAGCGTATCAACTAAATATGGGAAGACGGGTGCGCTGAGGAAATGAAAATACCCCTCCCCAGCTGCCCCTTAGAACCCTGCTGTAAATGGGAGTCTTGGCATGGGCTGTGATTTTCTTGTCTAGAGCCCACAAAGGCAGCACCTGGAGGGTGGGGTGCTAGAACAGGAGAGAGGGTACTGATGCTTTGTTCCCCCACATTGCACAGGACCCAGGAGATTGGGGGCTCAGAGGACCACGTTAGTCAGCAAGGCAAGCAGTTAAATTCATATATGGACAGACAAGGCCCTGGGGAGACTAGTGGAAGAAACCCACTGACATAACCCCATCTCCTTCTAACTTCTGCCTAAGTTATCTATATATTGTGGATAAGGAAGGGACAAGGAATAACCTTGGAAGACTTGGTTTGTGTCCAATAGAGTTGGATTTGAACCCTTTTGTTTTTTAATGAGATAGTTGTAGACCACCTAAAGCAATATTAGGAGCACTTTAAGTATGTATTCCATCCATCCATCCATCCATCCATCCATCCATCCATCCATCCATCCACAACCCATCTGACCATACAGGATGTCAAAAGTCAATGCTGCAAAGATCATTACCCTCAATGGCTCAACATTAAGTGGACATCATTGTTTAGTTCAGAGAACAAGAGAGAATAAATTCCCTTATTTGAAGGACAAGGAAACCAGGTGTTAGAGAAGCTCTATGACCTGTCCTCACAGCCAACAGCTCTGTGTGTGTGTGTGTGTGCACACGTGTGTGTGTGCGCACGCGTGTGTGTGTGCACGCGCGCATGTGCATGTGTGTGTGCGTGTGCATGTGTGTGTGCGCGAGCACATGTGCGTGCGCGCGCGCGTGTGTGCATGTGTGTGCATGTGCGTGTGCATTGTGTGCGTGCGTGTGTGTGTGTGTGTGTGTGTGTGTGTGTGTGTGTATGTGTGTGTGTGTATACAATGGAAATCTCATAACTCAGTTCTGCCCAACACATATTTGGTTGGGGTCATTTTGTTATTTGTGGAGAAAAAAGATTGCGCTGATCAGGATTGGCAGTGTCACCAGGCAGGCTCGCTGTGGTCCATCGACTCTCAAAGTCCAGCTCTCTTGGGCCTAACCACACAGTTTTTATTATCTTCAATCCTTCCCCTAACTCTTCCATAGGGGTCCCCAATCTCTGTCTAGTGTTTGTCTGTGGGTATCTGCCTCTGTCTCAGTCAGCTGTTGGGTAGAGCCTCTCAGAGGACAGTCATGCTAGGCTCTGCTCTGAAAGCACAACACAGCATCAGATAGTGTGAAGGATTGGTGTCTGCCCATGGGAGGGGTCTCAAATTGAGCGGGTCACTGGTCAGCCATTTCTTCAGTCTCTGCTCCATCTTTGTCCCTACATTTCTTTTTGGTGGGACCAGTTTTGGGTAAAAAGTTCCAAAGAGCTTACATGGGCTGGTCTGAGGCCCCTGGCACATATGTAACAGAGGGCTGCCATTTCTGTTCTCAGTGGGAGAGGATG
>NC_034595.1:10549520-10555104 GCF_900095145.1 Mus pahari | reverse complement strand
GAAGGGGAGGGGGAGTTGTGGGAGGAACTCTACAAGGGGGTACTGGGAGGGGGCAATATTTGGAATGTAAATAAATAAATAAATAAATAAATAAATAAAAATGAAATAGAAGAATCAAGGCCTCTTTGGGTGAGTGAAAAAGAGAGGCCTCTTGATTGGACTGGAATGGACAGCAAGTCTGTCTGCCTTACGTGTACCAGCACCAGGATCAGTGAGCACGCAAGAGCACCAGAGGAACATACTTGATTTAAGCAGAGGAAGAAGGCTTCACTTGAGTCACAATTCTAAGGCAGACCACCTGAGCTCAAACTTGACTCCCTCACTTGTAAGGTGACTTTGGGTATGCTAACATTTCTGTTCCTTACTTTCTTGATCAACAAAACGGGACTACAGAGCCTGCCATATAGGGCAACTTTAGTAATTTAATGGACTGTTGTAGGAAAATGACTTAGCATGGCAGCTGGCATGTAATAAGCACTCAGTGTGCATATCTATTATCAGTCTTTGAATACTCAAACAATTCCATCCCTGCCTGGGTCAGCAGCAGTTAATATATGAATATCATCTCTCAATAATAAAAGACCATCCAAATGTATAGGTTAAAAGTAAGTTGACTTTTTTAGTTTGGTGGAGTGTATCATTTTCATTTTAATATACTTGTTTATTTTTATTTTATGTGTATGTGTGAATGCGTGAATGTATGTACATTCACATACACCACGGGTGTTAACTGATTATCCACTGGTGCATAACAATATGACAGAAGAGGATGTCTGATCCCTGGAGCTGGAGTTGCAGGTAACTGTGAGATGCCTGCTGTGGGATCCCGGAACCACACGCAGGGCCTCTGCAAGAGCAACAAGTACTTTTAACTGCTGTGCCATCTCCAGTCCCAGGTATCCCATTTTTAACAGTCATTGATCTCCTAAGTGTTTAGGATTCTACAGCGTCTGAATGGCTTATGAGTTAGTTGAGTTGTCATTGCTGGCTTTCTGTACAGTTCCTAGAATACAGTAGGCAAATAGTAGATGGTGTGGGCTGAACAAAAATCCCTTCATTAGCATACAGGTGCAAACTCTCAGACCCTTCACTTGCTTGAGCAACACTTTTGCATCTATTTTACTTGGTCTAGTTTTATAGCCTGTTGTCGATATATTCGTTTCTCTTGTTAAATACTGAATCTCTTCAAGCAGAATTACATCACATTTCATCTCTTGAATTTTCCAGTGGGGATAAGCTAGATTTTCAACAAGTGTTCAAGAAAGATTTGCTGAATTGAATTGAGTTAGGCAATAAATCAGTATGAATTTTTTTTTTTTTTTTTTTTTTTTTTTTGGTGGTTGGTGCTTGGGACCTTCTGCTTGCTAAGCAAACACTGTTTTCCTGAGCTACATCCCTAGCCCCTATCACTATGAATTTGAAAACAATGAATGATGTGGTGTGGCCTGATGTTCTCCACAGATCCTCTTCCACTGATTAATTTTCAACGGAAGTTCAACCCTGTTCTCTGGCAGAACCTTTTCACTGGGGCCCTATCAGTTCCCGCGGCCCAGCATATGGGTTAGTGAGTAGTAGCAGAAGTTCCAGGTTTTCCTGTCTTGCTTTCCTTTCCCACCACTAAAAGAAAAATTAGGAAATGGCCTGAGCCCCTCATTTACAACATGCTTCAGGATTCCTGCTGCCCCAGGTGCTAGAGCTAAGCCAACTATCATGGAATTTGCATTATATTTAAATCCCCGGGAAACCAGCTGGCTAGTTTGCATTCTAGCCTTTAGGAGGCCGAGATGTATTATAAAATGAAAAGAGAGATGTAGGAGAGGTGAGACATCAGACTCACCTTGGATGTCTATAGGTGTGTGATGACTACACATCCCCCAAATTTAGTATTATCATTTACAATTGGTGCTCATTTGGGGTGTCACAAAGCAGCTGCTGCCTGAGGGTGGGGGTGGGGTGGGTAGTATCATTTGAATGTTCAGGCATGTTGGCTTCTGAGATGAACTTTCCTCTAATGTTTCTGGTACCTTGACTTCATGGATCAAATATTTAGAGTCTGGCCATATCTTTCCTCTCCACGCAACTCACTAACTTGGACTTCCTTTAAGCATGACAACCTGAGTAGGCCTTCCGGAGTGATATTCCTTCTGTTTGAACAGGATTTCTCAAAACTCTCCAGAGCTGCCGTTTGGACTATCTTAAGCACTTCCGTAGAGAGCTACAGGTAGATCCAGGTCTATAGCACTGACATGCGTTTTCACATACTGAACGTCAACAAGGAGAAAAATGAGCGGGCAACAAAGATAAAATGGAGAACGTGGTGCTGTTTGATTTATGGCCACAACCTGGGTTGTCCTTCACTTCTCCATACTGCCTTATTCTGTAGGGCCCAGTGATGTGCCTGGGAGTGTTGCTTATCCCTGTGACAGTCTCCCTTTGATGGCTTACATCCTAAGATCCAGAGGCGCTAGGTAACTGGACCATTTTGAATGGACTCGAAGGGAAACGGTGAAGGGCAGAGTTCTCAGTGAAGTAGACTTCGGGTAAGGAAGCTCAAGGTCAAGGGAGCAGGGAGATACCTGCCTGGGTGTTGGCATCCTCACCGATTCACTTCACCTTCTGGGTTATTTTCTCAAGCTGCCCTGGCTTTCCAGATGGAAAACCTGAAAAGCCTCCGGGGCTGGGATCTGGGATAGGTAGTGTCTTCAAATTGAGAATATGTCTGCAAGGCCATCCTATGGTTGGTCCCCACTAGTAAGTTTACTCTTTGTTCCCAGGGTCAAGTTCCAATATCTTAGCATGGTTTACTGATCCAGCTTCCTTCTCCAGCCTCATAGCCTGTGTTCGCAAAGCCACTCCCAGACAGAAATACACCTCTGTCCCGATATGGTCATCTGCTGGGCTTTTCATTCTGGTGCCTGCTTCTTCTCAGGAACCTTCTTTCTCCATTCTGTCTGGTGAGCCCTATCCATTCTCCTGAATCCTGGGTACTTGTTCAGCATGCGCCTACGAGTACCTCCTATGAGGCAACCCATGTGATGAGCAAGCCACAGTTCCTGAACGCCAAGAGAATGCTAGGTATCCATTTCTCCAGGAAGGTATCTTCAGTGTCTTTTGTAATTCCTCAAGGATGCTCTCAAGGCTTCCATCGTGTTATAATTGATTTAGAAGTGTTGCAGATATTTAAATGTGCATCTATCTTCCTCAGCTTTCTAGAAGGGGAGGGACCACATGTTCTTGCTCATAGTTGAAGTCAGTACACACTTTATGCTAAATGCACACAAGAGCTTACGCACAAGGGGGTAAACACAACTCCTTGGTGCCTCAGTGTCTGAGTGTTCACCAGCATGTGTTTTCTATCCAATGTTGGAGGAGGACAGCTGTTTGCTTATTCTCTGTGCAAACTCCGTGCGAAGATCTCGACATTTTAGTGGCAGAACAGGTTTTTGAACCTTGGCCAGCAAATCTGGCAGAGTCAGGTTGCTCTCTTTAAGAAGATTAATTAAGGAGGACTTAAGAGAAGGATGGGTAAACTGGTTACTAACAAGTAAGAACCAGCCGTAAGCTCAGCCCTATTTCGGGAACACACCAAAGGAGCATCTTCAAGGTTGAGCTTGGCTTGGCTCAATTAATCCTCCTCTTCTTTGTGTGTTCGCTGCTCCCACACCCACCTCGGCCTCTCTCACTCATCCTTGCTGAACCATGAATCATGCACAGTAGGCTCCCTCTCTTGTTCTCTGCTGGGTCTCATACTTTCTTCACCTTGCCATCCTGTGAGGATAGAGAAGACTGGGGGTGGAGGGAGAGTCTTAGGTAAATAAACCATTTTGAGTCTTTCAGAGAGAAGAGGCTCTGAGTGGGCCCCATGATTCATAGGCAAGAGGAAGATATGGGGGAGGGAGGAGGCATGGATTGAATGAGGATCAGAGAGGCAGGGAAGGAGGTTGGGTTGTCTCATGGGGATGGGTGGGAAAGGCGAACAACAAACAGGTCTAGATAAGGTGTGGAAGGTTTGAGGCAGGTGGGCGAAGGACCGCAGGCAGTATGGGAAGTACATTTTAAAAACCTGATTGACTTTATTAATGGAGTACATTTACATAGTAAATCATCACAACTAAAAGACAGTACAGGTGGGTAAAATGCTCCTACAAACATCATGAAGACACTGCTAATATTATGGAAGAAATTAATTATTTCAATCAATTAATTAATAGGAAAGAGACCAAAGTAGAGACTGGAGAAATGGGCGAATGATTAAAAAAAGAAAAGAAAGAAAGTTACAGAACCAGAAAAACTTGGGCTTGCATTGGGACATCTTGGTTTTCTGTCCTCAAAGTTGTGCATCCTTCAGTTTGTACCTCTCTACTACGTCCCCTTTCAGATCCTTGTCCATTACACACTGCTTCTCTCCTAGAATGCTGACCGGAGACCTTGCAGACTATAGAGTCTTGCACACCCAAGCAAGGCAGGGCACATGCTCATACTGACTTGTCCCCAGCCAGAATGAGTCGTGTGGTCTAGCACTTTGTCCTCGTGATCTGTGTGGTCTGAGCAAGGCACAGAAAGTCTCACATGAGGACAAGCTCGGACACTTGAGGACACACGGTGATAACACACAGAGGGCATAAAGCCTGAGATTCTTTGTGCGCTAGAGATCAGTTAGTAATCTTGGTTTCATTGCCTTTCCCCTTAAAGCCCTGGGTTTTCCCTTAGACCAGCAGTTCTCAACTTGTGAGTCACGACTCCCTTGGGGGTCAAATATTTGATATTTACATTAATGATTCATAACAGTAGCAAAATTACTGTTATGAAGCAATTAAAAATTTTTGATAGGGAGCCACCACAACATGAGGAACGGTATTAAAGGGTTGCAGCATTAGGCAGGTTGAGAACCACTGTCTTAGACAAAGACACGTTTTGCTGAAATTATTTGTTTCACAAAATTTCTGAGGGCCAAGCAAGCAGCAGTGTGTACTTGGATTTTTAGATGGAGATGTGAGGAGTGGGGATATAAGTTCCAGGTGTGTATGTTCAGCTAGCTGTTTCATATTTCTCCAGGATCATGGATGGAAACGTGAAGTGTAGCAACAGACCGTCAATGGATGGTTGAGTGCATACTGAACATGCTACACTATAGAAGCTCTTTGCTTGTATCATCCCATTTAGAACCATGCTAGGGGACAGTCAGATGTCACCTACATGTCCTAGGCAATTGAGGGAACCTCTTGGCTCTTTGAGGGTCAGCAGGGAACTGAGTGAGAATCACTCTAAAACTAACTTCCAGCATCCAAATTCAGACATCTCTCAAACCTGAGATGGATCTTTGCATACTGTATTTATGGCCGGCAAGAGTCCTTTCTTTGAGACACTGGAGGGCAGTGTGGTACAGTGGATTGAGCTATGGGTTTGGCATGAAGGGATTTATTTGGGTGTGGTTTTGAAACTGTGTGGCCTTGAGAAAGTTAAACAGCCCTTCTGGGTCTTTATTTGCTAGCCCCCCCCCCCATGAAGATAATCAATACAAGACTCATCTTGGGTTACTGTGAGAATCAGATATATATATATATATATATATATATATATATAT
>NC_034595.1:10510170-10549510 GCF_900095145.1 Mus pahari | reverse complement strand
TATATATATATATATATATATATATAAATAGGTATTGAAAGTGCTTTCTAGACTGTGAAGAGGAAACATATGATTCTAATAAAACTGTGAATTATTTTTGGGAACCCAAAAGTCCTTCCTGAACAAAAAATAAATTTCTCTAAAAAGTCCTGTTAAGCATTACCACTTAATATCCTTACCTCTGGTAGTTATTTGCCTTTTGACGTTCAAATACACTGTACAAGATAACACTCAATAAGTGCACATTCCTGTAGATGGAGGCAGTGTGAATAGCCCAGGATAGAACATCTATCTCATCAGTTTTATCTTCTAACAGGAAAGCAGATTGTTACAAATCCAAGGTGTGTTTGTATGGGGAGGAGGAAAGGAAAGATACCCAGGTGGGTTGTTTCAGAGTCAGGCAGATCCAATTACACTGGGACTTTGGGTTATTCTTCTTTAGAGTTACAGGCTAGAAGATTTAGGCACAACCTGCAGAACTTTCTGGACGAGCTACTAGTTCCAGAGAAGAACTGAACTTCCTGCTACTTAGATCTGCACATGTGAAAGGTGACTTGCAGCGTAGCTGCGTGTTTGGGATGGTGCTTTGTGGGAGGGTCAACAGAAAGTGGAAGTGACCTTGGGCTAGAGAATATGTTGGATGGACTCTCTGCTGCTCTTAGGGTCTTAGGGCTGGTAGGAGGACTTCCTGCCCACACTGCCCCAGCAGCTGTCAGCCATGACTTTTTCTACATCTGTGCATCTCTTACTTACTTGGTGATTTTAGAAAGGATTTAATTTATTTTAATTTTGTGTATATGTATGTCTTTGTCTGAGTATATATACATGTAAGTACAAGTACCCGCAGAGTCCAGTGGGAGGTGTTGGATCTGCTGTAGCTGGAGTTATAGGTGGTTGTGAGCTGGCTGACATGGGTGCTGGAAAGTAAACTTAGGTCTTCTGGAAGAGCAGTGAATGCTGTTTAAATGCTGAGCCATTTCTCCAGCCTCTGGATGATTTCCTTTTCTTTTAAATTCTGATTGACTTAAGTAAATGCAACCTCATTTGAATTAAGAACATAGGCTCGATCACCACACAGATCACCACACAAGTACAGAAATAAACTAGCCATTCATCTACCACCTAAAACCACCATGCGGGCTCATGTTTTAGGTCAACAGCCCGTGTGTTACTCTGCAGCACCTTCAACTAGAAACCAACTTGTGTGCTTGCCCACCTCTGGTTCCAGAAAGCTCAGTTCCTCTCTGGAGGTAGCACTTCGGGGAAAACTCTGCAGGGTGTGTCTGAGTCTTCTTATCTTTAACTCTCCCTATTGGCTCTAACCCTTGGGCTACATAGAGTACATCCATTTTCTCTCTTAAGACGATTCTTTATAAAATGGCACTATTTCCTATATATCTCACATCCCAGGCAGGCTGAACAACGCCCAGTTCTATCTAGTCTCCTCTGCTGGTGGGGTGGGGTTTCAAGTGTCCTAGCTATGTTTGCCACTGACTTTGGAAAAGAATGCAATGATATTTCAGGGTTGTTTTTCAGAGCATAACTTCCAACACACGCTGGATCTGTTACTGCAGCTTCATCAGCTTCTTCATAACACTGCCAACGGTTGAGAGGCCCTACAAAGAGAGATTTTTTTTTTCTTTTAATAGCAGCACTGAAACACTGTTGTGAGCAGCCACCCAGTGTCAGTGGAAGGTAAGCACAGGCTGCCACGCTGCCATGCCACCCAGAGAAATGCTCTTTCAGGCTCCGTGACTGGGCATACATCTTAATCTCTGCTCTTCCATTAATATTTATGATTAACATTGCATCTCCATTTGCTTATAAATTATAAAGTGGATATTTATTGCATATGCAAAAGGATGGGAATTTAGAGATGGCCAAGACGTCAGAAATAAAAATTCTGAAAAATGTTTCCTGACCTGATTCAATTGTGTTAGAGACTGTGGGGGAGGGGCCTCCCCTATGAGTCAGAATGTTCCATGATAAACACATCATATCTGCGTATCCTCCAGCTAACTGCCCCACAGGATCAAATTTTCATATTTTCATACTTTGCAGATAAATCCAGTGACAGCCTTGGGTGCACATTTAGAAGAGCGATGGGAAGGAGGGGGTACCTTTCCACCCTCACTTAACACCCTTCTCCTGCTTCCTAAACACATGCCTTTCCCTCCATGATTGCCTCTGCCTTACACTCTCTCCCTTTGTACCTTTTATCCCTAGACCCGAGATGTCCTTGGAATGCCCACAGCTGCCAGGGCATGCCAAAGAGGGAATCATTTGGATGTGAAAACACAGGCTAATGTTTCAGCACTTCTTTACCATTGGTGGTGCTGTTTTGGGAGGTTGTGGGACCTTTGGGACATCATATCTGGCTTGTGACATAGGCCACTTGAGACAGGCCTTTGAGGGTTGTATCCTGGACTGCTTCCAGCTCTGACCTCTGCTTCCCGATTCCCTAAGACAGGACCCAGCAGCTTCAGGAGCTCCTACTGCCCTGCCTTCACCCGCCATGATGGACTGATAGCCCTTCAATCTGTGAGCCGAAATAAATCCTCCCAAACTGCTCCAGGCACACATTCTGCCAGAGCGATGAGCAGAGCAAAGAACAGGGAGGGAGGCTCCTCCCAGCATCCGTCTTCTATGACAAACAGGAAGCTGTTCTGGCTTTGGCAGGGGTTCAGAGGAGTTTGAGCAGAAGTGAAGTTAAATGAGGAGAGGCAGACAAGCCGAGAGCATTCACTCTGAAAGGCTGAGGCTGTTTAGAGGGCATTGGGACATGAGCGCCACTCTCAGATGCTTCAAGAGTGTCAGTGGCAGCTGAGTTGAAACTATTGTATTGTCACTTAATGTAGGTGGCTCAGGGAGTCAGTGAAATTATTGGGTGCTAATAGTCAGGACACAATAAAGGACGTTTTTTAGTCACTAGAACTGTTTGGGGGTCAACTGAACTAGAGAGGAGGGGTGTTCTCTCATTCCTGATGGTGTCTAAGGGTGAGTGGACAGCAGCTGAAGAAATGCTGTGGAGGGCCATGGTCCCCATGCTGCAGGTCTGGGATGCTGCTGCTGAGGTCCTGCATATCTCAGGATCTTGAGATGTGGGAGTGCATCTGACAGGGTGGTGACCATTCCGGCCCTTGTGACTTCATGATTTCTGCATGGCTCCATGCCTCAGTTTCCCTGCTTCCTCCTGTTGGCCCAGTGACACTCCTGTCCTGTTCAGGAAGGCAGAGCAAGGAAGCTTAGTGTAGAACAGTCTAGTCTAGAATGGATGCCACCTACCCTAGTTGAGGCAGGCTGAGCTTGGCATATAAACAATTTGAAGGGAAATGTTACCCACATCACCTTTTGTTCCCAATGGCTCCTAGATTCAGATCATCTTCATGTGGTCTCCTCTATGTCTTTTAAAGAGGACGGGAAGGTGTGAGAGCTCGATGGGGTGACTTTCTTTCTTTTGTTCTTTCTCTATGTGTATGCTTGTATGAAGGTGTACATTGCATGCAAGTGTGTATGTGTGTGTGTGTGTGTGTGTGTGTGTGCGTGTGCATGTGTATGTGTGTTCATGAAGACTAGAGAAATAACCTTGAGTGTCATTCCTTAGGTGTGAGTCAGTTTGGCCTCCAAGACAAGATCTCTTACTGCTGTAGAGCTCACTGAGTGATGTAGGCTGGCTGGTCAGTGAGTCTTAGGATTTGCTTGTTTCTGATTTCTCAGTACTGAGATTACAAGTGTATGTCACCATGACTGACATTTCTTTGAGGTTTCTAAGGAAGAAACTCAAGCATCACTAACAGCCATCTCTTAGCCCTTGTGCTCTTCCTTAAAATGACAGGCAAAAGACACTGAGAGGATATCTCACAGGCCAGAAGTTCCTCCTCTTGGGTTGCCTTACCTCCTCTGGTGACTTGGATGACACCCAGCCTCACAAGTGGCAACAGGCATCTGCTGAGAATCCTCTCACTGCCCCCTGAAGCTTGCGTTGCCTTTGTCAATCTCTTCCCAGTATATCGAGGATTTCTGAAGGGCCTTTTGAAGCTTGCTTTCCTTGTCTCCCCAGAGTTAATGCAAGAAATAATGAAATCACAATGTTGCCTATGGTACCTGTACACTGACAACTTAAAACAAGCTAAGCCCCCCTCCATCCCTTCTGCCTCCCTTCCATCTCCTGTCCTAGCTCATTGCTCCCTCAGTGTGGTCCTTTCTGGGGGATTCGAGAGTTTATTATTTAGAGTTTAGTTTCTCATAAGGCCCTTATCTGCTTTTCTGCTTGGGAAATTCCTAATCCTTGCTTAAGAATGTCCTATTTTCTGTGACTATCTGTTTTCTTTCCTGGGCAGAGTGAAATCTCCCACATGGCTACCTCCAGAGACCACTGAATCATGGCAGTGTTGGATGCAGGATGCTCTGTGTTGAGATTTCTTTTGAAGCTCATGTGTGTTCACAATGGCATGGGAAGCTAGCTGGTGGTGACATTTTACAGGCATTCAGGCAATGTTAGTAAAATGAATGAGCAAGTTCTGCACCCTGGACCTGAGGATGCACATTAGTGGTAGAGTCTTACCTAGCATCCAAGTCACCCCAAGTTGGATCCCCTACACTGCCCCACTTCCCTCTCCCAAAGCCCCATTTATGACCATCTTAAAAAGATGTATTTCCCAGTAAAAGTCATATTAATTAATTTCCCATGTTCTCCAGAACCAATGGGTGTGTAGGCGAGAGAATCCTGTAGGAGTAACTCTTAGTTACCATGACAAAGTGGCTTAAGCAAGGTGGCTTGCAGAAGGGAAATTTCCTGTCTCACACTCATGGAGGCTGAGAACAACATGGCAGCAGCAGGGCTGGTCTCTTCCAGGGGACATAGGAGAAAGCTATTCTGTGTCCTCAGTCTAGTTCCTGGTGTTTGATGCAACTTCTCAGGGGCCTTGTCTTGCAGGAGCATTAAACTCACCCATCTTTGCCTTCATCTCTCTGTAGCATTCTATCTGGATGTATGTTTGTTTTTAAAGCTTCCCCATGCTGAAGACATTGGTCATATTAGATAGAGTTTCCCCTAGAGACCTCTTGGTAACTCGATTATCTACAAACCTGCCTTCAAACCAGTCAAGTTAAGAGACTGCAGATTAGGACTTCAACATATGGATTCAGAGGTGGAGGGGGCACAACTCAGTCAGTAGCAAGGACTGTGTTTGAGAATATGTCTAGTCCTGTTGTTCTCTAAACATCTCAGAATGGGAGCCATGGGGTAACTACAGAAGCCCAGATGTTATATTTTAAATATTTTCTCTATCTCTTTGCAGAGTCCCATGGTGACACTTATTTCATTCATTTGCCAATCAAATATGAGGCTACTAAGTGCCTACTCTGTCCCAGCATTTAGAAACATGTTCTGTAAACAGGACGACCTCACATGATCTCTGTCCTTGCCTCTGACTAAACCAGGATGAAGTGTCCATGCTGTATCTCTGGTCGGCATCTTCAATGGAGGCTTTTATCATCCTATTGGGAATCTGCCTCATCAGCCATTTGAATATTGCTTTCACAACCTGAAGAATAGGCTGCTGGTTGCCAAATTTAAAACTTATGCATAACCTGGTTGTCTGATCTGTTTGAAAACACTGTAGATGAGCCACTTTCTTGGTCATTCTCCAATCACGAATTTCTGTCTCGACAAGGCTCAGGTGCCATGGATGTTGAAAAGAGGTCATGTCTCGTGCCTCCCATGTTTATATCACGGCCATTGTCTGTGTCACCAGGACCCCTTGCTGCATGTGGTGATGACCAAGGCTCCTCTCCTCTTATCTGTACCCACCAGAGCTGAGTTTCTTCACACATCTTCACCACAAGCTCTGTGATCTGTGCCATTTATTCCTGCAAGGCACTCAATCTTTTTTACAGTCTTGGGAGGTGGGGGGGGAATGGCTATGAATTCTTGATCTGAAAACCCCGATGAAGCATTCTAAAACCCAAGCCTTTGAATGCGGACATGATAAACCAAGTTGGAAATTCCACACCAGCTCACAGATGCTCATGAACGCTGTGTAAGATCACATTCAGACCATGTATACAAGGTGTGTACACAGCAAAATGAACTTTATTTAATAATTGGTCCAGTCCCCAAGGCATCTCAGTATATATGCAAATATTTCTAAATATAAACTCCCGAATACTTCTGGTCCCAGATATTTCAGGGATCGCACAGTCTATAGTACTGTTATCCACTCTGCCATGATCCCGCCGGCCTAACTTCATACAGTTAATAGGGCCTGAGCAGGGTCTCAAGTCAAAGGTCTGTTTGGCTTCAAATGAAGACTTCCACCTTCTCTTCCCCTCACATTTTCTTAAAACACTGGGGTGTGGGACATGATGCTTTGTCATGCATATACACTGTGAGTTGACTCCTACTCTCAAGCTATGTAACACATCTATTTGTAACCATGTAATTTTGAGGTTTGACCACCAATATCCTACTTTTTTTAAAAAGCAAATTTCCTGTGTAGAAAACTATCGCTAACTATGTCATACTGCTCCATGTGAGAGCCCTCCATTCGCCCATCTTGCATTCGTGCAACATTGACTTTTGACTAACATGTGACTCCATTTTCCACTTGTGCGATCCTCTCCGTGTCTGGATATCTGTATTTGATTCCATAGGCTCCCCATGTAAGCAGGACCACGCGGCATTTCTGTTTCTGTGTCTGGCATATTTTACTTCTGTCTACAGTATGGACACCTACCCAGGGAGCTGAGAGCATTGATTCAGTGTGTGCACGTCTGAGAGAGATAGAGTCAGAGACAGAGATAGAGATAGAGAGATAGAGGCGGGCACACACAGAGAAGGACAGAGACAGGGTTCTCTAGGAGGGAATCCTTGTTCAGATTCACCAAAGGCTCCTGACCGCAAAGGCTAAAGGGCTCCTGACTTAGGCAAGCAGTTGACTGATCATGATCTGACCTCCAAATTCCTTGCTGCTTTTATTTTCTGGTACTTCCTCTTGTTCTGAATACCCAATGAGTTCCTGGAAGGTTCCTTGCCCTCTCATAAGTCCAGACCTATTTCCAGAGCCCCAAGTCACCTTGTGAGGAGAAGCCTGAGCCTGTAGTGGCTTCATCATTTCCCAAAGTAGTGCTTCCGCTGTGTGGTTCCTACCCTGGGTAACAACAGGTAGGTGGCTGAGCTGGGGCACTCATCTTCCCCCACTCCTCTTCCCTTCACGCACAGGTTATGAGCCCCTAAATTATTTATCTGTGCTTTGTTGAAGAGGCTTTTGAAAACCAAGGGCAAGAGTCAGCCTTGCTCGGGCACTGTCACAGGCAAGCTGCCAGTTAAGCTGACATCAGCTTCTGGCTTCTGGGGGATCAGCTGTCGTTACCTCTTGGGACATTCTTTCGGGACACAAGCTGAAAAGCTTGTTCATCAAGAGATGCTCACTGGTGTCCCGCATGTGAAGCCCTTCCAGGCCTTCCTCCTCTTCCTGTTCCTCTCCCTCTCTCTTCCTCCTTTCCCCTCCCCCCATTAGGTCTCCTCCTGCTCCAGCTCCTCCCTTCCTTCCCCTCCTCCCTGCATTGTTGTTCTTGATTCTCTTCCTCTTCCTCTTCCTCTCTCCTCTTATTCTCTTTTTCCCCTTACTCCTCCTTTTCTTAGGGCCTTCCTATAGCCCCTGAGTGTCCTCGCTTTTGTTGTTTCTCCAAACTCCCTCTTCTACAAACTATGTTTTAAAATGCAAGTCACCAAGCAAAGTACAAACAGTAGAGACAGACTCAGCAGGGATTTTATTCCTTGAGAGCTGAAATGTGACCTGAAATCCTCGTTTCTATTTTGCTCTCGGGTAACGTGATTTCAGCATGCAGAATACATTTTCATGCTTTAGGCTTTTCCTTCCCAAATAAGCACATAGTCTGGCTTAAGTCCAGCAAATGTCTGAACCAGGCCAAACCTGCCCCTTTCAGGCTGTCCTGGGATTTCCAGTTGAGAAAACTCTGGGTTGCTTATTGCTAATATCATCTGGGCATGTTGCTGGGGAGGGGCTAGCACTATCCTGTATGCCCTCAAGGCCCCAGACAGAAGCTCCATCTCTTGTCCTTTCATTGCAGTTTCTCCTGCCCTCCTTCAAGCCATAGGGCGGGACTTCCGGAAAGAGACAACTTCCTTGAGGGGAACTGAGAAGACACCTAGGCTTCTGCTTGTAGATGTTCTGCTGACGTGGGCTGTGGACAGACAAGGGTCCTTTCCTCAGGCCAGGGTTGTCTCAGGCATTCTACAGTCTCTATGAGCACTGGGTAAGCTATCAGGCTATTTGGGGTTTAACCCTTTTTTGCCTTCATTCAGTAAATACTGAGTGAGTTGCAGGTGCCAGATTGAGCCTTGGAAAGCCAGGATGAATGAGACCTGGTCTCAAGGAGCTCCGGAGTCTGATTGGGGAAAAATGGCAATGTAAATAAACAAGTGGGCAAAGTGTGCTAGGGTGGTCTAAGGGACTGTGAAAATGCAGGGTGACATCACTCAGTTCTCATTCCCTTTCTGTTGTTTTGTCACCCAGAGTAATCCCAAGGTTTACTAAATGCTGTGCATGTTGTAGAACTCTGTACTCTCTTACTTGCCAGGAATAAGGATATGTTTAAAACTCCTTCATGGGTTTATGTTCAAAAGTGGTCACCAAATCCCATGTCTGCATGGACAAAACCAGTGCCACTTTTATTCAGCCCTGTATGCCTGTCATCTGGTGGCAAATCTATTAGGGAGTAGATGCTCAATAAATATTTGTTGAATGAGTTAATGGAATGGATGGTTAAAGAGAAGACTGCCTTTGGTAGTGTTTTCTAAACTTGAACCTCAGAATCAGGTGAACTTGTTACAACATAGGTGCCCAAGTTCAAAGACGGATGCTGTTCTGGGGTGAAGGAAAAGGCTTGTATTTTTTTAGATCTTCCTACAGAAGATCCCCCTGGGCTGAGACCCACACTCTGAGCAACACTTGGATCTTCTCTACCAGAAATGGATTAAAAATATCTGTTGAAGTTGTTCCTAAAGGACCACTATTGGGTTTGGTCCTCCCCATTGTCTTAGCAGGGGTCAGGTCCCAAGTTACTGGGGGCTCCTGAGGGTTCACGGTGACACAGCCATAATGCAGGTGACTGCATACAACTAGAGGGAATTATGAACATGGGCTTTCAGCCGTGAGTATACTCCCTACGTGAAATTCAGGGAAGTTAAAAAAGCTTGCTCCACTTGAGAAAGAAACCCGTTTGTCTGTTGCGAGGATCATTGTCCCTTCTTAGGCAACTGGCATCTTCAAGGAAAAGGACAAGCTGTTTGTGGCACTTGGGTTTTTCTTTTTGCTTACTCATTCATATTGCTTATTCATGCTGAGTAAGTTTTAATTGTCTCTGACATTGAGCAAGGAGCCCCATGCTGGAGACCTGGGTGCGCTAACCTCTCACCACACTGCTGTGGATAGCGTGATTGCTGGCATGCTTTGTCCTGGCCCGTCATGTGCTTCTGAGTGAAGAGATTTGAGTCAGGCTGTGTGAAGCTCATCAGCTTCTTCCTTCTCTACAAGTATGCTATGGCTGAAGTCCCAGCCCATATTGCCTGCAAGGTCAGGGTTAGGGGCACCACTGTAATAGCCTCTGTTGCTAAAACTGCCTGCTGTTTGCTTAATGAATTAAGCAGCGTGATGAGGTTGGAAGAGGGTTGACATCTTTGAGGACACTGAGTGCTCTGATTGTATGATCTGGGCTGGGTCAGGCGCTGACCTCTGAGAGCCATTACATTTCTTCCAGGTGTTGCAGACAGCAGACATTACTAACCTGTTGGGCTGTGAGCTTGCTTGCTTTGCTGGATTTGGTGATATGGTACATAGATTTTTCTCTTCTTGCTTCTTTAACTACAGAGTCCAGGATGAGGCCAGACATAGTGGTTCTGTGACTTTTTAGGAACTATGTCGAGCAATGGTGACACCCCAGCATGGCTGCTCACCGCTGCGGGATTTCTTTTACATCCCTGAGCCTTAGTTTTCTTTTCTGACATGCAGGTGTGATATGTTTCTGAATGCTGGTTTTCCGCCATCCTGGCTCAGAGTCATGCGTTCTATGAAGCCTGTCTCATTAGATCCCCCTAACTTCTGCTTTTAGCATATTTAGCTCCAGAGGATCAGAGTCATTAATATATCTTATAAGTTCCCTGTTTGATTCCAGAGCCCATACTTTTAGCCACTGTAGTACTTGTTCTCCAGTGGGGATGAACTTGTCTTCGGGGACACATTTGGCCATGTTGAGACAGTATTGTCATAGTTACCATCAGGAGATGCTGCTGGTACCAGAGGCCTTGGTCAGTATCTTATGGTGAATGATGTAGTACAACATGTCAACGAGAAGCCTTGTGCTGCAGTTCACTGCCTCCGTGAAATGATGCTATCCTGGCCCGGAGCACATTCGCATTAGTGACATTCTTCCCCTGCATTCTCAGGACTCGGCTCAGAGGAGAAAGAAGAACCCAGGCTCCAGTTTCCTTCAGCAACTTGAATTTTAGCCTTAATGGTTCCCGGCTGCTTGGCACCTCTGTCTCTAGAGTTCCTGCCTTTGTGAGATGTGCTGACAGTTATCAAGAGTCAGGGCAAGACTCTTCTTGGGAGAAGTCCAACTTCCCCAAGATCTGGCAAGTTCAGACATTCTTATAGAATGCACACCTTACTGGCCTCTGACCTCACAGCACACATTGGCTCTGTGCATGGCCGGGCTTTGTGCAGTGCGTTCCCCTTTCACAGGAACTCATATCTCTCACCCTTTGCATGGAAGGCCTTGTAGGGTGCTTGCTGTCATTAATGAGCCTTGCCAATGAGAAACATGAATGTTGTCATGGTTCTGGCCCTTGAAAATGAATGAATCAAGGAGAAAACTGACAGATGGCCTGTCATCTAGAGCAGGCACACCTTGCAGGCTGGGCACTTTGTCTTCATCAATGACTCACCCAATGGCCTTGGGCAAAAGCCTTGAATGGACTCCTTTTACCACCAGCGAGAGGGGCCTCTGCCTGGCTCAGGAAGCTGAAGAGTGGCTGGTTCTCAACCTGTGGGTCGTGGACCCCCCCCCCTCCAAGGAGGGGGAGGACAAATGATCCTTTTAAAGGTATTGCATAAGACCATCAGCAATACCATAAATTTCCATCATAATTCATCCTAGTAGCAAAATTAGAGTTATAGGGTAGCACCAAAAATAATTTGGTGCTGGGGGGTGGTGTCACCACACAAGGAACTAAAGGCTCGCAGCATTAGAAAGATTGATAACCATTGCTCTAGGGGATGCCCTCTGGACAGACTAGCAGTAGAGATCCTCATATATGTGAAAGAGAACAGGAGGCAGGGAGATAAGGGCACACTGAGAAGGATCGACAGCTGTACCAGAGAAGCTGTGGCTTGCCTTTTGAGGCCTTGCTTCCTTGCAAATTCTCACTGATACATGCTTAACCAATATGGGGTGTAGTTAAACTACTGTTAGCTTAATTAATGCAGTGAGGGTTTAAGCTGTTGGTTAAAGCAGTGAAAGATTGTGAAAAGTCTGTGACAGTCTTTCCTGAGTAGTGATACTCCATGCCTGAACTTGAGGAAGTTTGGCTTAAGGTATCGATTACTAAGAACAGACAAGATCCATTCTAGAGCATGAATGGCTGATGGGGGAACTATTATTCTGCCATGGCTTATGGGCAGAAACCACTGGGTTTTTGGAGATCAAAGGAAAAACCCATTGGAGTGAGTGTATTCCCTGGGCCTTATGGTCCTAGGATCCAGATAGAAGAGGCCATAGTTCCTTTGCAGGGCAGGATAGGTAAGGATCCACCAGAGATTCCTCAGTGTGGGTTCCAGTGGTGAGGAGTGGGCTCAGCTCCAGAAGGGGTACACTGTTATGGTCGCCTACTTATTTCATCCTCTCTTCTTTTTCAATGAAGACAAAAGGATTCAATCATCCCAGTGCTACGCTTCATGCCTGAGGTTTGATATGGGCAGTCCTTAGAATTTGGAAGGACTTGGGATATCTTCTGGAAACTTCCTCCCAGGGATAAACACAAATCAGGATTTGGGACACTGAATTCACATTCACAGGCCTGCTTTTATACTGTGGGCACAAAAGAACTTTTGAGGCTATGAAATCTGTGGGTCTCATACCCTTTATTCAGATGTTGGTTGTTCATTTAAATCTTGGGACTCCTGACCTCCCCATCCCCACCATCTTCTCACACACCCCTCTGCAACAACTAACATTTATGCTTTTCACAGGGGGTCACATAGTTGTCAAAAATCAAGTCAAAGTAGAGGCTTTGCTACTTACAAACTGGAAAAGCTGAGCAAATTCTGCCTGCTTGTCAAGCCTCAGTTTGTCTGTACAGTTAGGTATCAAAAGGCGCTGGGGGAGTCCTATACGATCCTGCTTATGAGTTGCTTAGCACAGTTCTTGGTACATGGGAGACACTCTATAGATGGTTTGCATCTGGCATCTGAAATCAATTTTCATATCCAGAGGATTCCTTCAGGATGCACCTTGGGGGAAAGCCACACCTATGCCCACCATCAGAGCTGAGATAAGACGTGCTGTCTTGTTCTCCCTGTTGGGAGTCAAGGTGTCACTTATGACATGCCCATCACTAGAATCAGTTACATCTCACCACACTACTTGGGGATTTGTCATGTTGAATTTGGCATCAGCAAGTACAACTTGTCATCCCAAGAGCTGTGAAAGTAGGCCAGCCTGCATGTCCTCATCTGACCTTTGCTGTAGTAGGATTTGTGATTAAGTCAGCGAGAGACACTGAAGACAGGCCAGCCACATGAAGTCTTCTCATCAGTATTGTTGTTTTTACGGTTACTGTCCCCATCCTAATGCATCATAGTTAGTCACTAATTTATTTATCTGCCTCCCCTCCTGGATGATGAGAACCCAGCCTCCGAACTGCTCCTGTGTAGGTCTGGGCTCAGAATGGCCTTATCAAATAAGCATGTGGATATCTAATGACAGATGGAGGGTGAGTGATTAAATTTAAAAACGAGTGGATAAATGGAGCATTGTTCAGCAATTGATCTTCATTGCTTATGAAGGTCCTTGGGATGAGGTAGCATAGGGGCATGAAGATTAGCATAGGAAAGATACTAATGACAGAAAGACTGGTACCTCCCACCAAAGGCTACATGTAAGGGACAGATGTGTATGAGAAAGGCCCATGTTACACAGATACAGAAGAAGGCAGGTGCTGTGTAAGGAATCATAGGGGATGCAACTCTTGTGGTGGTTGAATATATATTTTTTAATTCTCTTCAGCTCTGGCTCAGAAGTGTCCATCTCCCTTAATAAATAATTGTGTTCCTACTCACATGTCACAAGAACCCAAATCCCAGCCGGTCTCTTCTGGACTCCAGTATCCACCAAAAGTTATTGAACTTGGAGTAGCAGCTCCTTGAGTCATGACAGTGTAACAGAAAGTGTCCCCCCAGTCTCCGCTCTCATTTGGGATAGTTGCTGAAACGCCCAGATTGACACATCTCATTCAGATTGAAGCAAGGATGTCTTAATAGGAAACACAACTAGGTGTCTGTCCCTTTATCTAATCCTTACAAGAATGCTGCTTCATAAGTATTATCTCCATTCTACAGATGAGGAAACAGAGTCTTAAAAAGGATAAGTGGCTTATAGAAGATGACTCATCCAGGAAATAGCTGAGATACACTTCAATGCAGGTCTCACACTTTAGCTCCCAGGACTTCACTGTTGCTTTTTACCTTCTCCACCCAAGGAGAAATAAACTTTCAGTAAGGGTTATTTATTAAGAGAGCCTCTTTTTAAATGAGGAGGCTGGACTTATCCCATCAAAGGCGCTCATCACATTATCTCTAGATCTCAGTTGGCATCATACCAGAGAATTTTGTCTACGCCATAGCCCAGGAGCTGTACTTGATGTTTTGGGATTTATTCTGGTCATTAGAAAACCACATAAGATTATACTACCTATTCTACTTCACAACATAACCAACTAAAACAAATTAATTTTCATTGGTAATAAACTAAGGGGTTTTGGCCAAGACTCCATGTAGATTTTGCCTAGGAAGACATTCTTGTGTGTTAATTGTCTCCCATTCATTCAGATTCCCAGTTCCCCTAGACTTAATTTTGGCATCAAAGTGTCCACATCACCTTGTTCCTGCTAGGAATCATGCAAATCTTGGATCTCATCAGACTCTATAGTCCTGGGGCTACAGGCATACTAGAACTGTGAACTTGCAGACAGCAGCTTTTCCAGAATGGTCTTCATTTTGTGATACCATCTCAGGCTGGTCATCAACCTGAGAGGAGGTGTCCATGGCTAAGGATGTCTAAGAGAAACTGTAAGATGATCACATGTCTCCAGCCTATATGGTTCCTTTCCCAACAACATGCAACTCTATGTTGGTACAGGAAATATTTGCCTGGAACCTTGTGACCTTGGTGTTTGGAATTAGCATGAATGGAAAGATGCTACTCTTAAGCTCTTCAGAGAAAAATGGAAAGCTTTCTAATTAGGTCAATGGTAATTTTGTTCACTCAGTCATCATTCACTTACTTGGTTGTCTTTTAAATTTTCTCCATAGCACCTGTTATTTCTTGGTAGCATCATACTGATATATTTGCTATCAGTTTACTATATGTTTCCATGTTGAACTGGACTCTGAAAGAGCAAAGCCATCTGCTCTGTTTAATACAGTGCTTGTAGCATCTGGAACTATCTCGGTGTCTGGTAAGCACTTGGTCAATGTTGGTGGGATAAGTAGACTATTCAAAGAAGACACATAATTGAATCTAAGTATGATCCTGATACCCAGACTCAGCATTCTGGTAGAGATATGTTGGAAGAAATCCTAAGAGAAGACTAAGAAGACTGTATTATCATGTCCATCAACACCATGCTCCATGCTCCTTTATTGCTGTGTTGGGTGTAATGGTTCTCATCTGTGGGCTTTGGGGGAGGATTAAAGTTAGTGCATCTACAAGTGGGTGGCTGGTCGTAGGTAGATGCTTAATGAATATTAATAGAGGGATAATGATGGAAGTGAAGGAAATGATGGAACATTTTAATAAAGATCTTGCTTCAAATAGGACTCATTTTAATTAATATTTGCATATTTCTTCATAGTTTATAGAACTCTTTCTCCATACTTTATTTCAGCCAATACCCACTCACTACAGCCTTATCTAGTGGTTATAATCAGTCCTATTTCACAGACAGAAATTAAAGGTTAAGGTTGGTCTTTGATGTGGACGTTCTTGAACTTTTATCAATAGACTCCAAGCTCCCTGAACTAACTTCTCAGCAAGCATTGGGCAGTCATCATCTTCCTACCTGGCCAGGCTTGCCTCCCTAAACCATTTTGTCCTGTTTCTGTAGTATTCCCAACAGGGCCCCTCGAGGGCAGGGACTGTCTCTATTGTTCTATTTTGAAAAATTCCATATGCAATCATGTTACTCATACATTTATTAGTAATAGAGTTATGCAAAGATGTTGCATGCCTGGTTTGTTTATTATAGGTTTAAGCAAATATACAAAT
The DNA here is from genome assembly GCF_900095145.1 of Mus pahari. Taxonomy (NCBI): domain Eukaryota; kingdom Metazoa; phylum Chordata; class Mammalia; order Rodentia; family Muridae; genus Mus; species Mus pahari. Next base: position 10,533,943 of record NC_034595.1, on the reverse strand, counting down.
GTTTTAATTTCTCATACAAACGTTTTAATGTCCTCATCTCTGCTCTCAGCCTACATGCCCCCTAAGGGAGCAGATAGCATGGGAATGTCTGCTGTGGTTCCCATCTCTCTCCTGACTCTTTCATTTCTCTTCTGAGTCTCAGCTATAAAACACCACACTTGACCTTACTATTCCATGTAGAGTCACAGGCACGGAGAGGCTATTAGATTACAAATTAAACACACACACACACACACACACACACACACACACACACACACACACACACACACACACACACCAAGGACTCCTGAAACTTCCAGATGAAAGGGACCAAAGTGTCCAGTGAGACTGGCCTGCCCCCTCTTCAGTTTATTGCATGTTATCTTGTTGTTCCTTCTAGGAGGTGGGACTGATTGATGGCCATGCAATTATTCTAAGGTATTGCTGGTCAGAGGAGACTCAGTCAATGTCACAAAAGTAAGAACCTAGTTTATAAGTCAGAAACACTTGGCTTCAAGTCTTCTACCCCTAAAAGAATGAAACTGTTTCTCTGCCTTTCTGGCTAAACCATGCCAGACAGTTATGTGGCTTTTATAATCTCAGATAAAGTAGAGCCTTTCTCTCAGTTTTATTGAAGGTCAAATTGAGATCTATTGATATATATATATATATATATATATATATATATATATATATATTTCAGTTTGCAGATAGTAGACTCTGGGAAATAACAGATACTCATACCTTATATGGCTAGTCAGTCCATCAAAATTAATACTGTTCATTATCAAAATTGGGTAATAAGTTGGTTGTCCCTTTTGACTTAATAATAAAAAAAATGGGGATGATGGTACTTGTCTAGAGAATAAAAAGTTCCTTTTTCTAGAGAATAAAAAAGCTGTGTGCTTTAAGAAATTTATGGCATGGTTATTTATACTAGGAACTCGTTGGATGTAAATCAAAGAACTTTATACCAAATGAAGGAATTATTATCTATTTAGAGAGACACTACATATCCTTTATAAAAGTAACAATAAGGGCTGTGTGACAAGACTGCTAAAATTGATAACATGTAAGATTTAACATAGTGAATAAAAACTATATTTATATACATATACATAATGTAAGGTGTATGTTATTATTTTGATTTTTACTAATACCCCTCTAGAATTGTTTAGCTAATAGACAGTCACACAGGGTGCCTCTTTTTAAGGAGAGAAATTTCTTTACCCTTTAGTGTGGTGGTGGCCTCTTGTGGAGGTTCACCTGAGAAGTCACATTACATTTTATACTCTGCAGGACATTGAACAATGAACCCTTTGTCACAAAGTCACTTTGACTGCTAAGAAATGGCTGGAAGTGGGGTGGTTGGGGAGGGTGAAACTGGAAGTTTTTCTGATAAGTTTTCTTTGCTGTTGAGCAAGGAAATAAAGGAAAGTAAGAACAAGCTAACACAGTTCAATTTTATGGCAGATCTGACCTCAGCTGCCAAGGTACTGCATGGGCAAGTTATTATTAAACCAGGAAGGTGATCAGAGTGAGGAGGAGACTTGAGGTGAGGTCATGTGAAGGTGCTTAGAAGAACTTGGTCAAAGTCTAATTGATGAAGGATATTGCATCTTTATGTGTTTGAAGGTAGAGTGGATGGAAGTGGAGTTGTTTTGTGCTATCTCTGGTCAAGGAGTAAAAGATATTAAGAATAAGGTTGGAAGAGTCATTAATAGTTGCTTGTAATGGTTAATATAGATCATTGACATGATGGAATGTAGAACCACATGGGAGATGAGCCTGTGGGAATGGCCGTGGGAGATTATCTTGCTTACATTAGTTGAATTGGGAAGACCCATGTTAATTGTGGGCTTAGCCATTCCCTTGGGCATGGCATCCTTGGTAGTGTAAGTGTAGAGAGTGGAACTGAGCAGTGACCATCATTCCCTGCTCTCTTGTGACTCTGGATGCAGTGTGACCAGCTGCTTCAGGCTCCAGCTCCCTCCGTGTCCATAACACGAAGAACTTCACCTTGATGGAGGAGCTAAAATAAATGTCTTCTCTCTTAAACTGCTTTTGTCAAAGTATCTTGTCACAGCAACAGGGGGAAAGAGACTAAGACAATATTGATGTCTTATGATTTAGGATTAGGTCGGACTCACCACTCATGGAGGAGACGTTGCCAATGGGAGCTGAAGTGACCCAGCACTGATGCTTTTCAGTGACTCCCACCCTTGGCATTCCGATGCTTGCGTTCCAGCTCCTTGGAGGAAAGTCTCAGGGATCCATCCTTACTTCCTTTCTTGTCACCCTCTCCCTGAGGCATTCAAGATGTCACTGTGTCCTGAACAGGGGAGTTAACAACCTGTTAACTGTGGCAGTTTACTGTGAGGATTAATGATAGTTGGTAAAGTGGCTTATCAAGAGATCAAGTTTCCCTAAGGACAGATATTCTAATGTGGCTGTAATTTAGGCGACTTGCTTTAGGAGGAAGAGTAGCAGATGATGAAAACATAAGTCACTAGAAACAATATTTACTTTATGAATTCATTGATCCGTGTTATAATTATTGAAACCATACTAACATAGGAATTTCCCCCAATATCCCTGGCACGCAGATGTATATTATAGGGAAGCCACATAAAATACAAAAGAATGTAAGTGAAATTATGTTTTCCCATGAAGTCATCCGGATTTAGTTTGAATACTTTCTAAATCCCTTTTCACTTTTACCTTTTAAAAATCTCACCTGCAATGAGGGAAGTGTTTTGAGTTTTGTTATGCTGTCTTTCCAGGCAGAATCCGTGGTGTTGGGCTATCATTAGGAGAGGACCGTAATGACAGTTTTGCTCTCACCATATAGACAATGAGTGCAATGGGGTTCCTTCTTGCTTTATTAAATGTTTTGAGCTTGTACACAGATAAGGGGCTTCGATGCGGAAATAACAGAGCAGAAGGGATTTTTTTTTTTCATTGCACTGAATGTTTTTATTTGCTACCCTGGAGCTGGTTTTCCTAGAGTTTCCTGTGCAAGGTAGATGAAGTGAAGACCTGTTCTTCCCTTCTAAAAGAAGGGCCAACCTTAGAGGGCTCTGTGTTGGAGAACTGACTTTCCTATCACTTGCTGAAGAGCATGTCTGTGTTTATGAATAGAGGGTGAGTACAAACAGAGGCCTGCAGCAGTCTTAGCAGTGCCTTCCTTGGATAGGAAGCGGGATGGCGGCAGAAGACCTGATGGAGTTGAAGTGGGTGGAGTTGGTACCAGTGCATCTGAGGATGATGTGCATCTGTGGGGGAAAATCAATGAAACAAGCAAACAATTGCAACACTGCGACAGTCTGACTGCCTTTTGTTTTCATGGTGTCTTGGTAATTTTCAGCAATGCCAATGATAAGACAGCTCTGAAGAAAGATTTCCTGTTGTCCTAAGTCTTAAACAGTTACATGGATGATTGTTGACACTAGATTAACTTCAGAGGAGCACATTTGTATGCCTCGCCCTGCATTGAATGCTGCCTTCCACATAGAGTATTATCTGGGGAATTCCCAGGCACACAGGCATTGCTCACTCCATGATGGCTTAGCTATATCGTTGTATTAGAAGTTTTGAATGGCTGGTTACTGCTCATGCTTGTGTCAGATGTTCTCTATGTCACTGACCCTCACAGCTTTTTTGTGTGTTCCTGGGTGGACAACATGAGAGTACAACGATGGTACTAGACTGAAAAATACAGTCTGAGTTATATCAGTCCTGTCAATGTTCCTGAGTGCTTGGTGTTTTGTTTTCCCTCATGTTTGAAATTTGAAACAGTGAGACAATGTGAACTGTGAAGCAGAATGCGTAGGGGTGTTATACATGAATTTCAGTGCACGTGTGAAGTGTTCCACCAATGCTGAAATTTCTGAAAATTTTATTCTTCCTTGGCTTTATTTATTTTAAGTTAAAGGATGAATAAGTAAAATTGTGATTTTTATTGTATTCCCTGAAAATGTGTGGTTTAGAGGTACTCATTTTATAAATCTGTTTCAAATGTCAAATTTACTTAGAACCACCACTGGCCTACAGAATTGGGACAGTTTTGGGCCTAGTCCTTTGAATCATAGAATCAAGTGATGAAATCATTCAAAACCTTTGTTTTCTCACAAATGAAGAAAGTACACCCTTTGTAGAGTTATTACAGGATTAGATGAGATGACACCCACAGGACCTTGTCTTAGGGCTTCTATTGATGGTATCTTTCACTGATCTGAGTAAGCAGGATGCCAGATCAGCAGTGCATGCAGATTGAAAAACCTGACACCGCACAGTGAGTTTGTTGGAATCTCCACTTCTCAGTGACCTTGGGCAGGTCATTTTACATCCGATGATTCAGGTTCTGTATCCCTGAAAGGGTGATAAGAATCCTTGACTCACAGGATTCTTGTGGGAATCAAGTGTGAAATCAAAGATAATCAATACACTATTGTCTCTGGCACACAGGGTACTTAGTGGATGTGCATTTCCATTTCCTGCTCCTCTGTACCAATCATATCTGGATAAAGCCCTGCTCTGTTTGGTGAGCCATCTTTTGCATACCCACCTATGCTTACAAGAAAGTAGGAACACGTTTGGGGAAATCACATCCAGAAGAGCATCAATTCATGCTCAAGGCAAATTGCTCTGGGTTGCCAGTGGCTGTTCACTCTAGATCTTGGAAGCATGCCCACGGATTGATAGGCTGGAATCTACTCCATATTCAACAGAGCAGTCATCTATTTCTCTTGAGCCATAGACTGCCTGCTTGCCAATTTGATGTCTAAATAAATACCCATTTGACAGAGTGCATATGTGGGCTTCTTGGACCAAATCTACTATATGTTTTGAATATGGTTAGCCATTATTATATTCTTTACCTCCTGTAGAGAAGAGAGAAGAAGAAGGAGGGTGCATGGGAGCAGAGAGGGAGAGAACCAAGAGCTAAAACTTGTTTTTGTTTTTTGTTTTTTTTTTTAAAAAACAGTTTTCTTTTCTTTCTTTCTCTTTTTAAATCTTTTTGGTGTGTGTGTGTGTGTGTGTGTGTGTGTGTGTATGTATGTATGTGTATGTGTATCGTGTGTGTGTGTGTATGTATTATCTCCATGCTCCATTTTCATAAATATGAGTGGTAATATCATTTAGACATGATGGGTGTGTGCTTTCTATCTCACTCAGCAGAGAGAATAGCATTATGCTAACATCATCATTTTGTATCCATCTGAGAATGTCTTAGCAAATAAACCAATGCTGTCATCTAATGGCTGCCAGAAAGAATGGCCCAAGACCAACTGTCCCAGGAAAAATGTGCTTTATTTTGGTAAAAGCCTGCCAGTATTCATCCATTTAATAGCCAAGAGTCCAATGTAGCCATCTCCTTAGTCATTTAGCTTCACTAACATCTTGCAATTAGCTTATCTGCATTTCTAAATTTCTGAATTTTCCATGAATTCTTTTAGCCATGGCTGGCACCTGAAAGAAGCAATTTTATTTTTATTATTTTTTTTTAGCTAAATGGAGAACAACTTTGCATATGAATACAACTTTGGGACCTTAATATTTCATTATGCACTAGACAGGAGAATTAATGTAGAAAACCCACACCTGCAATAGCTGATGTCTCCTTTACTTCCTTCTGGTTTGCAGTGGGCTGGTACTCATGAGCAGATGTCCACACCCTGTAGTAGACCCTTAGAGTCTTCCCATACCTTCTTACCACCTTCTTCTTCTGCCTGGCAGAAAAATTTCCACTTGAGTTTTAGGTGGACACAAGTACATATGTTGTTTCCCAGAATTCCTTGCAGCTAGATGTGTCAGTGTCACTCACTTTTGTCACTGGGATGCAAACAGAATGGCTGTGTGCAACTTTCAGATCATGTTTTTACGAGGAAGTGGTTGACCTTTCTGTGCCTATTTCCATTGGCTCTAGAATGTGCTAATGATCAGAGCAGCTGCCCCGAGTCTTACAGGATGCTGTGTGCTGAGGATGCAGGGGACACACTGCCAACTTCATCCTGGTATGTCCTGTGGAAGAACTGCCTGATGCCTTCAGTTCTCTCAGAACATTCAACATGCTTCATGAGAAAGAAATACATTTTAGTTCCATTCTAGACTGCTGAAATGATGTTTCCTGAAGCGTCTGACCTAAGCCATTGGATGGAGGTTTAGTCCCAGAACATTGACTGTTTCCACAAGGCTTGTCTCTTCTTGCTTTCTATTGCTGAATATTTACTAGAGATGTTAGTGGAAGGGAGAGATTGCATGACGCTAAGAATAAAGGTCTCTCTGTGAGATCTCCAGAATCTTCAGATGTCCTTTGTGGGTTGCAAAGGAGCAGCAGAGAATGGTACACCTGGCCTGTCTTGATTTGGTCCCTTGGAGAATTTCTCCTCGGATCTGAGGCTTGGTTTTGTGCCATCAGCCCACATTGAAGAATGCCAAAAGACAGTCCCAGGATCCCCGCTGTTGCACATCCTGGAGGATGGGACAGAGGATGTGGTTTGCTCCTCTTTGTGAAGACCCAGGGGAGAAGTTGCTTTCAGACCTTATACCAGGAATAGCCATGCTTCTCCTGAGCAACTGGCTTGTTTTGTTTTTGTGGACACTGTAAGTTGTGTAACCGTCTGCGTCTTTCAAAGCCACCTCAAATTCTGTGGGAACCAGACAGCGAATAAAATAAAGCAATCCGGGGCCAAGGCCAAGCTCCCTCTTTAACTCATTGTATTGCTTTTGGAACAGCCACTTCGCGTGCCTTCACTTTTCTTGCATGTTAGAGGTAATACATTCTACCTGCGGATGCACTCAAAATTTGTATTCAAACACATTCACAGTGAAACCAACACAACCCATCACTGAAACTGTCAGTAATATTTAATTTCTTTAAACCTCTGCTCTTTTGTGACTCCTCCTCTTTTACCATCCTCCGTGATCTTTGCTTCATTCATGCATTTGGCAAATTTGAGGACATATTGGCGGAGAAGCATCCTGCAAGTATACACTGTGTGCTCGTAAGTAGCACAGAGGGTTAAGGATGTGTCTTCTACCACGGGAGGCACTGAAACGACAAGTAAATAAATAGTAAATACTTTTGTAATAAAAATTTGAAACCACAATGAGAGAGACTAGGGTGTGGTGGGAGAGAGTCACAGCTGTTATGAGGAGGAGATAGAAGGTAACTTCAAGGATGCAACACATTCTTTTGATCAGAGACCTGCAAGATAAAGAGAGACCATACTGCTCAGAGCCTGGGGAAATGAGTCTGAGGACAGAAGGATTTAGCATGGATAGAGTTGTTAATTAAGTGAGGGAGGGGGAGTCTGGCGAGTACCCTAGTCACTTTTGTATTGCAGTGAGTAACAAAATGACCAAAGCAACTTTTAAAAGAAAGTGCTTAATTTGGAGCTTGTGGTTCCAGAGGGTTAGAGTCCATGACCATCCTCCTGGGGAGCACGGGAGCGTGCTGACAGGCACAGCTCTGGAGCAGTAGCTGAGAGCCTATATCTTAACCCACAAGCAAGAGGCAGAGAGACCTAACTGGGAATGACATGGGCTTTTGAAACCACAAAGCCTGTCCTTAGTGACACACTTCCTCCAAAAGGCCACACCTCCTAATCCTTCCCAAACAGTTCCACCATTTGGAGGCCAAGAATACAAATAGAGAATCTTATGGGGGCCATTCTCATTCAAAGCATGACACAGAGACAAGCCAGGACAAGACTATTGCCTTAAGCCCCAACCTTGCCGCTGGGGTCTTCTTTCTTACCTACCATAGCTTGTCTCTGGAAGTATTCTATGGGATAAGGTGATATGGCATGGGTGATGTTTGAAGGAGTGAGTTCTCTTTGTAGCTCTCATTTAGGAGAATCTCAACATGACATGCTGATGCATGTCCTCAGTGTGTTAGAGGGGCCCAGAGGAGGGGCCCTGGAGTGTTCTCAGAGTGTTGGGAAAGACTTCTGGAAGCACATGGTCTCCAAAATGAGCTTTTGAGGAATGAGGGAGAGACAGGCAGAGGGAGCAGAGGAAGGGTGACACAGATAGAAGGCTGGGTGATGGCAGAGAGGGCCATGGCAGCATGCAGACGTGGTGTCTGCATAGTGCTTATTCATATATTCACATATAAATGTATTTTGGATGGTCAAACATGGGTGTATAAACTAAAAACCTTTAATATATAAACATGTGTATTGTTCTTTAGAATTTAGTTAATATGTATGTGTGTCTTTCTACATCCAAAAATATCTACTAGATGGCTAGAATTCTGTTTTCTCTTAAAGATCACTGACCTTCTTTTTTCCTTTCTTTTTTTTTTCAAATTTAAAATTGCATTCATTTATCATGTGTGTGTACATGCGAGTGCATATGCGTGTGTGTGTGTGTGTGTGTGTGTGTGTGCATGTACATGTGTGCACAAATGCAGGCATGCAGGCACTCAGGCAGGACTGTGTACCAAGACATGCGCGTGGAGGTCAATCAACAGACAACACTGTACAGTTAGTTTTCTCCCTCCATTCTTTGGATCCCTGGGATCAAACTCAGGGTGACAAACTTGGTGGCAGACACTGTTAGCCACAGAATGCAGAGGACTGAATCCACCACCCATGACATGCTGGACAAGTGTTCTCCCATTGAGTCAGAAGGGGAGGGGGTGAGGTGAACCTTTTTCGGTGTGTGTGTGGGGGGCTGGGAGGGAACAGTGTTTGCTATAAAGAAATAAATTTAGATAGGATCAGGGTCTGGTGAAGGGGCTGGAGGCGCCATGTCGGGCCGGGAAGGTGGCAAAAAGAAGCCCCTGAAACAGCCCAAGAAGCAGGCCAAGGAGATAGACGAGGAAGATAAGGCCTTCAAGCAGAAACAAAAGGAGGAACAGAAGAAACTCGAGGAACTAAAAGCCAAGGCCTCGGGGAAGGGCCCCCTGGCCACAGGTGGGATTAAGAAATCTGGCAAAAGGTAAGCTGTTCCTCACATCTGGGGTGATGGTGACCCTCCTCTTCCATTCCTATTTAAACATCTGGATTCCCTGCCATAACATCTTTGCCACCTACAGCTAGAATGAAATGTTATCCTGTAACCTGTCAAGCATCTGGATTCCCTGTCATGACATCTTTGCCACCTAATAGCTAGAATGAAGTGTTATCCTGGAGCCCATTGTACATTGTAATAAACTTTTGTAAAAAAAAATGAATAAAGTAAATAATGCAATGGAAAAAAAAAGAAATAAATTTAATTAAAAAAGAGCCTATATAAAAATGTTGAAAATGTTATGCTTTCATGATTATTTGGAATATCACACTTCTCTTTAATTGATTCCCTAGCACCTGTTTTAATAACTGTTGGCTAAGTAGGTCAGAAAAGAAATTAGTATGTGGTAGCCGGGCGTGGTGGCACACACCTTTAATCCCAGCACTCGGGAGGCAGAGGCAGGCAGATTTCTGAGTTCGAGGCCTGCCTGGTCTACAGAGTGAGTTCCAGGACAGCCAAGGCTACATAGAGAAACCCTGTCTTAAAAAACTAAAAAAAAAAAAAAATTAGTATGTGTAGTCTCTCAATACAAATTTCCCATTTTTTTTTTTTTTTAGCTGTTTCAAAAATGAAAGCAATTTCTGTGTCTTAATTTGAAAGGATGGCTTCATAATAAAATGGAGTGTTTGAAAAATCTGGTAATCTTTTCTGTGTCTTAAGAAGGGTCTGTCAGCTCTGGTCTGCCTGTCAGCCCTGGACTTCTTTTCTCTATTGACCTGAATGGGACTTGCAGGAGAAGAGCTGTCTCACTTCCTAACTGAGGGGCTCTTGGTAAAGTATTGTAAATACATTTGATATGTACTCTTGATGATAGTGGCAGCACGGTAAGAGTCAGAGGACTGCTCCTGCCTCTTTAGTACACTACATGAGTGACTATGGCGTGTTAGGCTGCCCCTCGAGGCGACTTCTTCCACATGCAACAGAACAATGCCTCTCTTTTTGTCTTATGGTGGAGATCAGCTCAATAATTAAATCTGTGTAATGTATTTAAACAGGGCCTGCTTTATAAGTTGTAGATAATGCTGAAACTGATAATAATGGAAATAAAAGTCATTATATTTTTGAATGTACAGTAACCTTGGAAGAAAGGAAAAAATGTTGAACACCAAGATAATTAATCTTGGCTCTAACATACTCAACCCATTTCCTCTTTGAAACAGTGGGAATCAATTTCTCTTCTTTCTTTCTTTCTTTCTTTCTTTCTTTCTTTCTTTCTTTCTTTCTTTCTTTCTTTCTTTTTTTTTTTGGATAACTTATTATATAAAGGCATAGGAACGTTTGTTAAAAATGGTGCCTTTTTATTTTATCATGTTACTCTGGATCTTGCATAATCCATGTGCCTAGGATTTTATTAGGGTGGTTACTTATGAAAGACAATGGAGTGAATGCTAACAAAGGCTGGAAGAGCTGAGATATTATGATGACGGTATTACCTGAATGGAGCCAGGTAGGAAAGACGTGTGGAAGACTCATAGATGCTTTGTAGTCCAAAGTGTGTTTAGCAAGGGTAGACAATCTTGAGTTAGAGACAGCCAATAGAGGAGTCTCTTTCTTGTATCTGTCAGGAACTACATACTAAGCTATCCTGGCCAAGCTGAGCCATTGCGGGACTATGGTAGGTGTGGCCTTTCTACATAGCACTGATGGATTTCAAAGTATCGGATGGTAGCCTTGGATCAGTTCCATAGCCTGTAGAGAATATTTCTCTCACAGCCTCATCTCCCAGGAAGAACCTCTTTACTGAAGACCATACTGATTTGCCACTAATACCATTTATTCTGATTCCTTTTACTATGTGGGAATATGTCACCAGGAAGCCAGATACAGCTAGCTATTTTTGCAAATAGCATCTCAAGCAGTGTGTGCAGTGCCCTGACAATGGGCCAAGTCACATAGGCTTGAACGCTGAAGTTACAGGAAATGGAATCTTGAGACTACAAGAGTGTTCTCTCTAAGCTGAACACTATCCTTTCTCTCTACAAAACAGAACCAACACACCCTTCGAATCTGCTACCTTTCTGTTTCTGTTGTATGCTTGCAACATTTTTGAGACAGGGTCTCTTTATGTAGCCTAGGCTGGCTTTAAACTTGTGCGCTTCTTACTTCAACCTCTTGAATGCTAGTGTTGTTGTGGTCACACCATACCCCATAACTGGTGTATACCTTCTGATCTCATTTGTTTGTTTGTTTTCCTCTGAGAGAGGGTTTCTTTCTATAGCCCTGCTGTCCTAGTACTCACTTTGTAGACCAGGCTGGTCTCAAACTCATAAAGATCCGTCTGCCTCTTAAGATTAAAGGTGTGCACTACCACCACCTGGCTTATCTTCTGGCCTTTAAAATAGTTATCATGTGTTAAAAAATTTATTGGTTCTTAGAAATTTCATACAATGTATTTTGTTCCTATTACCCCCACCCCAACTCCTTTCCATATCTCCTCCTCGATTCACCTCCACCATCTACACTTCATCCAAACTTTCTGTCTTCTTTTATGGAAAAGAAATATCTATCACATCCTATTTATGCTGCCCATACACTGGTGGATGTGGGTCTAACTACCGATTCATAGTTGACGATCAGGTACTACATTCTTAAAGAAAGCTGACTTTCTCCCAGAAACCATCACTTTCTAATAGTAGGGATGGGGTCTCATGAGCTCCTCCCACATCCAAATTATTTTCTTTTAAAACAAAAATTTATGCTTGGAAAGCACTTTGCATTTACAGATGTTCATAGATCTTTTTGCTTTTTATTTTTAAAAATCAGCATATAACATGCTAGATACTATTATGACATATTTGAACAAAGTATGTTTTTATAGTATTCCTTACTTCCTACGTCCCTATACCCTTGCTACCCCTGTTAGTCACTTTGCAGCATCCTCTGATCTCTCTCCCTCCCCACTCTGTGTGTGTGTGTGTGTGTGTGTGTGTGTGTGTGTGTGTATGTATGTATGCATGTGTTTGGTGTTTTTGACACATGGTCTCACTATATTAAACCCAGCTGTACTAGAACTTTCTTTGTAGACCAGGCTGGTCTTCAGCTCACAGACACTCATTTGCCTCTGTCACCCAGTTGCTGGGATCAAAGACATGTGCCACTGTGGTGATTTGAATATGCTTGGCCCAGGGAGTGGCACTATGTGGAGGTGTAGCCTTGTTGGAGGAAGTGTGTCACTGTGAGGGTGGGCTTTGAGAGACCTTCATCCTAGTTGCCTGGGAGCCAATCTTCTGTTTGTCTTCTGAACAAGAGGTAGAACTCACCTTTCTAGCACCATGCTTGCCTAGATGATAATGGGCTGACCTCCAAACCTGTAAGGCAGCCCCAATTAAATGTTGTCCTTATGGGAGTTGGTTTGGTCATGGTGTCTCTTCATAGCGTGAAACACTATCTAAGACAGCCATTGTGACCAGCTATCCTGATATTTTCTACTGTCAGAAACCTTGAGAAATAAAGGGTTTTTATTTTAGAGGGAATGAAATAGAGACAGAAAGGTTACCCAACTGTCCAAGGCAGCTGACTCTTAAGTCTATTGTTACGAAAAATGTTCTGAAACTTTAAAAACTTCATGGTGGCAATATAAATGGGCAAGTTTTATAAAGGTTGGAAGAAACCTGGGAGAGAGGCTATGTTATAGAGCACTGGCTAGTGTTTGTGTGCTTTGAGAGGGTCGTCCAGTGGGCTGGAGTGTCACTTTGAAGAAAGGAGGCTAAGATTAACTCCAGCATTCTTCCTACTTCTGTCAAGTGATGGGTTTTAATGTAGAACAAAAGAACCTTCTGAATTGCCTTTGTGATCAGACAGAGAATGTCCCCAGCTACGGGCCAGGTCTGACTAGAGAGCACCTTAGAGTCAGTACATCCAGGTTGAGAGCACTTCAAGACGGTGGCCCTTTGTGGATCTGGAGTTGAAGAAGGCCTTCCCAGAGTTTCAAGCCAATGTTGTTGACAACCGGAAGTGAAGCTTTCAGACTTTCAGACTGAACAGTTCAACTAAATGGAAAAGCACACGCATCTTACAGAGATTATAACTCGGTTAGATGAGATTTGTATGTATGAGGGTATAGGAACAATGGCTACTTCAGTCTAAGGAAGGAACTCTTAGCCAATGGTTAGAGAAACGCAGAATGAAAGACCTAGAGCTGAGAGAGTCCAACTAGGAGAGGAGCACTCAGCAAGCCGAGAACAACACCCAGAAGCATCGGATAGTGCAAAGGGCAGGGCAGGAGCTGCTGGGGAAAGCTTTCTTCCTTGTTCCTTCTATCATGGTGCAGTGAAGGAGCCAGCAACAGGTAACACCTTCCCCAAGTCCAGATGGATGTTTTATTTGTGTGGCATTGCAAGCGCATTGTCTATGTTGTCCTGAGCCCTTCAATTCCCACTGCTGTATCGTTTTCCCTGTCTCTACCTGCACCTTTGCCCAGGACACTCTCCTCTCTGAGGCTAAGCCTTAATTCATGAGACAGAAAAGACAGGAATGAGGGCAGATGGAGGAAGCTGTGCCTCAGTCTGCCTCTAGGCAATTGGATCAGACAAAGAAAAGGTTATGTTGCCTCTGGAGGGGGGGAATAATAAGCACATTGCATGTGTGTGGCTGGTTTGCTACATCTGTTATGGAATCAGGAAGCCTTGTGCTTCATGCTCTGTTGGAGCTAGAGTCTGTAACATCAGAATAAAGACCTCTGAGTCTACTTCTTAGCATCATCTCTATGGACTTACATCATGCAGGAGGCACAATGTAACTCAGCCAGCCTTCCGTTGGCCTTACAAAAGTCCTCAGTCCTCTTATCTATTCATTCACACAGCAAACATTTATTGAGTACCAACTGTCTTCCCGACACTATCCTAGGCGTTAAGAATCTATATGGTGATGAATATACAAGGCCTATTCTTGTGGTCCATAAATTTTAGTGGACAATGGGAGACAATGAATAAACAAAAAAAAAAAAAAACTGTGTTTAGTGATCAATGTTAGGGAAAATGATGCCTACAACAGCATGATAATCACAAAGAAAAATGAGGGCATATTTTAGACTTCACAGTCTGGGCAAGTCTTCCCGAAGGGTGTCATGGAGACCGTGGACATGTGGAGACTCAGCACTCCAGAGCAGAATTAGGGGCTGAGCATCCCAGGTAGAAAGCAAAGCCTTGGGATTGAGCCTGGAGAATAAGGACCTAGAGCAGTGGTTCTCAACCTTCCTGAGGTTGTTTAATACAGTTCCTCATGCTGTGGTGACCCCTAACCATAGAATGATTTCATTGTTACTTTATTGCTGTAATTTTGCTACTGTTAAGAATCATCGCATAAATATCTGATATGCAGGATAGTTGACATGTGGCCCCCAAAGGGGTCATGACCCACATAGGTTGAGAATCACTTATCGACTGGAAGAGGTCATTCCTTCTTCCCCTGAAAGAATAAGGGCAAGTGTCTTGCTTGGCTTATGAGTCGAAGCCACTTTCTTGGAATGATGACTAGGGTTGCTATAGAGCCCTGGTTGTCACATTTAATTTTGTCACTGAGAAGGCTCGTTAAAACCAAGATTTCTGGACCCCACACCCAGAGTTTATGATTCAATTGTAGTAAGTGTCTAGTAAGTTCTTTGGTGGTGATACTGGCTGTCTGGGGACCATGGTTTCAAAACCATTAGAGAAAATAGTATTTTTTCAGTGTCCAATTAGCTTGCTGGTATCATCAATAAGCAAGGATCATGCTTACTAAGTTATCACTACATGTCAGCCCCATCACAGACTCCCTTATGGAGTCAACGTATCAGTCGCAGTATGTAGGAGTTTGTGACTAAGTCACTGTACAGTGATGACGGTAAGTTTAGAGAGTTTAAACAATGTGCTGAGGGAATCTGCAGTCTTAGCTGTAATAATCAAAGCCTGTTTGTATGAGTCATTTGAGTCAGTGTAACAGGCAGCTGGAAGCTTCATATTGGACACAAAAAGAACTATAACATCTAGAATGATACTCAGAACATATACAGACCTAGAGTGGAGGGTCCAGCATAGAGAGATGCATTAAGGAAGCTGAGAACAATGTCCCATTCAGGAAAGGCTGGTTGTTGAGAAAGACGACCCCATTCTTAATCTGGGGTATTGTCTGGGAGAGGTGGGGGAATGAGGCTGTGAAAACTTCTCTGTGCCCTTCCTGGGTGCTCCCAAGGAAATGGTGACAGGGATCTTGACACAGATGTGTCGACACATTTCTGTATAATTTCCTGCATCTCACTCTTTTATTGTCTCTGTGCTTCTCCTTCAAATGAGTTTGAGGCTCATACTACACAATTGCACAAATGATATGGTTGAAGACATTTTTTGCTGCAGTGACTTGGTGATGTAGCCTTGACCAGCATGACGATGGTGTGAAAATGCTAATAAATGTAATATTTATGTAGTATAAGGTTTGTTTTGTACTTCCATGTCTTTCTGTTTGTGATGAGGAGAAGCTGAAATGACCTAGATAACCAGTCATGAAGACTCACTGGGAAGCATACATAACCAGTACCAGGAGATTAGCTGGAATCACTGACCTGGCAAAAGTCGGGGATTAGTCGAAATGAATTAAATATCCTTTAGATTGTCTCTAGAAATAATATTGTGGCCACGCAAAAAGGCAAGCTTAATTGAATGAGAAAGACATATAAAAATTTTAAGAGAAAAAATTGGATTTTCAAATGTGTAAAATGAGCACATTCCAGATCCGTTTCTTTTTCAAAGTTCTCTGTTTCCATTCATATTTACTACATGAAGACTGGGAACTTGAACAACTTAGAAAGTGAGTTCCTGTCTTCTCACAGGCAACTCTGCTAGCAATGGGTTTATTTACTTCTAGTGTCTGAGTTTGGAGATAGTCATTAAGGCATCCACACTTGATTGTAGTGTGTGTGTGTGCGCATGTGTGTGATACACATTTCTATCTAACAAATGATATTTTCCTATAAAATGAACTTGTGCCACTTTTTGGTATGAAACAATATGTTTTTGTAATTCAGATAATTTTCTTTCATGTGTATGTGTGCATTGGTATGTGTGCACATAGTATGTACATACATGTGTATATGTGTATGTACACACATATCCTTGTTTGAATGTGGAGGCTAGAGGTTGACATGACATTGGAGTTTTTTCTTTAATTACTCTCTATGTTATTTTGAGGCAGTGTTTCTCACTGAAACTGGAACTCATCATTTGGCTGGACTTGCTGTCCTATGAGTTCCAGGGATCTGCCTATCTCTCCCAGATCCTTGCCCACTGCTAGGGTTAAAGATGCTAGGATTATATGCCTGGACTTTACATGGAAGTTGAACATCTGAGTTGAGAACCCACTGCTTACTTGGCAAGAAATTTATCCCTTGAGTAATTTTCCAAGTTGCTCAGAAAATATTTGAAAGTCTTCTATCACACTGATCAAAATCCCTCTCTTAAAATTGTTGAAGAAAAAGAATGCTAGTCAAGAATGAAGTAACAATGGAGACAGAAAATATTTTTAAATTGTGAGATATTTTGGAGATGTTTATATATTTGGAAAGTGATATATTGAAAAGCAAAACATCTATACTTAGGAACTTGTATTCGGAACCTTAAAGGTTATACTTTCCTTTCAGTGTTGGTCATTGTCTACAGCTGGGATGAACCAAAGGTGTGTTGTGACATTTAGCTAAATTATAGTGTGACCAACGTATCCCAGTTGGCACAAGATTGCACAATTTAAAAAGTAGATGTCACTGACTGGAGAGATGGCTCAGCGGTTAAGAGCACTGCCTACTCTTCCAGAGGTCCTGAGTTCAAACCCCAGTGCCCACATGGTGGCTCTCACAACCATCTGTAATGGGACCTGATGCCCTCTTCTGGTGTGTCTGAAGATAGCTATGGTGTGCTCATATAAATAAAATAAAGAAATCTTTTTAAAAAATAAAAAATAAAAGTAGGCATCACTAAGATCGGGGAATCCCTTCAGTGTTAGGTAAAGCAGGGCCCCTACAGAGAATCTCTTTACTCCAAAATCTGGGGAGCAGAACAGCATGGCTGACTGGTGGGGGAAGGCATTGTAAAGTGCTGTCTGTGGGTCTAGAAGGAAGTTTGTGTGAGGCGAGGTGCTGTGTCTTTTGCGTTTGCACTTATCAATGCAGCGGCCAAGTGCAAGGCGAGAGAACTCTTAGGCTAGTCTCTTGGTGAGATTCTGATAAAAACTAGAAAATGCTTAGCCTCAGACCCCCTAACCAGGCCAACTTTCCCGCTACTCTTTGCTCTGTTTGAGTCTATCTGACCCCTGAGGATTTGGAGACTTCTCAAGCTACTCTAGGAACCGAAAGCTCACCAATTAAGCAGAAGTAGCCGAGGACTGTTGGCTGGAGATGAAGTGGGTCTGTTGTAGTCAAAGGAAGAGAAGCACGGGGCAAAGCAAGATGAGAGTGCAGGACTTGTAGGATCCGCCATTGCTGACGCCAGTCAGGGATTGCACATTGATCCAACGAACAGCACAGTGCTCTGAAGGAGCCACAAAGGCTATGACAGGAGGAGGATGGAAGCTCTTTACCAACTGTGGTGCTATATAGTGATTATCAACCTGACAGGACCTAGGATTACCTTGGAGACAGGTCTGAGTATGTTGGTGAGAGATTTTTCTATATTCAGTTAATTGAGGCATGTTAAGCAAAACTTAAATGTGTTACACACATTCCCTGAGTGGAATGCAAGGGAGAAAGTGACCGAGTATGAGGGCACTGGTCTTGTCTTGGCTACAGACACAGTGGGACCAGCTGCCTCACCCTCTGGCCTCCATGTCTTCCCTGTCACACTGGACTATATTGCTCTTAAGTGTAAAACAAACCCATCCTTCCTTCTTTAAGTTATTGTGATCATGTATCTTGTTGCAGCTATGAGGAAAGTAACTTATATGTGAACTAAAAATGAAAAACAAAAACAAAAACAGAAAACGCAAAAGTCCCACGGCACTCCCATCTCTGTCCTTACAAATGACCTTAGAGGTAGTTAATCCCGGCCAAGAGGTGAAACATGAACAAAGAACAGAGAGTCCACCAGGTACACCAGAGGTTGGACATGATATGTGTGAGTTAGGTGAGAGAAATGTTTGCAAGCAGGCCTTCAGCTGGAAGAACAAGGACCAGAGACTGAGTCACTTCACGCTGCAATTGATCATTTTCTATTGCATAGAGAAAGCTGGTATCAAGGTTGAAACATCCTTAATATTTCCTCAATATCAAATATATTGCAC
The DNA here is from genome assembly GCF_900095145.1 of Mus pahari. Taxonomy (NCBI): domain Eukaryota; kingdom Metazoa; phylum Chordata; class Mammalia; order Rodentia; family Muridae; genus Mus; species Mus pahari. Next base: position 10,515,700 of record NC_034595.1, on the reverse strand, counting down.
AAGTATTATCTACTCACATAATCTGTCTACTATTTGTCTGTCTGCCTGCTTATCTCTCCCCCCACGCGCCTATCTCTCTCTCTCTCTCTCTCTCTCTCTCTGCATACATCTATTTACCTTGTTTTCTTTTATTTATTTGAGATTTTTATTTATTTATTTATTGGGGGGGGAGTTTCGAGACATGGTTTCTCTGTATAACCCTGGCTGTCCTGGAACTCACTTTGTAGACCAGGCTGGCCTCGAGCTCAGAAATCTGCCTGCCTCTGCCTCCCGAGTGCTGGGATTAAAGGCGTGCACTACCATGCCCGACTCTTTATTTGACATTTGGTTTGAAAGTGAGCACATATTGTTTTCTGTTTTTTAATAAGGCATATTAAAGGGACTGAATTTATCATCTTGGCTAAAATAATACAGAAACCCAAACCCGTGATAAAACAGGGGATGTAGTAAATGAATATTAGGTGGTGAAAGATGCTTAAAACATGAGAAGCAAATGAACTATGCCCTGTGAATGTCCTAGTGTGTAACTGGAGAAGTTTCTAGGTGGGAGACAGAGTGGGTAGTAGAGCCTGGAAGATGCCATGGTTCATTACAGAATTATTAGTATTCTAAAAGAATCCAGACTGCACACAGCAACAGGAGAGGTATGTGTAGGATTCACCTGTGAGAGGTGAGCTCTGGGGAAGGGGAGCATCAGTGTGGGCAGGGAGAAGGGACACCAGACAAAAGGAAGCAGGCCTCAGATAATCAAAGCTGGGGCAATCCGAGGGCTTTGTCAATTTTGTAGTAAGGGAGAATTGTCTTTAGTACCAGAGCCCTGGTGTGGCTTGGCCAGTGAATTGTTTGCCACTTGTTTTGTGGCATTTATGCTCCAGGACATAATAAACACAGCACAGTTCACTTTACAGGATGGGGTCCTTTCCCTGGAGTTTCTCTTTGTTGCAAGTCCTTCAGGAATAAAAGCCTCCTTCATTGACTTGCAAGGAAGGAGTCTGAACTGAGTGTGACCCGGCAGCTTCTAGCACTTGCTGTCCTTAGCATAAGACACCCTTTCCAAAAGAGGCGTCTAAGGAGGGCCACTCTCGTTCAAGATGAGCACAGCTTATGGATGTTCACCGCCTGTTCAGCCTCGAGAATTAAGAAGTTGTGAGATCAAAGGGAAAATGTGAAAATAGAAGCAAAGCATTAAACAAAGATATATTTGTGTGTTCATATGTGTAGTCTTTCCTAAAATGAAGCTGGCATTCAGGAAGCATTCATATCAGAGATGTATTTGAACTTGATATGAATTTTGAATAACATATGATATGACATATATCTGTAATGAGGTTAATTTTTTAAAGCTTTATATTATGTTTTAAGTTACTTTTCTTCCTGTCTCCACTGCTGTGCTATGATGTATATGTGGAGGTCAGAGGACAACTCGTAGGAGTTGGTTCACTCCTTTCACTATGTAGGTCTTGGGGATTAAACTCAGGTCATCAGGCATGCCAGAAAGCACCTTTACCTACTGAATCATCTCACCCATCCTTTATATTTGTTTTCAAAGTAAACAAGGTGAATTACTCAGAAAGTACTTTAAGTGATGTGAACTTAATCCCTCCTGGCTGAATACTAGGGAGATGGGAAAGATGAGTTGATCTACTGAGAGCTTTTATGGTCTGGGATGGTGGGATGGAGTGGAACGGCAGGCAGAAACAGGCTTGAAGGAGAGCAATAGCAAGGCATGCACCTACATACAGAATGTGGTCATTGGTACCAGAATTGCTTCTTGGAGGTTCCATAAATGAGGTAGAGGAAGCAAAGATGACCTACAGATTTGGGGATAGGTAAAAAAAAAATAATAATACTTACAAGTCACAAATGAAGCCTTCAGGCACATGCAGCATCCGGCACCTGAAAACTTCTTTCTACTTCGATGTAGAGGCAAAATGAAGCTACAAGATGCAGAACATACAAAATTTGAGATGATCCTATAGTCAGAAAGAGTAGGGAAAATAACAGAATTATCCTGTTGTCTTCTGTGAGAGTACAGAGGCCATACCTGAGTAAAAGGTCACGTTCCTGAGGTTGGTATGTCAGGCCAACGCCCTGAATTCCCATCAAGTTTGGTCCTGTGGTACTAGAAGTTCACTTTCAAGTTGGTGTTGAGTCACCATTGTGATGAATTTCTGTTCAACAATGGTGGCATTTTTTGAGTCCTAGAATCAGAAGCAAGTGTGAACTTGTATTTGTGGGATCTAAGAAGATGAAATGATTGAGGGAGGTGTGTGTGTGTGTGTGTGTGTGTGTGTGTGTGTGTGTGTGTGAGAGAGAGAGAGAGAGAGAGAGAGAGAGAGAGAGAGAGAGAGACTGGGCAAGCCAGGGACTTGCCCAGTCAGTGGTGTGGAAGATAAGAGTGTTGTGGCGAGATGCACTGAAAGCTCTGAGCAGCCATGGGACAGGGCCAGAGATAGGTTAATAAGAAGATCTCACTAGGGAAATTATGAAAGATCATAAACCTCCTGACACAGCCTTTGCAGAAAGTCAGCTTTGTGATTTACCAATCTAGCTACTCATTATTCGGAGAAATGTTGTTTGTTTGTCCTGACTGACATGGTAAATGGGTAGAACTGTGAGTCACTGGGGGTTTGGTGGATACACCAGAAAAACCAGAATGGGTTTTAAGAGCAGAATCTTTTAGGATTAACACAATCCCTTCTGACATAGCTTGAACACACATCAGTTTCTTTCTCTCCACATATATGAAGCGTGGTAATGCGAGGAGAACCCTGCAGGTGCCGAGGCAGGGAAGTGAACTAGGAAGGAGATGAGAATAGAGAAGACTCCATTCAGATTGGCTTCATCAACCTGGATCAAGTCTTCGAAAGAGTCTGATACCGGGCATGTGATTCCCAACACATCTATATGCAATACAATTTTGATAAAAAGTTTCCTGGCATAATACAATCCCTGGTACACAAGGAGGCATAATCACATCAAAACTCAACTCAGGGCACAAAGCATTGTTTCCAAGGAAATGAGTTCTAGAGACAGGCTACCTGTACTAGTTTAAGGGCACATGGAAGGCTGTGGCTTGGTCTAGGTCATACAGATAGTGCAGAGGTCATTTGGACAATTGGCCATCTCTGGTCCTAGTTGTGGAGCTGGGGAAGCCTCTGGCTCTATAGATAATGTGAGGGTCATTTAGATTACTAGCCACCTCCAGTCTTGGTTGTAGGAGCTTGATATGGCCTGGCCTAACAGATAACTCAGATCGCCAGGCTATTAATCACTTCCAATTTTTAGGTTTCTGGAAAAACAGAAAATTCTTACCTTTGGATTGACAATCCCAGGTGCTTAGTGTACCTGGTATCCCTGGAGATCTGTGAGCCCAAGGACCTTCATGCTTCCCACAAGAATGTTTACTGGGATTGCAGGACCTCAGAGGTACGGGGAGTTTGTATAGAACAGCATTTCCATCATTTGTGGGTGGTTCTTGTTTTTATACTCTAAGATTGTGTCTAGACCCCTATCTGTTACATTCTAGGTGGGAGAATGAAGGGGAGACAGAAGGACCCCCTTCTCTTACTTTTAAGGAAGATTTCTTGAATACTACTATATCATGCTTATATCTCATTGACTAGCCTGGTCATAGGCCACACTTAACCTTTGGGAGAGGCCGGTAAGTCTTTTAACTGGGCTCGTGGTTACTCTGAATACATTCAGAAATTTGGGGCTTTGTTACTATGGAGAAAGAAGTCTATGTTTTGCTAACTATCCTACAATGATTATGAAAATAGACAAAAACATGTATCAGAAGCAATAAAAAGTAGTTGCTGTTCACTTAGTCATCAGCCTCATTCATTCATTCATTCATTCATTCATTCATTCATTCATTCATTCACCAAGCATTAAATGATGTGCTGCTGCTCTGTGGACAAAAAGGAAGGTTCCTACAGGCCTTAGTCTTTTAAGACAAAGCCATGTTCTTTAATTAGAGCAATGTTTAGGGGGAAATGTTTGGTGGGAAGGAGGCCTGTTATACTTATAGAAGTTATAAGAAGTTACTCTTTTGAAACAAACTGGCCAACTTGTGAGTGTTTTTGTTTTAATCTGAACAAACAGAATTACTCATCAGGTGAAAACTTTCTACAGAAAACTGTTGGAGCAGAGAGACAAGGGCTGAATTCTTACACACAGCAAATGAGGAGGAAGCTGTGGACCCAGAGTCCTGAGCATAGTAGAGAGGTTCCGATGCTGGTGTAGGAAGGGTGGTGACGACATAGTAAAGTCTACCTCAGTCAAGTAATATTGTCAAGAGCAGGCGGCTTTTGTGGGTGTGAAGTGTGGGGGGTGTGCTCTTCCTCCATGAAGATAATGAAGTCATTCTCCCTGTACCACCTGGCTCGCTGTATACAGCTCCACAGTGTGTGCTTTATCAGAACAGATTGGGGAGTATGGCTGTATACCAACTGTGCACTTTATCTACATTAAAGGGGTTTGTGCACTTGCTAGGGACTGTGGCTCCTTTCTCTTGGTAGTTATTTTCTTTTCCAAGGTGTTCTATATCCACACCAGTATGTGAGAATTAACAGCCATAGCAGGATCATGCACAGAGAATGGTCTTATTAGAAGCATGAAGCTGTGGTGACAAATGTTATTGGGTTCTATGATTCTGTCTTCAGGGAGAGTACAGCACACAGAGGCAGGACTATCCTACATTTCTCTGTCGTCTCTGTCTCTGTCTCTCTGTCTCTCTGTCTCTCTGTCTCTCTCTCTCTCTCTATATATATATATGTGTGTGTGTGTGTGGTGTGTGTGTATGTGTATATATATCTGTGTGTATGTGTGTATATTATGCAAAAAAAAAAAAAACTTGAAACATACAGTAGGGCCCAATAGTTACCTGGTCCTTTCAGAGAAGGTTGCACAAGAGCCCAATTTGCAGCCATCACAGTAGCACAATTCAGATTTCGGAGATAATTTAGTGAGTAATGAATAAGTAAAAGTGTTTGTCTCCAAATCCCAGAAACCACATGGAGGAAGGAGAGAACCACCTCACGCAAACAGTCCTCTGGTCTCCGCAGGCACGTGGTGGCACGTGCACCAGTCCACACACTAATTAACCAGGCAAACACATGTAAGAAAATTAATGAGTATTTACCCTTACAGGGTTGTCATAAAGATGGAGGAAGGGGTTATTTGTTACAGAGGACTTAAGATGGTAAAGTTTGTTACATAGCAAATAGCACTTAATGAGGACAAATTTTCATTAGGAACAAAGATGACTCATGGCTTCGTAAGACTAGAATTACCTTACACTGCTACATTTTGTCACTTCAAGAAGTTGGCAGAACCTGAGTATTTTATAGTTTATTAAATAATTTTATGTATCTTTTGTATATATTTTTCCTAGACAGCACCCTGTGAGCATAGGGACTATTGGCTTTTACTTAAGATAAAGATTTTAAGGTCGGAAAGGCAGGTGGTCGGTTTACTAGCACATTGCCTCCACGGGGAAGACATGCTTCCTCTTTTTTTTTTTTTT
>NC_034595.1:10504422-10509549 GCF_900095145.1 Mus pahari | reverse complement strand
CAATTGTGATAAAAACTGCATGGTACTGGCACAGCGACAGACATATAGATCAATGGAATAGAATTGAAGATCCAGAAATGAATCCACACACTTATGGTCACTTGATTTTTGACAAGGGAGCTAAAACCATCCAGTGGAAAAAAGAGAGCATTTTCAACAAATTCTTCCTCTTTAATGCTGAACATTTTCATTTTATAGCATTTGTTGGGAGCTGAGCAGTGTGCTAATTTTTCAAGTGTTAAATCTATACCTCTTATCCATGCTGTGGGGTAGTACCTTAGTTCAACAGGTGACAAGGTGAACCTCAGAGGACATGAAGTCCCATAACTAGTGAATGAAGTTACCAGAACTCAAAACTAGGTCACTAGACACCAGCACATGAGTTCCTATGACTGCCTAGAAGAAAAGACATGGTATCGGCTCATTGGCTATGAAGCCTTTGGTAGCAAGGGTGCTTCTTCTCATATTTATGGTCCCTGGATCCCAGAAACCAGCACCAAGTCTCATGCTTAGAGTGATACATGTGGCCTTTGTCTCTCTCTCCGTCACTGAGGCAGGGAAATGGGTGTCTAGCCTCAGGCCTGGGTCAGCAGCAGCATGGTGTCCTCCACTGAATGCAGAGTTGAACACTGTTTAGTTTCTTTTCTTCCTGGAAATCAGTGGATAGCATTTCCTTTGCATTTCTTTGGCTCCTGTCTAGGAAACTGGTCTTGTTATGATTTCACTCATCCTTAGCAGAACAAGGGCTCAAGAATGCAAAAACTAAATTGTTAATGAAAACAGTCTCTGATGATGTAGAAACCTCAGTTCTCTGCCAGTTAGGACCACTCAGAAGTGGGCCTGTAGGGATAAGATGGAGGGATTTAGCTCTGTCTCCTGTGATGGAGACAAACTGGGAGGCAAGATGGTATGGACCATATTTGGAGGAGAATGATACTCTAAATTTCAAACTAAACCCTTAGACACTTGTTAGATAAACAGAGCATGGAAGGCAAATGACTTAGGTAGGCGGTATCCAGGGTGAGGGCCAGACTCAATGGCTTAAGTTGGATCTGAGATATGTAGGTAAGGATAATGGGCTTTAGTAAGAACAGGTCAATCCAAATCCCAAAGCCAGTTGGTATCAAGACAAAACCAGGGACCCAGACTCCTCAGCCAGGTCTCTCTTGTACAAGATTTAGTTGCCGGTCTGATAGAGACAGGTGGAGGGAGAAAGTCCAAGGGTGACTGACCTCTATGCTCCTGGCTCTGATGCTGGAAAGACAAGAGAGGCAAGCCAGGTGCTTATTCATGGTCACTAGTGAGACACTGGCTTCTCTTGTCAACCATTTCTGGTCCCAATGCTAATGCGGACTGTAGTGGGCTAAGGGAAAGGAGGATTAAGGTGACTGAGAGCAGCTGTGCAGGTGACAGCTCCTGTATGGTTTGGTCAAGATGTAAAGTGGGAACTGAAAGGGAAAAGGAAGAGTTATTTTGAGGGGTGACAGGAGTAGCTTAGTAGGAAGAGCACTTGTTGTGCAAGCATGCCGACAGGAGCTGGATCCTGGCACCCATGTTCAAATGAAAAGCTGGGCATGATAGTGGGGCAGGGTTGGTGAAGAAGGAGGACTCCTGGGGAGTGCTGGCCAGTCAGGTTAGCTGAATTGGTAAGTTCTCGGTTTAGTGAGAGACCATGCTTCAAAAATACATGTAGATCCACAAGTGTCAGGATGGCTCAGAACATAGTCTCAGGTCCTATGCATACCTACACAGCTTTGACAGTTCTTAAGTAAGTACCCACAACTCTTTCTAAATATCTTATCACCTGTAAAAATTAAATAATTGTAGCTACCTCACAAGAGCAGCAGTTCATTTAACACATTCTCACAGTGTTTTGTTATTCCTATTGTTCACTGTTACTAATGTAATAAATTATTTTATTCTCAGAAAAAAAATACATGCAGAACAGTTGAAGAAAACACCGACTTCAACTACTGATATTCACCTGTATATGTACACGTGCATCTCTCTCTCTCTCTCTCTCTCTCTCTCTCTCTCTCTCTCTCTCTCTCACACACACACACACACACACACACACAAGATCTCCATGTCTTGAGCTTGCTTGCAGGTCAGGGAGAGGAAGCCTGGTGTGGAAGTAACTGCTAGAAAGCATGTAAGGGCATGGCTCATACAGTACAGTAATAGAAGGGGGAGGGGGAGGGGCTCAGGGTGGGGGTGGCTGGAATCTGTTCATAGGAAGGCAAGCTAGCTTAGTGCTGCGAACGGACATTCAGCGTGAGGAGGGAATTAAGATGTGAGCACTGATGTCTATACATTTATAGGGGAGGAACCCATGTTGAAAGATTCTCATCATATTCTCTGTGAAATAGGAAACACTCCGTGATAAATTGGGTTGGACTTTAACAAGCTTTTCATGGTTCATAGGGGAGCAGAGATCAGCTAATGCTGCCACGGAAGAACACGAAAGCAAGGGAACGGTATATGGGTTAGACAAATTACCCCTGTCTTTTGGAATTGGAGCGTGCACATAAGGGGCAGTGCCTTGCTGTGCTAATTGTTTCGTCTCCTCTGGGAGCAGAAGCTGGTGGTTGATCTTCAGCCAGGACGCCGATGGATGTGTACACATAATCGATGTTCATGCATGCTCGCTAAACCTACCAGAAAACTGCTTCTTGTCAGATCGTTTCCATTCCTCCATCCATCTTGGGCTTCCCACTGCTGTAGATCACTGGGGTGAATTCCAGCTCCCTTCCCACCCTCTGCTGAAGAGCGGCGGCTTTGGAGATGGAGCATGAAAGTGATTGTGACAGAGTCAGGAAACAGCGTCTTTTTGGAAAGGAAGAGGCCGATGACGCTGCAGAGTCCACACTGTAATCTCCATCTTGCCTGATTCAGAAAGAACACGCTTCAGCCTCCTGTCCTGTATTGGACCTTACTACTCTGCGGTCCCATGAGTTTGGTCACATATCACAGGATGCCCAGTCCAATTTAAAGTGCACTTTGTGGAAGCTTATAAACCTGGGTATTTGAATTAAAAATGTTTCCATTTGGGGAGATAGAAACTTCTTTAGTTACAAAGCTTTACTGGAAGGATTACCCAAGCCCATTAATATTTATATAGCAAATGATGTGTTGTTTTTATTAGCGAAGGAACCACCATCTCCTCTCCTCTAACTGACTGCTAGGAATTGTACCATTTGCTTTACTTTCACAGTTCCTGTTTACAGCAAAGCACCAAGGCTGGCACTATTATTCAAGCGTTACAGATGATGAAGGGTACGGACATCCTTGCTCCTTTTTTCTTGGGCCAATCCTGGGCCATACTGTTCATCTTAGAGTAATCATTAATAAGCTCAATGCTCTGTTTCAAAAGTTTGGATTCAGATTTGTGGTCACATTCTGCAAGGATGATGACTTGAGGCTGGATAAAACCCTGTTTTTCTTTCTCTGTCCGGTCGGACCTTGTTTTGACAACCTCTGCAGTGTGGGGGAGAGATGACTTCTTAGTGTGTGCTTCTGTCTCTGTGTGTATGTGTGTATAGATAAAGTCTCTTAGCAATAAGACTGCACTTTTATGCCTCAAAATCAAGCGAAAGACTCCCAAGTAATTTTCTGAGTTCTTCCCAGAGATCCCTTTTTTGGCTTTCTATCATCTATCTATCTATCTATCTATCTATCTATCTATCCTCCATATTTTATCCCCCCAATCCACCCTCTGCCTGTTCTACATCCCATACCTCCTCCTCACCCCCACCCCACTTACCACTTAACCTCTAAACTCCTTGGGGCCTCCAGTCTCTTGAGCATTAGTTGCATCATCTTTGAATGAACACAGTCCTCTGCTGTATGTGCATTGGGGGGCCTCATATCAGCTGGTGTATGCTGCCTGTTTGGTGGTCCAGTGTTTGAGAGATCTCCAGGATCCAGATTAATTGCGCCTGCTGGTCCTCCTACAGGATTGCCCTCAGCTTCTTTCAGCCTTCCCTAATTCAACAACAGGGGTCAGCTGCTTCTGTCCATTGGTTGGGTGCAAACATCTGCATCTGACTCTTTCAGCTGCTTCTTGGGTCTTCTGGAGTGTTGTCATGCTAGGTCCATTTTGCAGAGCGCTCCATAGCCTCAGTAAATCTTTCAGGCCTCCCCTTGTGCTGGATCTTACTTTGGGCCTGTCACTGGACCTTCTTTTCCTCAGGCTCCTCTCCGTTTCCATCCCTGTAAATCTTCCCGACAGGAACAATTACGGGTCACAGTTGTGACTGTGGGATGGCCCCCCTTTCCCTCATTTGATGCCCTGTCTTCCTGCTGGATTTGGGCTCTATAAGGTCACCTGATAATAAAGGCTCAGAAATAAAGCGTCAGGAGACACCCATCAGTTATGACATAGACTGCCAGCTCCATCCATAACCTCCATTTATTCATTCATTTAGCCATTTTCAGTCGATTCACTAGCCCTTATAAGGCCCACTGAGGGGCAGAGAGGCCAGAAGAAGCAAATCATGCAGGGTCACTGCAGCACTCTTGCAGTCTTAAGGGCAGATACAGGGACCGAGATCTAAGGCTGAAAGTCAGAAAACAAACGGTCCATCCGGATTCCTGGGAGAAGAGACTGCTTCCTGATGAGGTTAACTTGATAAAGTTTCTCTCAGGTGGTAGCTCAGAGCTACCTTTGAAGATCTGGTAAGATGCAAACCCACCCAAAGGAAGGGAAGTTGTTGTTAGGCTGATATGTAACCTTAAAGGAGAAAGGATAGCTCAAGATCAGGGATAGTGTGTGTGTGTGTGTGTGTGTGTGTGTGTGTGTGTGTGTGTGTGTTCTCACAAAATGAGAACATTTAACTTGGTTTATAGTATGAACTAAAATCATTCCAAACCTTGACTAGACATTTAAGACAGGTTACTTTATCATCTATCTGTCTATTATCTATTTATCTATCTACCTTTCTTTCTTCCTTTTTCTTTCTTTCTTTTTTCTTCCTTCCTTCCTTCCTTCCTTCCTTCCTTCCTTCCTTCCTTCCTTCCTTCCTTCCTTCCTCCCTTCCTCCTCCCTCCCTCCCTTCCTCTTTCTTTCTTTCTTTCTTTCTTTCTTTCTTTCTTTCTTTCTTTCTTTCTTTCTTTCTTCCTTCCTTC
>NC_034595.1:10499619-10503987 GCF_900095145.1 Mus pahari | reverse complement strand
ATATCTCATCAACTATCTATCTATCATCTATTTATCATGTATCTTCATTTCTTTCTTTGCTTCTTTTCCTTTCTTTCTTTCTTTCTTTCTTTCTTTCTTTCTTTCTTTCTTTCTTTCTTTCTTTCTTTCTTTCATCTACGATGTATATATGTATCTCTCCTATCTATCTATCTATCTATCTATCTATCTATCTATCTTCTATTATCTATCACCTATTTAATCTGTGATGCATGTATATATACTTCATCTATTTATTATCTATCTATCTATCTATCTTTTATCTGTCTTTAATTTGTAGAAAGCAGGTAAAATAAAATCTGATCACTGAGTAGAGGTAGTGTGGGATGAGTAAGGCAGAAGCTGTGTGTGTGTGTGTGTGTGTGTGTGTGTGTGTGTGTGTTGTCTACATAAAAAGTCTGTCTTCAGACAAAAAATAGCCAAATGAATCCCAGGTCTAACACTTTTCAGGGCAGAACAGTGTTTGTTTATATACACATGGGATGTGTCAAGTTGGGCATGGTTTAGTGACCCAGGAAATGTCATGGTTCTGTAAATGAGGATGTTTTTCAATTTAGGCTTGAGTGGGAAGTGACTTTCTGAGCCCAAGGGAGTTAGCATTTATTCCACATATCAGTTATCTATAGCACAGGCAGCTGCTAAGGGAGCATGGACAGCACAGACTTCTCAGGCTAGTGAAATGGAGGCCTATGGTTCCAAACAGCAATTCTGATTAATAAGTAGAAGAATGGCTCTTAAAAGTTTGAAAAATATCAGCAAAATTTCATCATAATAACTTTATACATACATTTGATTTGTCAAGAATCAAAAAGTCAACATATGATCTCTCCCCCAACCTGTCCCCATCCATTCTTCCACACAGTTCCCTCCTTCCATTGACCTCTAATATCTATTTTGTTTTCCCTTCTGAGAAAGATTCAATCATCCTCCCTTGAGCCCTCCTTGTTATTTGGCTTCTTTGTGTCTGTTGATTACAGCATGCTTATTCTGTACTTTATGGCTAATATCCAATTTTAAGTGATTGCATGTATGGTAATACATGACTTTTTTGGGTCTAAGTTACCTTACTCAGGATGACATTTTCTAGTTCCATCCATTTGCCTGTGAAATTCATAGTGCCCTTTTTTTTCTTCCATTTTTTATTAGGTATTTACTTCATTTAAATTTCAAATGCTGTCCCCAGAGTCTCCTATACCCTCCCCCACCCTGCTCCCCTACTCACCCATTCCCCCTTCTTGGCCCTGGTGTTCCTCCGTATTGGGGCACATAAAGTTTATAAGACCAAGGGGCCTCTCTTCCCAATGATGGCTGACTAGACCATCTTCTGCTACATATGCAGCTAGAGACACAAGCTCTGGGGGTACTGGTTAGTTCATATTGTTTTTCCACCTATAGGGTTTCAGACTCCTTCAGCTCCTTTGGTGCTTTCTCTAGTTCCTCTATTGGGGGCCCTGTGTTCCATCCNATAGCTGACTNTGAGCATCCACTTCTGTATTTGCCAGGCACTGGCATAGTCTCATAAGAGACAGCTATATCAGGGTCCTTTCAGCAAAATCTTCCTGGCGTATGCAATAGTGTCTGCATTTGGCGGCTGATTATGGAATGGACCCCTGGGTGGGTAATGCCCTTGTTTTAATGCCTGAGTAGTATTCCAATGTATAGACATAACACATTTTCTCTATCCATTGTTTGGTTGAGGGACATCTGGTCCAGTTTCTGGCTATTATGAATAAAGTTGGTATGATAGCACAAGGCAAGGCCTGGGCCAAGTAGTGGGAGTGGGTGGGTAGGGGAACAGAGGTGGGGGGAGGGGTATGGGTAACTTTCGGGATAGCATTTGAAATGTAAATAAAGAAAATAATAATAATAATAAAAAAAAGTTGGTATGAACATAGTTGAGGAAGTATCCTTATGGGGTACATCTTTTGGGTATATGCCCAGGAGTGGTCTAGCTGGGTGTTGAGGTAGAACTATTCCCAATCTTCTGAGAAACTGCTGAATTAATTTTCAGAGTAGTTGTACAAGTTCGCACTCCCACCAGCAGTGGAGGAGTGTTCTCCTTGCTCCACAGCCTCGCCAGCATATGCTGTCCTTTCAGTTTTTGATCTTAGCCATTCTGATCAGTGTAAGGCGGGATCTCAGAGTCATTTTGATTTGCATTTCTCTGATGATAAAGGACATTGAAAGGACACTGAACATTTCTTTAGGTGCTTCTTGGCCATTTGAGATTCCTCTGTTGAGAATTCTCTGTTTATCTCTGTACCCCATTTTTTAATCGGGTTATTTGGATTGTTGGTGTCTGATTTTTTGAGTTCTTTATATATTTTGGGTATCATTCCTCTGACAGATGTAGGGATATGAAGGGCTTTTCCAAATCTGTAGGTTGTTGTTTTGTCCTATTGACAGTATCCTTTGACTTACAGAAGCTTTTCAGTAAGGTCCTCTTTATTATATTCTTGACCTTGGTGCCTGAGTCATTGGTGTTCTGTTTAGGAAGTTGTCTCAAGACAAAGTTCAAGGCTATTCCCCACATTCTCTTCTATTAGATTTAGTGTATCTTGTTTAGCATTGAGGTCTTTGATTTATCTAGACTTGAGTTTTGTGTAGGGTAATAAATATGAATCTATTTGCATTCTTCTAAGTACAGGTATCATGTTAAACCAGCTCTATTTATTGTAGATGCTTTCCTTTTTCCATTGTATGGTTTTGGATTCTTTGTCAAAAGTCAAGTGTATGTAGGATTGTGGGTTTATTTCTGGGTCTTCAATTAGATTCCATTGATCCACCTGTCTGTTTCTATACCAATATCATGCAGTTTTTTAAAAAAACTACTCTGTAGTACAGTTTTAAGTCAGGGATAATGATACCTCCAAAAGTTCTTTAGTTGTTCAGGATCATTTTAGCTTTCTAGGATTTTTGTTTTTCTGTATGGCATTGATAATTGTTCTTTCAAGATCTATGAAGAATAGTGTTGCCATTTAAATGGGGATTACATTAAATCTATAGATTGCTTTTGGTAAGATGCCCATTTTTATTATGTTAATCCTGCTGATCCATGAGCAATAGGGCCTTTCCATCCTCTTATATCTTTCTCAATGTCTTTCTTCAAAGACTTGAAGTTCTTGTCATAAAGGTCTTTCACTTGCTTGGTTAGAGTTATATCAAATTATTTTATGTTATTCTTGACTATTGTAAAGGGTATTGTTTCCATAACTTTTTTCTTAGTCTATTTATTGCTTGTATAGAAGAGGGCTACTGATTTATTTGAGTTAATTTTGTACCCAGCCATTTTGCTAAAGGTGATTATCAGCTGTAGGAGTTCCTGGTAGAATTTTTGGGGTCACTTATGTATACTATCATATCATCTGCAAATAGTAATACTTTGATTTATTCTTTTCCAATTTGTATCCCCTTGATATCCTTTAGTTGTTTTTTTTCTCTAGCTAGAACTTCAAGTACTATATTGAAGAGATATGGGGAGAGTAGACAGCCTTGTCTTGTCCCCAATTTTAGTGGACATGCTTTAAGTTTTTCTCCATTTAATTTGAAGTTGGCTATTGTTTTGCTGCATATTGCCTTCCTTGTGCCTTGTATCCCTGCTCTCTCTAAGACTTTTAACATGAAGGGTGTTGGGTTTTGTCAAATGTTTTTTGGTATCTAATGAGGTGATCATGTGGTTTTTTTTTTCCAGTTTGTTTATACGATGGATTACATTGATGGATTTCCGTATATTGGACCACCCCTGCATCCTTGGGATGAAGCCTGCTTGATCATGTTGGATAATGTCTTTGATGTGTTCTTGGATTCTGTTTGTGAGTATTTTATTGAGTATTTTTGCATCAATGTTCATAAGAGAAATTGGTCTAAAATTTTCTTTCTTTGTTGAGTTTTTTTGTGGTTTAGGTGTCAGGGTAACTGGCCTCATAGAATGAGTTTAGCAATGCTCCTTCTATTTTTATTTTTTGGAATAGTTTGAAGAGTATTGGCATTAGCTCTTCTTTGAAAGTCTGGTAAAATTCTGCACTAAAACCATCTGGCCCAGAGCTTTTTATTTTATTTTTTATTTTTTTGGTTGGGAGACTTTTAATAGCTGCTTCTATTTCCTTAGGGTTTATATGATTGTTTAGATAGTTTACCTGATCTTTATTTAGCTTTGGTAAATAATAATATAATATTATTATATTTTCTAGATAATTGATATCTAGAAAATCATACATTTCATTTAGATTTTCTATTTTTGTGGGGTACAGGCTTTATATTCAATATAGTACTTGAAGTCCTAGCCAGAGCAATCCGACAACAAAAGGAGATCAAGGGGATACAAATTGGTAAGGAAGAAGTCAAAATATC
>NC_034595.1:10490426-10499119 GCF_900095145.1 Mus pahari | reverse complement strand
TGACCTTAAGCTGTACTATAGAGCAATTGTGATACCAACTGCATGGTACTGGTATAGTGACAGACATGTAGATCAATGGAATAGAATTGAAGATCCAGAAATGAATCCACACACCTATGGTCACTTGATTTTTGACAAGGTAGCTAAAACCATCCAATGAAAAAAAGAGCATTTTCAACAAATGGTGCTGGAAGTAAGACCTAATGATTCTTTGAATTTCCTCAGTGTCTGTTTTTATTTCTCCCTTTTCATTTCTGCTTTGTTAATTTGGGTATTCCCTCTCTGGCTTTTAGTTACTTTGGCTAAGGGTTTGTCTATCTTGTTGATTTTCTCCAAGAACAAGCTTTTGTTTTCAATGATTCTTTATATTGTTCTCTTTGTTTCTAAAGGATTGTCTTCAGCCCTGGATTTGATTATTTCCTGTTTGATTCTTCTTTTTCCTAGAGCCTTCAGATGTACTTTAATTCATTAGTATGAGAACTCTCCAATTTGCCTCTGAGGGCACTTAGTGCTATGAACTTTCCTCTTAGCACTACTTTCATAGTTTTCCATAAGTTTGGGTATGTTGTGCCTTCATTTTCATTGAATTTTAGAAAATCTTCAATTTCTGTATTTCTTCCCTGACCCAGCGATCATTGAGTAGTGAGTTGTTTAGTTTCCAGGAGTATGTAGGCTTTCTGTTGTTTCTGTTGTTGTTGAAGTCCTGCTTTAATCCATGGTGATTTGATAAGATGCATGGGGTCATTTCAATTTTCTTGTATATATTGAGGCTTGCTTTTTGACTGATTTTGGAGAAGGTTCCATGAGGTGCTGAGAAGAAGGTATATTCTTTTGAGTTTGGCTGAAATGTTCTATAGATATCTGTTAGAACTAATTGAATCATAACCTCTGTTAGGTTTTTATTCATCTGTTTAGTTTCTGTTTTGATTACCTGTCTATTGGTAAAAGTGGGGTGTTGAGTTCTCCCACTGTTAATGTGTTCTGTTTGATGTATGATTTAAACCTTAGCAAATGTAGGTAACCTAGCATTTGAGGCGAAGGTGTTCAGAATTGAGAAGTCCTTCTAGTGATTTTTTTCCCCTTTGGTGAGTATAAAGTGTCCTTCTCTGTCTCTTTTAATTACTCTTGGTTGAAAGTTTATTTTATTAGATATTAAAATGGGTACTCTAGCTTGTTTCTTGGATCTGTTTGATTGAAAAACATTTTTCTAGCCCTTTATACTGAGATAATTATTATCTTTGTTGCTAAGATGTGTTTCCTTTATACAGCAGAATGATGGATTCTGCTTACATATCCACTCTGTTAGCCTGTGCTTTATTTACTGGGGAATTGAGTCCATTGAGCTGGACATTTTCTCCTTCTTCTATTCCTGTTATTCTTAGGTTTGGCATTTGCACAGTGTCCCAAATTTCATGGATTTTTTTTTTGCCATAAACTTTTTAGATTTTTCATTTTCTTTGATATATTGACTACTTCTATCATATATGCTACACCTGAGATTCTCTCTCCCATCTCTGGTATTCTGTTGGTGATGCTTGCATTTGCAGTTCCTGTTCTCTTTCCTAGGTTTCCTATCTCTAGGACTGCCTCAGTTTGTGTTTTCTTTATTGCTTCCATTTCCTTTCTCAGGTCTTGGACTATTTTATTCATATAAAATACGATACATTTGATTGTATTTTCCTGCATTTCTTTATATTCATTTGCTTCCTCTTTTAATGCCTCTATCTAAATGTATTTTCCTGTATTTCCTTAAGGGCCCCTTTAAATACTTCTATCATCCTTATAAAATTGAATTTAAGATCTCTTTGTTTGTTTGTTTGTTTCTTCCTTCCTTCCTTCCTTCCTTTGTGTGTGTGTGTGTGTGTGTGTGTGTGTGTGTATGTGCGTGCTTCGGTTTCATTAGGATATCCCAGGTGTGTTGTGGCAGGACATTTGGGCTCTTGTGGTGCCATATTGCTCTGGTTCTTGTTGATTGTGCTTTATTCTATCCTCTAGGCATCTAGTTTTCCATGATGTTGGCTGGATGGTCCTGATGGCAGCAGTATTTCTCAGAAAGATGTGGGCAGCCCTGGGATAGACAATGGAGGTCAGGGTACCTGACTTTGCTGGCTGTGCCTCAAGCAGACACCACTCTGCAGGCTATGTCCCAGTCAGATCCAATGGCATTGATGGAGCAGAATTCCAAGCTGGTTAGTCTTGGGGACCCTGACAATTTCCATGGGGAAGTAGGACACTCTCAAGGCCCTCTGGTCCCAAGATTAAGCCCAGAGCTAGACAATGGGGCTCAGGGAACCTTGAACGACTCACCTCTGCAGATTGTGTCCCAGGCAGACCAACTGGGATGGTGGGCACATCAGACTAGGATAAGATTGGACGGACATGGTTCCAAGTTAGTTTTGGGGCCCCTGAAGGTTTTCACAGGGAGACAGGATGCTCTTGGGGTACTGCAAACTTCCTGTGGACCAAAGAGCAAGCCCAGGGCTAGACAATGGAGTTAAGGGGATTGTGCACCACACCACTCACCTCTGAGGCTTGAATTAAAGTTTAAATGATAGAAAGCACACATTGTAATGTAGGTCAAATCATGTGAGAGACAATCAAAGTCAAACACACCAGCTGGTTCTAGGTTCCTGAGTCTATGATGGCCTGACTTGTCCAGCCCAGAGTGTATGATAAAATGATACACATTTCAGAGCACAGGTATGAATATGCTCACAAATATCTTAATTTCATTGTATAATGAAAACAGGAAACAAAAGTAAAATTAGGGGCTAGAGGAATGGCTCAGCAGTTAAGAGTACGTACTGCTTTTGCAGAGGACCCAAGCGCTCTTCCCAGAACTCATATTGATCTCCAGACGATCTTATGACTCTGGGTTCTGAAGGTCACCTTCACTCATGTGCTTAATCTTCACACTGATGTACACAAGTAAAAGAAAAATAAAATAGAAAAGGAAAATAACCTGGCTTATACATTGCAGTGTGTACAGCATCTTCTTAGGATGTGTGGTTGGGACACATAGTAACTTTGATAATTCCAAAGTGGGTTAAAGTGGAATGAAATGACACACACATGCCACAAACATCCCTTTCAGATGTACAGCTTGGCTTTAGTTACAGTTCACTATGTGGAGTCATTCATTCAGGAATTGTGGCCATGACCAACTGTCTCAATTTGCAGTTCTGATTTCTTTAACATGTAAGAACATTTGAGAATATTCATGAGGTGACGGGCCATAATTCCTCTAGACCTTGATGACCCCTGCCCAAGTTAGTCACAGTTTTCTCACCTCTTCTATTTCTAGAGTGGTTACTTAAGGTTCATGTTTACTGAGTCTTTTCAAACTATCCATTTTAGCTTTTGTGGTTTCTTTTTTCTTTTTGTAGAAGAAGTTTTCATCACAATTATGTCTCATTAGATCTGATAGTATTTTTTATTTATTCCACTGTGGCATAGGTTGGTGTGTCTACATATAAACTTCAATGGCTGTTGATATAGACATATGGTCCTGCTAAATGCTAATTCTCTTTGCTTTGCACAGCCATGTTTTGGGTGGTGGTCTATGTGCAACTTAGAAGGGATGGAGAATAGCTGACTCAGCAAGAAGGTTAATGGATTGTTCTGAGCACAGATATTCTTGTTTTGCTGTCTTGATTAACTCTTTTGAGAGTCTTGTGCTTGGAGTATGTGATTCAGTTTAGCTTTTCCTGTCAACAAACAGAGTTCTTTGTGGATGATGACCATTTGCGCCTGAGTGAGTGGCGTTCTGCAAATGTTTTGACTTTTTTCTGCTAAGTAGACTATTTTTTAAAATCTCCCCTAACTCCTTTCATAACCCCTGTGTCTAGCAGGGGGCACTAAAACATCCTGGGTGCTCAGTGTGTTCTGGTTTGAGGATTATATGGCCTCTACTTCCAGGAAGTTGTGAGGATTCGGTGAATGAAGAGCAATGCAGTCAAGTGCTCAGCCTACTGCCTTGGCAGCAAAGATTCTTGCTGAAGGGAGACACTTATATTTGCTCTTAAAAGATGATTTTTCAGGGGCCAGAGAGATGGCCCAGTAGGTCAGAGTGCTTGTGACTGCTGCAGAGGACCAAGATCAGTTCCAGTAACCATATTGGGCAGTTTACCACTGCCTGTAACTAACTCCAGGGAATCCGATGCCCTTCTGGTCTTCTCAGGTACCTGGACTCATGTATCATGTGCATGTGTGCGCGTGCACACACACACACAAACACACACACACACACACACACACACACACACACACACACCCCTACACCCACACACGCTCATACAAATAAAAGTAAATCCTTTAAAAAAAAAAAAAGCTGACTCTTATGGGACTGTGGATGTGGACCAGTTGCTAAAGTGCTTGCATTGCAAGTTTAAAGACTTGTATTTGATCACTGGGTTCCACATTAAAAAAAAAAAAATCCAAGTGTGGTGGTGCTTGCATAGCTTACTAGGGCTTGCTGCCCAGCCTATCCTCTTTGTTTTTCTCCAACAGCAAGAGACCTTGTGTCACAGAAAAGAACAGCCTTCATTTGTACGTGCCATGTGAAACTGCATGTACGATGTACCTGCACATGTGCATGTACCTGCATTCACATGAACATCCACATCACACAAGAAAAACAGCATATCTTTCAAAGCCTATTGTGTGCCTTTCAGAGACTGGAGTGCAGGTATGATTCTCCCTAGGTTATAAGTGAAGTTCCAGAGACCGGAGTGTCGTGGGACTCGTGCATGGTAAGGAGAGGTGGGATGCCTTCTGCTTTAACTCTCACACCAGTGTCTTGACTGAGCCATGTCTCGCGCATGTCAGTTTGGTTTTGAATTTGGCGCTGCCAGTGACTTAGTGTGAAGACTGTTGGAAGCACCAGACACAGTGCCTCTGAGTTTCACTTTATCTCTGTGTGAACCGGACTTAAACATCTCTATCTTGCAGAAAGTTCCTAGGACTAAATGGAATCGACATATATCAAGTGGGTCAGACAGTACATGAGACAGGTGGTGCTCATTATAATTATCATGATGTTCCAGTTGTGGTCTTAAAGGTAAGGGTTTTACATGAACATTCACTCTGGAGTGCCTCTGGGACATAGCAGTGCCTCATTGGTTTCCAGAACACCACTGTTCCTTCTGCTTGACTTTTGCAGGACATTCCTGAACAGTGTTGTTTTTGACTCTCAGTTCTGCCCGAAGAGATGGCATCCTTTTGTATTCTTGAGCAAGTGGAGTCTTTTCTGTGGTCCCAGCATGCCTGCCAAGCCTGCTAGAAGCTTCCAGAAAAATGAGGCTCACTTGTGATGTGCAGAGAGTGAGATGAGGTTGTCGTTTGGGCCGAGTTAAGGGAAACTTCAACTGGATCAGACTTAACTTTGCTACCTGGGTTTCTCTGGGGCAGTGTGGAAACAGAAACCAAGAACTTGCCCAAAGAGCAATACAATCACGAAGCTGGAAGTTTGGTAGCAATGGCAGTACCAGCTTTCCTTCCCAGCCCTAGGAAGGCAAACAAGCACAAGCATGCCAGCCACCACTTCAAAGCCTTAGTGTTCCCAGGAGAAATGTTTTGCTTGGGGACAAGACCTCAAACTAGGCATCAGTCCTTTATGGTTTCTGCCATTGCTGTCTTCCAAGTGTCCTCTGCTTTAACTGAACAAGGCAACATACTGAAAGTCCAATGTACTTCTGAACAGTAGACACATATGACAAAAACTACTTCTGAACCCAGGGGCCTAAAGCCAGAATGAATGCAGGACCACGCTCCTTGCCAGTAGCTCCGGCTGCTCTCTGGTAGGTTTGACATGGATTGTCTCTTTTATAATTTAACCTACATTCTTAAACTACATTCTGTAGTTCCTATCTACCAAGCTCTCCTAAATTTCCAAGTTGTGAACATTCCTCATTTTCCAGTCTTCACCGTAAAGCTGACAGCTTTACTAGACCCCTCAGACATTGAAATGGTTATCCATACTGACAGTTGGTGGCTCATTTCGTACCTACCCATACTCACTATATGCCTCTTCTCTCCTCCCCTCTTCTCCCCAACTCCCTTCCCATTATCTCCCCTCCTCCTTTTCCCTCCCCTCCTTCACTGTCCCCTCCTCTGCCATCCTGGTAATTTTACTTTGTTTTAAAATTTGTTAACATTAAAACTCCCAACCCCAGCTATACTTTAAGTAAGTGTTCAGTCACCGCGCATGACTGGTAGCCATCATATTAGACAGACATACTCTTTCTCACACAAGTCTTAGTGAATGCAGCTATGCCAGGATGCAAGCCCCTTGCAGTCAGGGGCCATGCCGAATTTCCTTGTCTCCCTGCAGAAGCTAGCCAATATCTGGTGGTGAATGAAGTCTTGAGAGAACAATACACTCTGAGAATGTACACTCTGGTTAGTAAGCTAAAATATCCAGTGTCTAGGCCTTCCACAAAACAAAAGAAAACAAAACATACCCAATCAACTTCTAATTCTCTTTCAGTACTCCCAAATGTGTCAGCTCTATAAGTTTTCAGGATAAAGGCACAAAAAATTGATTTGGTTGGATTTTTTTTTTAACTTTGGCACTGTTTTTAAGATGCATTTTCTGGGGCAGGAGAGATGGCTTAGTGGTGAGGAGTACTTGCTGTTCTTGCAGAGGAAACAGGCTTTGTTCCCAGCACCCACATGGCCACTTACAGATATCTATAGCTCTGGTTCCAGGGATCCAGATTTCTGGCCTGTGCCAGCACCAAGTATGCATACAATGCACATCTTTGCATGCAGGTAAAACAATAATACACATAAAATAAAAAAGCCAAATACTTTAAGACATGTACTTTCTAGTAGTAATGGAATAGTGAGAAGAATCTGAGTGACTGCAGGGAAATGTAGGTGGGGAAATGTAGGTAGACAGCTGTGGGGAGACACTTTTGAAATCACGAAGAGTTGTTTTGACAGTTGGCCACTGAGGTGGCTTAGTCTCTCTTTGCCAAAATTCTCATCATTTTTGAGGGAAGGGAAATATGCTTCCATTCCCTGAAGGAGGCAAACATTCAATGTGTTCATTGTGAACTTCGGAGGCAACACCTTTGAAACCCTGTGTGCAGGTCTGAGACCAGAGAGGCTGTAATCTGCATTCCCTCTGCGCATCAGTGTTCGGGTATCCCACACTAGGCCGTTCAAGAGCAAGGCTCCCCTTCCGATCTCATGAGACATGGGACCTTTAGACAGATCACATAGCTCATTTCAGTTGGTAGATCAACCAATCCCAGCCTCCAGGGCACAGGATTTCTAACTCTGAGTCTGGCGGTATGCTGAGGTTGACCTTCACCTCAATCTCTACTCTGGGCTTTGGCAGTTCCCTGATGCTTCCTCTCTCATTTTGCTTAATATTCTGTCACTTTTAGAAATGCATGCAAAGGCTCCAGTTACTATTTCTTGATTAGTTGTATCGATCTGCAGGAAAACTGATCCTATTTCTGGACTATCTCTTTTATTAGAAGTCACCTCCTTCTTTGTAAGTAAAATCAACCCTCCTGTTGGTCTGTGTAGTCCCTCCTATAGACAAGCCAAATGGAGCTTAGTGTTCTAAGGAGGCAGTTGTCACAACCTTGAGCTCTTCACTGTTCAGATAAAGATAATAACATGCCTTTGTTTTATCATTCACTTAACAAGCAATTACTGTGAGACTTGCTCCTTACCTAGCCCCATGCCTCACGCTGGAGACAAAGAGGGAACAAAGCGAAGCCAGTCTTTGCTGTCATGGAGATTATAACCTGCTAAGAAGATGGATAATGATTTAAAGTGGTCACACATGCGATAAGTGCTAAGGAGTAAAAGGAGAGCTGGACATGAATGACTGTGACGGAGGCTTATCTAATCTGGGCTTAGAGAAGGCACAGCTAAAGCAATGACCCCTGATGTGGCAGGAAAGATGAAGACTTGAAGAGATGACGGGTGTAGGGAAGGGTCTTTTAGATTGGGGAACAGTACTCACAAGGCCTTCTGAGAAGAAGGGAGTTTGGATGTTTCAATGCAAGTTTGCCCAATCTCTTGGAGTTGAGCTCAAGGTTAAAGTGGGAATGTTGATTGGGGACTCTGTTGCTGGATGCTGGGACCCCGCTGAGTGTATGGAGCTCAAACAGTCCACAGAAAGTGTGGAAATGTGGTTACACTTGTGCCCAGGTCGCAAGTAATGGTCCAAATCGAGGTCACTGAAATACATTACCCAGAGTGGAGAAAGAACAGAGTCAAGAAAACGATCTTTGAGTGGTTTGTAGTGTGGGAAAGATGGGCTGTTTAGCTCCACTTGATTTCCCTCTTGAAATGCAATCTATTTGGCTAAATTAAAAAGGGCGAAGCATAGAGTGTTCTTTATTGACTTTTATTCTTTTCTGGTTCCTGGAATCGTATGGCCCATTCAAGTCCACACATGATAGTGCGGGGCTGTGCCTTGTGAGGGTGACTGGCAGACTCCATTCTTTATTATTATTATTATTTTCTTTATTTACATTTCAAACGCTATCCTGAAATTTCCCTATACCCCCACCCCACCCCTGTTCCCCTACCCACCCACTCCCACTACTTGGCCCTGGCCTTCCCTTGTCCTGGGTCATATAAAGTTTGCAAGACCAAGGGGCCTCTCTTCCCAGTGATGGCCGATTAGGCCATCTTCTGCTACATATGCAACTAGAGACACAAGCTCA